>NC_142766.1:12096137-12449407 GCF_054948205.1 Urtica dioica subsp. dioica
GTGCTGGTGTGTGTTTTGTGTTCAATTCCAGGCTGGAACCCGAAGACTTCTCTGTGGGACTTGCTTGAGTCAACCCTCACATACCAACATAGGACATACGCGGAGGCTGTCAAGAAAGCAACGGCCAAACCAGCTGGAACCAGCTAAATAAAGAGAAGCCAGAATTTTCAGGTCAAGAGACTAAAGAAAAATTTGTTGCTGTTGTTTTTGTTTTTATCCCCAAATTCTCTTTAAGAATGTGAAGAATACATATATATATATATATATATATATATATATATATATATATATATAATATCCTATATCTTAATCGTGTAATCTCGAATATACTCTACATTTTTTTTTCTTCTTTCTTTGGTGTTATCCGGGTTCCACAATTCGTCGGTGGTAGAGAGAGAGAGAGCTGGGAAGAGAGGTATCTAAAGAATATTTCTTGTTTTGTATTCTTTTTTCCTTCGTTTAGGGGAATAATTCTGTATGATGTCGTATTACTTAAATTTGTTGCTGTTACTAAGCTTGGGCTGTACGACAATCTGGATGCGACCCCCAAACTAGACAAGGAACAATTATAAAAGAAAGGCTTTCTTACGGGGTTTTGTTAAAGGCTGTATTGTATAACTATTATCTATTTAGAGTTACCTGTTCTGGGTTGTGGCTCATTAGAATAATATATTATAATGTATCTCACGCTTTATATATATATATATATATATATTTATTTATTTACTGTCTGCTTTTGTACTACCTTTTACATGTCATTTTTAGAATTCTTGGACACAGCTGCTGGGTTGGAGTGTAAGCCGAGTAAACATAGTTGGTAGCCAACTCTGAACTTCGTATAGCAGTTTTTTTTTTTTTTTTTTTTTTTTTTTTTTTTTTTTTTTTTTTTTGAGGAAACGTGGTCGGAGCCACGAAATATCATAAAAGCCTTCATGTATGGCGGAGGAAAACCGTGATTATAAAAATAGGAATAAAACAGAAACCAACGGAAAGATAACTAATAAAAACTCAAACAAACAGGACCCTAGGAGGCCATGCGGACCTCAACTCGCGGTCGGGATTGATAAAAAAAAGTTACCTTATTATGGGTGCCTTGCCTTATCTAGATGTTAATTTTTTCTTCATATTACTCGAATCTCTCACCATGAACGACATTTTGTATATGTGACCGTACTGACGTTTTATGGCGTGTTCTACTTCAAGACTGGAATTCGTATATCACATTCATAAAAAGTTTACCAGTTATATATAAAGTAAACAATCATCTAGTTTATGCACAAAAAATATAATTCATTGCCAATTTTACCGTTTACAGATAGGTTACCAACGGTTATTCAAATTATGCATTACCTACACTAACCGTTGGTTACCAATCTGTAAACTGTTAACTGTATAGTTAATATTGTATTAGACTTAGTATTTTCAATAATTATGTTTATGTTGATGTTTATAACTTTAGGTTAATGTTTATAGTCATAAATCTTGAATGGTTATAATTTGGGTGAGTTTGTGTTGTGTGTGTATAATCACTCAAATTTGTAGAGAACATTCTTGATACAAATAGAAGTGTCTTAAATGAATATTTGATCCCTTATTCTTTGGGTTTATGTCTATTTATGGTACAATTGGGTAGGAAATATCATCTTACATGCAGTTACTAAGATGCATCTAGTACTGATATTTTACTCGCTCGGATCATGTCCGACTGTTGTTCGCCTTATATCTACTTGTACATCTAGCACTGTATTTAAAATTTTGAAACTTTGGCATAACTTGTGTGATGCTATCATTTTCACAAAGTAAAAACGACACTCCGAAAAAAAATTGACAAAGCTTGCACCAAATCTCGTAAGTAAAATAAAATAATCACGTCAAAAAGACCAAATTAACGGCAATCAAGACTATAGGCGCCCAAGACTATTGGCATCAAAGATTATCGACGACCATACTATTAGCGAAGTTCAAGACCTGACTATCGACGAGCTTAAACCATCGTCATGCATACCATCGACGAAGTTCAAGATCAAACTATCGGCGTTTCAAAATCTTCGACAAAGTAAGACTATCGGCGAAGAGAAGAATCCTAAAAATATCGGCGGACAAGACAATTGACGCACAAAATTATCGGCCTTAAACCTTAGGCAAAATGAAACGTAGGCATGATGGAACCTTAAGCGAAAAGAACCGTAAGCATGATGGAAACTATTGGCGAGCTTAAACTATAGATGAATTTCATGGCGTGAGACTATCGGTGCAGTTCAGGGCCGAGACTATCGGTGCGTATGAAACTATCGGCCAAAATGGTCCTCCAAGGCCCAATTGCCTCCAAGGTCAATGCCTCAAGGCTCATTGTATATCTATAATAGCCCTCTCCATCCGCAACTGAAGTTAAGTTTTCTTGAACTTAAGAAATCTATGCTTCACTACTCCCGACTCATTATATTTTCCTCTCTCCACACTCGACACGAGATATTAGCACTCACCTCAACTAATGTTGAGCGTCGGAGCGCGCGCCAGGAAAAATCCCTCCGCGTCTCTCTAGCTCACATTTCTTGTCTTTTCAGCAAAGAACATGACAAACACGAAGAACGCGAAGATCACGAAGCACCTAAAAATCAAGAAGAACGCGACGCGAAGAATCCAAAGGACCCGAAGGTCGCAAAGAACCCAAAAATCACAGATAATGTACTAAGCTCGACAAACGTGACAAACACGGAGAATACAAAAGCGAGCTATTGACGAAGTGATGGAAAACCAGAAACCTCTTTCCAATGAAGCGAAGATGACGAGAAAAAAAGATTTCACCATACACTTAACCTACTTGCGATAATAGGGTCCGGCCCTAAACCGAACCACAAACGGTTTTAAGTGTTGACCCAAAAAACGACATTAACAACTTGCATACTATAAGAAAAGACAAATTGTAAATATAATGTGAAAATAGTGATTACGTATAGTATATGTCCTGAAAATTCTGACAAAATTTTCAATTTTCTTTCGCATACATAATGAAAAGTTTAAAACGTGATTTTATAATATAATTTAAACTATAAGCAGCCGCATTACAACTAAAAAAATACATATAACTGTTCATTGTCTTTTAGAAACTTTCTTAAAAAGTAAATATATATAGGGGTGAAAGTCAATTTGATATATGTTAAAGAAACTAGACACAAGTTTTAAAAATTACATTAAAGTCTAATTTTTTTTTTAAACCTCGAATGCAGTGCATTTTCTTTTATTCGCGCCATGATGATTGATAAAAAAAAAACATACACGACGTACCAAAAATAGGTCTTCATTAGTGTTGAAATGATCGCCTCCTTTGAGCTCTTTGTATTGGTATCAAATTTTTGTATTGGTATTAAATCTATTAAAAAGGACATTGTAGGTCATGAGTTATGGATATTCTTAGAACTATTGGAGAGAGAGAGAGAGACTCACATCTATTTAACTTATAGAAGATGAGAACACCAACTTCCGTCTTCAGTAGACATTGGTAATTGGACACGTATCCAAATTTCTCGATTCATATAAGGTCGCCTAATCCTACTTGGACACATATACGACTTTACTAGGTTGAATTATATATCTTCACGGGAGCCTACTTAAACTACAATATCAAGATACTAAAATGAGTAAAAAAACTTAGGGGCCGTTTGGTTTAGTTTTCTAAACTCGTTTTCTGTTTTTAAATTCTGTTTTCTGATTCTAATTTTTAAATTTAAAAAACAGATTTAGAATTACGTTTCAGAATATTTTAAATGTTGTTTGGTTATGTTTTCCATTCAATTGTATAGAGATAAAACAGAAAACAACTTTTCATTGTTTTCTGTTTTCTAAACAAATTTCAAAGAAAACAGAAACATGATTCTAAATCTGTTTTCTGAATTTATAACCAAACACTTTTTCTAAAACTGTTTTCTAGAATTTAGAATCAGAAAACAGAAAACAAAAATAGAAAAGTTAACCAAACAGGGGCTTAGTTTTCATCTCCTTAGGACCATACCCATCTGATGCAGACATTCCCACTATATGAGACGTTCCTATAACAATTCAAATATAGTGTAATCATGAGGCATACCACTTACATATTTTCTTATGAATTTGGGTATCGTCAGAGACAAATAAACTCAATGAAACCAAACTCATGGTTTTTCTAAATCCTAGTTTATTCTTGGCAATCAAACATTAAAAATTAATTTCACGACACTAAAAATCAATTTTACACAATCAAAATAGATTTATTTGCAAATTCAATAGAAGACCTACCCAAACGCAACATAGTAAACTTTAGGTTGCAAGCACGAATTCATAAGCGCGGTTTGCCATGGCATCAACTGCAGAAGAGAATGAACTCATGGCGATAGAGATGTCGGTTCGAATGGCGATTCAATGAGGTTAGCAACGAGTTTTCTTTGAAGAAGATTGCAAGTCCTTCTTTAGTTCTCTCCAGCATAAGGCTGCATGTCCTGTTTAGAGTTTATCTACGATGTTTTTATGTATTTTGAACGATCTAGTTTATTTTTCGGAGGTCTTTTTTGGCTTGACCCCAAGACTTTGTAATTTTGTGGCGGATGACTTGAGTAAGTGGGCGTTACTGAATGGCTAATGGCTGTTGGAACCACAACTTTTCCAAAAGTTTTTTTTCCCCTATTTCTGGCCTTGGTGCCTAATGAAAGGCCATAGATTAAAAAAACAAATAATTAGCTGTTTAGCCATCTAAAACACTAGCAATTTGGTTTTAGCCAACCTTTCGTTAATTTCCCGTAAATAGCCATCTTGCTTACGTGGCAGCTTATTGATTGAATTAGTTTTACCTTTTTGTCCTTACGCTATTTTAATTAGGCATTTTTTTTTAAAAAAAATTCGAATTAAATATTGAAACCGAATAGGGAAGTTTTCAAATTTGAAATTTGAATTTTGAGCAGATTTTGAAAGTTCTCAGCAATTAATTGTTATGTATTTGAAAATTTTCAGCGCTGACTTTAGGTAATTAGTTTCTATTTTCGTTGCAATTCATTAGGTAATTAATTTCGAATTAATTCTTCATTCATTGATATTATTTTGTCTTCCATATATTCATGCTCAAAATATTTCCAGAATTTTTTCAGTTTATTTACACGAGTATACTGTAAATAGGCTTTGTATTTACAGTGAATATACTGTAAAATAAGCTTTGTATTTACACAAATATACTGTAAATATGATTTCTATTTACACGAACGTACTGTAAATATGATATCTATTTACACGAACATACTGTATTAAAAAAAATAATAAAAAAAACCCTAAGCTTCTCTCAGCAAGAAACCATAAACAAACCACGACATAATAAATAAAAATTAAAAAACATAAAAAAACGCTGAAATTCCTTAAATTCTCCGGTGTCTCTTCGTCGGCGACGCGCTCGGCGGCTTGCGGCGGTCGCGCGCGGCGGCGCTCGGTCTCAGCGGAATTGGCGCGCGCGAGGAAGAGAAACTTGGGCTCGGGCTGGTGCTGGTGGCCGCGCGCAGAAGAGAAGAAGGAGAAGAAGACGGCGGCGCTCGGTTTCAGCGGGATGACGTGCGCGAGGAAGAGAAGCTCGGGCTCGGGCTGGTGCTGGTGGTCGCGCGCAGAAGAGAAGAAGGAGAAGAAGACGGCGGCGCTCGGTCTCAGCTTCTCGTCACAGATTTCTGGGTTTTCAAATTTGGGTTGCGTGTTCTCCATTTTATTATTCTGAGAGAAAGATTGTGTGTATCGGTGGTATTAATTACCAAGCTTAATGATGCTCCTTGATTACCGCGACAGTTATTATCTAATATTGTGTTTTAAATGCATTTTATTTTCAGTATTATAGTGGGCGGGAACAGGTAAGATTTTTTTGGTATTTTGACCGTGTGTAAATAAATGGGGCTGACTATTAACACGAAATTAACCAAAAGGTGGCCAAATCCAAATCGGTCAAAATTGAGAGGCCATTTAGCTATATAACCCTAAAAAAAAGCACGAAATATGTATAAATATATAAGCACTAACTCAAGCCAAACAAAAGTAAGCATGCAAATGTAACTGTCGGACTCATATAAGATACAACACCTACACGAGTCCAACGCCACTTGAGAATCTAAATTCCTTAAAAAATAAAATAAAAATCTCTTGAACCGCTTACATTTTTCATTGTTTTACTATTTCATTTTAAGAATCTCATATTTAAAGTGATTTGGAACAAACACGTGTTTAAAAAGGTATGATTATTATCCTCCCAATTAATTTTGAGATGAATCCCCAAGGTACTTCACATGGTATCCGAGTAAGCTCAAATGAGTATTTAATCAAATAATTGGGATTCAGCTCAACATAAGCAACAAAAAAAAAAAAAAAGCTCCATGTGAAGGGTACATGTTAGAATCACACATTTGAAGTGATCAAGAACTAACAAGTTTTTAAAAGTTCATGAGTTACTCCCCTTATTTCCAACGACGTACGGGTAGACCTCGGCCTGTATTTCTTTGCCGGGAGAAAACATTGACTGTTACTCAGGGTGGCCTATTTCTTTTCTCCGGTAAGCCCATGACTATTCTTCTTCAACGAAATATAAATCGATAATTGTGGCCTTTATCTTCTTCAACTTCTCTACAGAGAAAAGCTTTGTCTTCGTGTTATTTTACTTGACCTTTCTTCCTATCACCATAGAGCCCTCTCATTCCGCATCTGTATGTCTCTCTCTCCCGTTTCTTTCTATCTCAAGCTCTCTTTCTTTCTCCTAGTTCATCTCATCAATATTTTTTTATATTATATTCCATGTATTTATGCGAAGAAAGGAGAAGGTTGCGAAGAGGCTAGGTTTCTTCAACTATGGAAAATTGTCTTTTTAACTAAATTTGAACACTCCTTTGTTTGAGCAGATCAAAGGCGGTCAATATACAGAAGAGTACCTGCTTTGGAAGATGTTTGTGTTGAAAATGGTGCCCATAAGAAGAGTTGTAGTCTTTACTTATGTACAGTTAAAGTTACAATTTCATTTCATGTTAAATCAACTAAACACAACTAATCACAAATTCATTAACTTAATTTTAACCTAAACTTAATTTTATACTAAACATGTCACAAATTATCAAAACATGTCACAAAACACAAATAAAACTTGATAAATTACAATTCCTAATTGATAAATTACAATAAATCAAAACTAATTAAAACAAAACAAATTTAAACTAAACACTAACCTATACTATATCAAAAACTATATAAAAACATGTCAAAAAACAATGAAAACTTAATTTTAACCTAAACTAATCACATTATTAAACAATTGAAGATATCAAATTAATACTAATTAAGTTACAATTAATTTAAACTTTTAACCTAAACTAACGGAATTATTAAACTTAACAAAATTACTAAAAATGTAAAATTATCAAATTAATACTAATTAAGCTACACATATACAAATTAATTCCTAACACATATAAACTTAATCTAATTAAAATTACTTAACACCATATACAAATTAATACCTAATAAATATAAACTAAACATACAATATACAATATACTAATTACATATATATACAATATACAATAAAATCTATACAATATATATATACATACAATATATAAATTAATACTTAAACAGAAAAAAAAATACAACTTGGGACTCGGAGAGGGAGCAGGTCACGCCGGAGACAAGGACTCGGGATAGCGGCCCTGCGTCGGAGAGGAAGTACCCAAACCGGGCTCGGCAGAATAAGGCAGCGGGCTCCGGGTATTGGAAGGCCATGGGAACGGGGCTCGGCAGAACAGCGCAGCGCCGGAGCTGTGGTCGGAGGGGCTCAAAGCCAAGGGGCTGAGCGCCCGGCGATGTTCGGAGGGGCTCGGGACGTGGCTGTGAGGCAGAGAGAGAGAGAGACATTCAGAGTTTAATGACCGAGCTTCAATTTCAGTGAGTGATAGAGAGAGAGAGAGAGAGAGAGAGAGAGAGAGAGAGAGAAATACCGGTGGAGGTCGTAGTAGGGCCGACGACGGAGAAAATCCGGTAAAGAAGCGCGCGGAGGTCGTGGTCTCAGTGAGAGAGAGAGAGAGAGAGAGAGAGATAGAGAGAGAGAGAGAGCTTTTTTTTTTAAAATCGGCCGAACAACTGGAGAAATACCGGTGGAGGTCGCAATAGGGACGACGGCGGAGAAAATCCGGTAGAGAAGCGCGCGGAGGTCGTGGTCTCAGTGAGGCAGAGAAAGAGAGAGAGAGAGAGAGAGAGAGAGAGAGAGAGAGAGAGAGAGAGAGAGAGAGAGAGAGAGATAGAGCTTTTTTTTAAAACGGCTGAACAACTGGAGAAGACGAAGTGCATAAGATTTGATTTTATACAAAAACCTAAATTACACTGCGACTTTACCGTATCCGATGGGTCTTTCCGGTGCGACTAGTCGCACCCGATAACTTATCAGGTGCGACTAGTCTCATCGGATAATATTAAAAAAAAATTAATTATGAAAGCGACATCATAACTGAATGAAAAAGAGGGGGGAGAATTGACCCGCTTAAAATTTTAAACAATCAGGTGCGACTTTGTCGCACCTAAAAGTTTTTTTAACTATCTGGTGCGACAAGTCGCACCTGATACTCGAAAGAAAAAACAATTTCAGCGAAATTTTTTGGACTTCTGGGTGACAATCGGGTGCGACTAGTCACACCCGCAAGTCATTTAGATGCGATATTTAGGTGCGACTAGTCGCATCTGATAGTCATGCGCATCAGAAAATCAAATTTGTAGTAGTGAAAGTCTCACGAAGACTCTTGCTTGTAATTGCTTATTTATTAATAAAAGTTGAGATGTTCATTCATTCTTCCTTGTCTTAAGCTTTATGATAAAACCTCAGTCTTTAGATCATAAACAAACCTAACAACATATGAAGAGACAAATTTAGATTTGCATGAACAAACTCTTCATGGTTTGCTTAAAACAATATATTCGCAATCTAAGGATCAAAGGACTATTGATCTCAGTACGATTGTTAGTAGAATATATAATGTCTGGTTATGGGACATTGAGAGTTGGAGACTCTATAGTTCTTCTAGATATCTTCCGAAGGTACTGAATTGACCAGTGCACTTCTAGAGACAAGATAAGAACAAACCATTTAACCTCTTATGTCTCGAGGTCACTACGTATGAATTGCATCATGCTTACCTCAATCCTGAAATGAGACATGCCATTTCATAGCTTACGTATTCTCATTTGAGAAAGTCAGAGTTCGGACTCACTATGTGATTCTGAACAGGACCTATTGGTGAAGTACTAAGTTATGAAGATGTCATGAGTAACTTTGTGAAGATCTCATAGATACGGAATTCATGTACAAAATTGCTGAAATGCAATGTATATCACCTCATGCTTTGTTCCTTGGAATGTGAATAAATGAACTGGCCAGTGTCCAAATTGAGTCATGAATCTTTTGGATGAATCAGTGTGACTTGTTAGCTCCTCGTCAATACATTGTTTCTAACTTATTCACAAGCGACAAAGGAGTTGAGGAAATAACTGCTAGAAGGGTAAAATGGTAATTTTGTAAATCCCGACTAGCTGATGATATTCATGAAGAATAAACATAGATAATATTCAGTGGATCCACTCATCACAATTAAGTTGAATTCTTGAGTAGAAAATAAATTCATTTGAACCGAGAGATTCTCAGTGTAAACTCTTTAGTGGAGTCAGTTGACATTAAGCTGAACTTGGAAAAGGTTTGTGAACTTTTGAGTCCAAGTATTTTACCTCAAGCTTTGTTCATTTGGATCCATAATGTCACTGTCACAAATCATATCGAGTAAGAATAGTTAAACTAGAAGCTAAGTCAAAACAAGAACGAGACAAGTTTTACGAAAATTGTCTAAAGGGTATTATTATCTTTTTGGACATAGGACGAAATGAATGTCAATTAATTTTTTGACATTGTCATATGAATATGACAAATGAAACTTAAACCACTCGGCCATGAAGAGATTATTGGGCCTTGAGGATTAATTTCATTTCATAGAATTTTACTTGAAAATTCTTAATGGACTTTTCTTATGTTGTCATGAACAAATGAAGAAAAATCTAGAAGCCCATTCTAGAAGTCTCACTCGTCCATACCAAAGAAAAAGAGAGATAATTTTGTGCATTAATGTATGAATATACTTGCAAAAAGAAAAAGAGGAAATAAATTTCCTCTAGGAGGGAAAGTGTTTGGGCGGCCAAGGCAAGGTGAAGGCAAACAAAAGAGGAAACAATCTTGCTTCTAGAAGGCTCATGTCACACGTCTAAAACGAGAATGAGAAATAAGGATTTTTTTGCTCATGAATATGTGATATTCTATAGAAGAGGAAACTACCTTATTGAAGGTAATCTCTCTCCTATAAATAGAGCCCTCATTCTTCTCATTTCATTCATTCCACATAAGTTAGAGATTGAGAGCTTCTCTCTTTAGACCTTGTGGTGGCCGCCCCTCTCCCTCTCTCTCTAGTTTTCTTTCGTTTTTGTTTTGGCACCTAGGTCCACATTTGACCTAGTGTTTTAGCTCTTTGACTTTGAGACTTGTTCTTGAGTCGTCGTGTTTAAAAGTGCCCACACACCAATTCCTTTCTTTCTCGAGTGATTCTTGTGATATAAACTTTTGTGGTTGCTCGAGTTCCCGAGGAAAGAAGAACGATGTGCTGCGAGGGGAGACGAACATTTCAACCTTCCTAAGGCTTCTCAACGTTCAAGCTTCTCAAAGGTTAGTAAACATATAATGCTCATTAATAGTTTTAATTTATATGTACTTGCTCTTTGTCTAGGTTAGTAAAATTGTTTTACTTGTTTTAAAGAAAATTTTTAAATTCCGCCGCTTGCTCGAAGTGTTAAATCTTTTCTTAACCCTAGATCAATTCCAACAGTTTGATGCTCAGAGTGGCAATGAAGGTGACTTCAAGTTGGACGAGAAAACATCCCGAGGTGCAATAGAAGAGTTTGTGTAATGTCAAATGAGGAAATCAAGAAGCAATGGATGCAAGAATCTCTCGAAAATTTGTACTAGGTACATCCTAGTTTAATAAAAAAATGTATCAAGACCTAAAGAAGGTTTACTGATGGCCATGAATGAAGAAGGATGTAGCTGGACTCGTCCAAAGATACTTAACTTGCCATTAGATTAAGGCAACGCATAAAAAACCAACTGAAATGCTGCAACCACTTGATATTCCACAATGGACTTGGGACCAGATTACGATGGATTTTGTTTATGCGTTTCCCAAAACCACAACTAGCCATGACTCAGTTTTGGTCATTGTGGACTGGTTGACTAAATCAACTAATTTCCTTCCCCATTTGAACCACTTACACCTTGGCTAAACTCGCTGAACTCTAGATCAAGGAGATCGTACATCTCCATAAGGTTCTTAGTTCAATTGTCTCTGATCGTGATACTCATTCAACGTCAAAGTTTTGGAAGAGTCTACAATAGAACTTAGGGACAAAGTTGAAATTCAACACTAGTTTTCATCCACAGACCGATGGCCATAGTGATCGAACCATCCAAATGCTGGTAGATATGCTTCGAACTTGTGTTTTGGACTTCCAAGGTTTGTGGAATCACTATCTTCCACTGGTCGAATTCTCGTCAACAACAGCTACCAAGCTTTAATTTGTATGGCACCCAATAAAGCTCTTTATGGACTAAAATGTCGTTCTCCAGTTCATTGGGATGAAGTTGGTGAGAGCAAGATTATAGGGCCTGGGATGCTGGAACAAACCGTCGAAGCGATCAAAAGATTCAATCCTGGATGAAGACATCTCAAAGCTGTCAGATGAGCTACGCAGACAAGCAAAGAAGGCCTCTAGAGTTTGAGGCATGAGATAAGTGTTTTTGAAACTCTCTCCAATGCATGGAGTTATGAGGTTCGGAAAAAAGGCAAGCTCAGTCCAATGTATATTGGACCTTTTGAGATTCTATAACGTGTGGGTAAGACATACTATTTTTTGGCTTTACCACTGTAATGCTCATGATATATTCCACATATCGATGCTGCGAAAGTACATACCTGACCATTCGCATGTCCTGCAAGATCAAGATGTTGAGATATCTCTCGAGATAAGATATGAAGAGCCAGCTGTTGCAGTCCTCGATCGCAAGAAAAATGTCTTGAGAAATAAGACCATCCCTCTGGTTAAAGTGATGTGAAAGAGGCATGCTGAGGAATATGCCATCTAGGAGCTCGAGAGTGAAATACAAAAGAAATATCCTGCTCTGTTCTAAGTTCCGAGTCGACATTCCAGAAATTAATTAAATAAATAAATTCTCAAGAGTGAGAATTATTTCTGAGTCACATTGAATATATTTAAATTAATCAAACCGAATGGAAAAATTCTCGGTTTAAATTATGGAATTATTTTCCATTAAATTATGGATTGAATATGAATCTATATAAAAGAAAGGACCGATTTGCAACAATTCGGAGGACCTATTCGAAATGAAATTCAAATTTGAGCCATAAGTTGTGCGAGGTAAGCACGTTCACTCTCTTCTCTGAACCCTTCTTCTTCTTCCTTGATTTCTTTGTATTTCAATGAAGAAATTCTAGGGTTGAACCCTTATACTCGGTTGGTCTTTTTCTTGGGTTCCGACGTGATTTTCGCTGAGGAAACGAAGAGAATCCAGTCCGTGTTCTTCGATTCACACAGCCAAGTAGAGAAACCCCAAAATCCCTATTTTTTGGGTTTCAAATTTAAGAATTGGGGCTTTTATTTCCTTGTTTTGAATTCGTGAATTCCTTGAGTGGGCTCAAATTTTATTCGTTGATTATTTAAATTAATGTTGGATTTGATAAACTAAGCTGGATTGACTGGTAAAATGGAAGTGAATAGTCTGATATTATTTGTGTTGGTATTTTTCATGGATATTGCACTTAATGGCTTTCTAAAACATCCAAGAACGTGAAAATACAGTAAGTGTTGAATGAGATATGAGTTTTTGAAATCAGTGTTTCAAAGCTGTAAAATCTGGAACTCAGAACTTGTGAACAAATTTTACAGGCTGTTTTTGAGATATTTTTGTGATTCAAATTTTGCTTATAGTATCTCGTTAGAAAGCTACGGATTCTAGATTTACTATGAAATTGGAATCGTTTAATTTCAAGTTGTGTAGCCGAAGTTATGATACACTCTTTACCATGTGCTGAGACTAAAATTTATGAGCTCGAGTTTGAGAATAAAGTTTCGGTTATTTTTGTGTATTGTATCTGGATCGGTTTGGCTGTTTGTTTGGCATAGAATAGTCGATTTTGTTTTGTATCTCGAAATCTTTCGGGCTCCGTCGAGTAACCGAGTGATTGGTGTTTGTTATTTGAAACTCGAGTATGATTTCGTGTTTGTGTGAAACTTGTAGCATGGTTAGAAGATCGAAGGATTAGCGAACATGTATTGACACGTTCTGGTTCAACAAAGACGGTGAAAGAAGGGAAATAAGAAATCGACATATAAACTCGTGAGTTTATGTTCGATTGTCACGCGTCTAGTTCACCATTGAAGATTTTGTGATTTTTGTGTTCGTTGTTGTGCTCATGTTTTAATTACGCAATTTAAGGTTATGATTTGGAACCTCGGTCCCGTTTAAGATTATTTTATTGAGATTTATGAAGTTTATGACTTCTTCGTTTAGTGAGATACTTTTGTGATAAATTTAGACCATGTTAAAAGTCGATAAATTCCTTATTTGATGTTCACAACGGTTGGTAAATGATTTTATTTTGCGCATCATGTTTTACGGTACGAGACTTTCGGATTCTCAACCGGGGAACCAAAATCTATAAATAAGCAACATAGTCAAGTTATTGAGCACACTCTTTCAGTATCTCTTGCAGCGAACCGAAGTCTCTTCAAGTTCTAGTCTAGATTGACTAGCTAATATGTTACCATATCTTAATCTGCTCAACGATCTGCAGGTTCTTCCTCCATTAGCTTTGGTAGTCACACGAACGAAAACGTTGAGACCAGAAAGCAGCAGGAGCTGGAGATCGAAGTAAGTGTGAAGACATAGGTCAACTACTTACCAATGGAATAAAAAGCTTTACGTGCATCTTATGTGTTAGTAAACGAGAGTAGGTGAAAACTTTAAAACTGACACACTAACAAGATTAAAGCTTCGGCCATCTACTCTTGAAAATGTAGATGCATATTCTCACGATAGGTTTAAACCTAGATTCGTTAGAGCTCAACCTCTGTTATGTGATATAGCTATCTCTTAAGCTTTCACTAGCTTGACCCATTAGAACGAGATTACAAGAGAGTATTGAGTGACTCTTGAATTCGAACCAAGAGTAGAAGTATCGGGAGTCACGTCCCGAGTTTTCTTCCTAAAACACTTATCAACACAAAAAGGGAAACATTAATTATTTTAGGCTTATCCCGAGGTGTTCTCTTGTGATAGCATATGTGTGTACTCTGCGTGCTGCAAGGTACCCGAATCTTAATCAATATTTGTCGATGGTACCGACAAGTTACCGACTTGTGTTGAGGGCCAATGGATGTCGCCAAGTGCAAACCATTTTCCGTGCCGAGGCAGCATATTTGCACCGTCGTCGAGATGAAGACGATACAACTAGTGGATCCTAGACAATCTTATAACACCCAAACTGCCGTAAGTCTGCTGCTCGAGGTTTGAGGCCGACTATTTGTCGTTCTAAGGGTTGTATTAGAGGATGTTATATGACCTTGCAGAGCGGCAAGTACGTAAGTAGAGTGTGCTAGCACCCGTTAGTCATGCTCTAGCGTTAGATTCTAGCTTCATCTAGCGCCTCATTATGCATTCTTATGTGCTTGTTTGCACGTCACATGACATTTATTTTCTTCTCTTTTCTAGATAGACTCTCACTTACCGAGTCATTCGACTCATATCTTTATGATCATTGGTAATGTAGATAAGAGGAAGGTTCGTATGCTGTAAACGGAGTTGAAGACTGAGATCGAGCGCGTATCGCATTGATCTATGGGCTATGGGGTCTTACAAACCGATAATTAATCTATTTTGTAACGTTTTATAGAACACGTCTAGAAACGTATATGTATATGAGTCGCTATAAGAAAGTTTGTGATTAAAAGCGAAATTTTTTCCCGGATTTTGGTAAAGGACTAGTATATATGTTTATGTTATGAGTTATGTATGATTTTGAGTTGATCAGTCGCGGCTCATGGGTGAGCTGTCCCTCGCGAGTCGTGACAAAAGTTTTTCCTTTATGTTGTTACAAATTTTTAGTAAAAAGAGCTTCGTTTTACATATTCTACTCTTCAAGGTCCTTTTTGAAATCTTTATACTCGTCGTACCAAAACTAATTTCTAAAATATTTCTAACATAATTCATAACTATGCATTAAATTTCCATTGAACTTTATTTATTACATTTTGAAAGAGTTTTATCCATACACATTTCACAAGAGCTATTATAAAATATCAGTCTTACAACAATGTTTCTCTTCAAAAAATTTCGTCATCGAAACTTAAAACATATCGGATAGGTTTCTTTGAATATTATTCTGAGAAGGGACGAGATCAAGAATTCAAGTTAAGGGGCTAATATACAAAAAAAATAATAAAAAAAAGAGTTGAGGGAGGAGCTGATATGTAAATATTAAGGATAAAAAAATGTAAAAACTGACAAAAAGTGCCGAAAAATAAAATTTGCGAGGGGTCTATAGCCTCCTCCGACTCTTTATTGGTTTCGTCCATGATTATGAACTCTCCAATTACCCAATCTTATATTTAGTTCATTTACATTCCTTTTTAATTTCTTTTTGAGCTACTCTATTAATCGTCATTAGCTAATCGTTTAACTTTAACATGATAATTACATTTGACCGCTTGGTATCCCGTAAAAATTTCACCAGTTGAAAATCAGTAATTTTGACTGGTAATCCGACAATATTTATTGAAAAGTGCCAATGACATCTGGATACCATTATTTACATGTAATTTAAACAATTTACATTTATGCTTTAAGTTTCCAATTTTACACATATAAGATATAAGTTACAACCCATGGGTCAAAAAAAAAAACATATGCATAACCTTAAAAAAATTATTTATATAAGTTATTGTGCAAACTTGTCATGAAAATGAATCTATAAAGAATCGTAGCTACTTTATTTTTAATTAGTAATTTACAGGAAGAAGATTCAATTTCGATATAAAAAAATTACAGTGACAACACAAAAATATAAAATTCCAAAAGAACAATATAATATAAATAAAGACGGAGAAGCAATCTAGTATGTGAGGGAGGGTGTAGAGAATGTCCGTTGTCAGAGTGTGTGTTGCAATGGTGAAAGTGGGACCCACTTGGCAGACCTTTCTCTGTCTCTATCTTTGTCACGCTTTCTTAAAAGAGCACCGTGAGAAAGACGACTCTTTCTTTCTCTCCAATCCCAATCAATCGCCACAGCTTCTCTTCTCTGCACTGTAAAGACAATGATTATTGCAGGCGAGATGTTCGGAGAAAAGCCCCAGACAAACCACCACCACAAAGGCACAAACCAGTCACCAAACAAACACCTTATCATTAGCCCTCTCTTTCCCTCTCGACAACGTCGATCCTCGAACACAACCCCCAAAACCTTTTCTATTCCCTTTTTCCTTAAAAAAAACCCCACTTGGCTTGCTTCGTCGCTTTTTTCCTTTCATTTATAATTATTGTTTAATCCTCCCGTGCTTTCCTTTACAAACAAGCCATTCTCTCTCTCTCTCTCTCTCCTCTGCCAGGGTCTGTGTGTGTATACACTTTGTTAAAACAAATTCAAATTCTTGACGTTTAAATAAGAGAGAGAGATGAAAAAAAGAGATATTCATAGTGTTGTGTGAGTTGGTTTGATGAAGAAAGAAGCAATTTTTATTGGCAAAGAGAGAGAGAGAGAGAGAGAGAGAGAGAGAGAAAGAGAGAGAGAGGCACTTATTTGACTCGTATTTGACCATGTCTTGGTGGACTAGACCTTACCTTTTTTCACCTACCTACTTCTTCTATTACCGTCTATTGCTAAGAAATGAATTATGAACTCTCTCTCTCTCTCTCTTAAAGCCTTTTGCTTTTTTTGTTGGTTTCTTTGCCCATCTAAATTCTAAACATTACAAAGGGAATAATTTGATGTCTACTTCTCCAACCTCCACCACTGACATCTCTACATGAAAAAACTCAACTCTTGAACTTGAACTTGTCACAGAGAGAGAGAGAGAGAGAGAGAGAGAGAGAGAGAGAAGCAGATCATTTGTGTGTGTGTGTGTTTTCTTGCTTTACTTACCCATGGCTCCAGCTGGCAAGGATTCTGGGTTCCACAAACAAGGCAACGACTGGTATGTCAATGTCTTTTCATCAACGCTTCTTCTGCTTCATTCATCAATCCACTATTTAATTTCTGGTTCTAGTTTCTAAGACTCATTGGCTTTTTTACACTCTCAGATTGGTCTAATTAAATTATTTAAGATCAGTGTGCTCTTCAAGCTTTTATGGCACAAGTTTCCTTCAACAACCACAATTAGCCTTTTTTTTTTTGTTTATTAGGCTTGACCCATTTCTTGTTGCGTGTAATAAGTAGTGAGCCATGGAAAAAAAAAACTCAAAACAGTATTGCAGATTATGTTTAGGTTTGAGAAAATTGACGGGCTTTCCTTTTTTTTTGGGTAATTGGATTGCAAGGTTCTACAAGGCAGGATTGCCGAGCGACATCATAATCTCGGTGGACGGAGTTAATTTCCATCTTCACAGGGTAAACCGCTATTTGTTTTTCCTAATAAATTGTGGAATATGATTTGGTTTTAATACTTTTTTTTCTTGATGGGCATGTTCATTCATATACTATTACTCTGCAACTTTCATATTTTGTTGCGGTACTGCCTGAATATGGTGTTGTACCGTTTCTTATTCGACAATTTTGTCGTACTATCGAGATTTTGTTCGTACATTCTTAATCGCATATCATTGGTCCATTAGAGAAGCTTCGGCTAGTTCATTGCCATTACTCCGGTAGCAAAGGACAGTTAATATTGCCTTAAAGATTCACAACCACTCTCTGGGTCCATTTACATCAAAATTTATGTGTTTGTTGGCATATGTATGAACATTCATTTAGTTTCACCTGGTTATGACTATAAAACACACTTATGGCATGGGATTATTTTTTACAAAATAATTGTAGTCCTGAGGAACGTGGATCTGTATAACCCTGTCAACACATTTTCAACCTTTCTGTTGAGTTTTTCTTTTTATTAATCTTCGTCCTAGATTTACATGAATTTCTTATTAATGTTAGTTGAGCTAAAAATAAATAGCCTTAACTGAAACACTACTACAGAACTCATGGTAATGGCAGAATGATAATGTATTCAATTCTTTTTATTCGAATTTTTTTTTTCTTCGTATTTATGATGACACATATGAACTCCACAGTTTCCTCTCATATCAAAATGTGGGAAGATTTCACGCATTCACGAAGAATCCAAGAACGTAAAGACTCTGACCACAACTCTGGAAGAATTCCCAGGCGGGCCCGAGGCTTTCTTGATCGCAGCCAAGTTCTGCTACGGCGTCAGAATCGAATTCACTCCGAAAAACATTGTGACGGTCTACTGCGCCGCGGACTACCTCGAAATGTCGGAAGAGCTCGGCGAAGGAAACTTGATCTCCAAGGCAGAGAGTTTCTTCTACAAGACCGTGCTTCACAACTGGAAAGATTGCATCTTGACCCTCCAGAGCTCCGAGGCGTTGATGGAAAGAGCCGATAAGCTCCGAATCGTGGACCGATGCTTGAACGCCTTGTCGGTGATGGCCTGTACCGACCCGAGTCTGTTCGGGTGGCCGATGATGATGTACGGAAGCTTGCAAAGCCCCGGAGGAAGCATATTGTGGAACGGGATCAACACCGGCGCTCGAATCCGCAGCTCCGAATCCGACTGGTGGTTCGAAGACATCTCGTATCTCGGCATCGTCTCGTTCCAGAGACTGATCAAGGCTATGGAGTCGAAGGGCATAAGGCCCGAGAACATAGTCGGGGCTATCATGTACTACGCGAGGAAATACCTCCCGGGGCTCGGGAGATGGCAGAGCAGCGGCGTAATAGCCAGAACGGTCACGAGCTTCAGCTTAAAACCCGCTGCCCTCGATCAGCGAGTCGTTCTGGAGAGCATCGAGAAGCTTCTCCCACATAGAAAAGGGAAATCTTTTTGCCGCTTCTTGCTGGGGCTTCTCCGCGTCGGGATCATATTGGGAGTCGACAAAACGTGCCTTGACTCGTTGGAGAGGAGGATCGGGACGCAGCTGGAAATGGCGACGCTCGACGGGCTTCTCATCCCGAGCTACTCCGACTCCGACACGCTGTACGACACCGACACCGTCCAGAGAATCGTACGGCACTTCGTGTCATCGGCGGAGTCGAGGGTCGAGTCGTTCTCCCCGGCGTCGGCGGGCGTCGAGGCCTCGCCTTCCTCCTCCTCCGCGCCGGTCAGAAAAGTCGCCAAGCTGGTCGACAGTTACATCGCCGAGGTCGCTTCCGACGCCAACTTGAAGCCCGCCAAAGTAAGATCTCTGGCCGAGGCCGTCCCGGGCTCCGCTCGTGCCTTGCAGGACGGGCTCTACCGCTCACTCGACATCTACTTGAAGGTAAAAAAAAAAAGGAAAAATTATACAAATTAGTCGGCTAACTGATTAGCAAATTAGCCAAAGTTTCAAATTTTTAGCAAAATAGCCAAAGTTATGCCTGTCAAATTGTGACACTAAGATTCAAAATTTGCATAAACAATTTAGTCACTTTAAATTAATTTAATCACATAGACAAGTATTAGCTATTTTGCTGAAATTTATAAACGGCCATATAATAGAAAATAATTTCGTTTGAGTCAATTAGATTTTGATCTAACATTGATAAAAATGATGGGTTTTAGGCGTAGTAATTTGGATTTTATCATCCATGCAAGATGTTTTAGTTTTTTTATTTTTATTTTTTATGTAAAAATAAGCAGGAAAAATGCATTAATTTCAATTGACTATTTAGCTATTAAAAAAAAAAAATTCACGGGCGGGTTGTTTGTTTTCAGGCGCACCGGTGGCTTTCGGAGAGAGAAAAGGAAGAGCTGTGCAACGTGATCGAATTCGAGAGGCTTTCGATCGACGCGTGCGCTCACGCGTCGCAGAACGAGAGGCTGCCTCTGCGGATCGTCCTCCAAGTCCTCTTCTTCGAGCAGATGCACCTCCGGACCGCCCTCACCGGCTGCCTCAACGTCTTGGACGCTGATGACGTGGCGGCGCTGCCGGCGGGGCCCGCGGACGAAGGAGCCGTGGGGTGGGTTTCGGTGGCGAGGGAGAATCGGGCTCTGAAGGGTGACATGGCGAGGATGAGGTCCCGGGTCGGGGAGCTCGAGGAAGAGTTCGGGAAGATCAAGGACGAGATGAGGAAAGTGACCAAATCCCACTCCTCCATCGCCGCCTCGCCTCGTTTCGCCATTGCTCGCAGAATGGGTTGCAAGCTTCTTCATCCCCGGCCCTCCGAACCCGAAATCGTAGCAACTACGACTCCGAGGGCATCCTCGGTCGAGCAGCAGCCGCCGCGTCCTTCAAGCAACTCGAAACATCATCGCAAAAGTTTCTCCTTGTTCTGACCATGATCTCGGAATGAAGTTGTGCATACAAGTATATATATATATACATATATACACACACGCGCACTATTGACGAATTATACAGTGTTTCTTTGATGTGCAGCACATATAGAAGAGGAATTGCTGATTTTTGTTTTGTGCTTTGTTTACTTTTCTGAGGTCTTTTTTTATACTTGTACATCGTCCATGAAAGTTAGTTTGTAATGAAATCTGAAATATAGTTGTTTTTATGGTTATTTTTATACAGGACGTAACAGTTTTTTCTTATTACGGGCAGGTAAATCGCTAACTTAAAATTTTGACAAAAAAATCGAGTGAAATTAGACGAATTTTGAGGTGGTCCCAACATAAACGCTTGTAATTATTGCTTTTGCAATTACGTCCAAAGAAGATGAATATTTTCTACTATGCACTGTCGGCTTTGACGTGTGTTTTCCATTGAGATTTCATAATCAATCTCAACGTCAGTACATCTAGTCTAATGATTAAATGTTAGGCAATTTTCAAAGTAATTGTAAGATTTTAGAATGAGAGCTACACGAGTAATTTTGACAGGTTATTATATATATATATATTTAATTTAAAGTCCCAGTGAACAATATGTCAAATAGTAATGGCCAAGTGAGCATCGAGCAAGCGTTCATTTCAAACGATTTAGTTTGATTGAATATGGACATTTTGACTAAGTGGGGCTAATAAACGACAACAGAGAAAAACAAGCTAAATAAATAATTAAATCAAATTTAGCAACTGAGTCGCTTTGGCCGAGTGGTTAAGGCGTGTGCCTGCTAAGTACATGGGGTTTCCCCGCGAGAGTTCGAATCTCTCAGGCGACGATTTCTTTTATTTTTTCTCTTTTTATTTAAAGGCAGGAACAAACAAACGTTCACTATGAATAATTATTACTAAAAAGGAAACTACCAACTATTTGTTTATTGAATTACTACCGTTAAGAATAACAAAAGAAGAAACCTTGAATAATAGGTGATGCAACGAAACATTTTCTCAATTATAATTTGCCCGGATTATATGTATTCAGCGAAATAAAAGAAAGTATTCCACTTCACAGTCTATATACAATGATGGAGTTTCCGTTGGGCAAAGAATTGCCGGAAGACCTAGTGCTGTAGGAGATTCTACCAAAATTGTCGGCAAAATCTGTGATCCGATTCAAAAGCGTGTCGAAGTAATGGCGCGACTTCATAACCAACGACGCTGGTCTAAAGAAAGCTCACGCTCGGCGGCCCAAGGAATGCCCCGAAATCTCCACCATCGTTCACACGAGAAAAAAACTACTGCAACCAGTGGCGGACCTAAGTGTACCCTTTGAGGTTGCCTGGGCCCCTCCCAACCAAAATTTTTAGGGTACTTTGTTTTTTTTTTTTTTTTTACCTCAAATTTTTTTTTTGACCCCTCTACTTTTTCACTTTTGGGTCCGCCACTGACTGCAGCGACAAACGACACATACTAATCTTGGTCTGTGGAGAAGAAATTGATGTCGTGACGAAGGAGATTGACACGTCTTATCTTCCGCAATTCAACGAAATCCGCGGCTGCTCTAACGCCTCGTTCTCGTCACCGATGTCAAGGACATGGCGTTGTGGAACCCGACCACTAGAGAATTCAGGATTCTTTCGGAATTATTGAATAGACACATTCATAAACTTTGCACCGAGGTTTGAAATTCCAAGGATTTCGGACGAAAATCGGATCGGAATCCGTTTTTTTTAGAGTTTCGGCACCAGAACTCATAAAATCGGAGTTTTTCTTGGATTCCGAGGGAAGTCGGACGGAAACCAAACCAGTACCCGGTTCGAGAAAATCGGTATGGTTCAATTTGTTTTTTTTTTGTGTTTTTTTTTTAATTTATAAAAAAAAACCACAGTATAAAAGGCGGAATCCTCCCCCAAAATCACAAATCTACATAAAATTTTTGGGTATTTTTCGCAACCCAGACTTGAATTCTTCACGCTATTCCGTTGTTTTCCAGGGAATCTTTTCCACTTTCCGGCTGGCTTCAAAAAAAATATGTCCGCATTCCGACGGAAACTCTCGCGTAGATTTGGGTAAGTGGTCGTTTTCCACCGAATCTTTGATATTTAGTGTTTTTCATGGAGTTTGTTGTTAGTTTTTGATGATTTAGTTAAAATTCTTAAATTCTAACTTCATTATTGTGTTGAATCCGAGTGTTTGGTGAGAGTTTTTCAATTTTTTGGTTAGATCCGAAAATATGATTAAATTTAAATGTGATTTTGAGTTTTTTTTTTTTGGTTAAATTAGTTGTGTAATAGGAATGTTTATGTATAATTACTTTGATTTTAACATGAATATTACCATTATTTTGATTTTGTATCCAATTTTTTTAAACAAAAAATTTGAAAAATAGCCAACTTAAACGTTTGATATTGCTAAATAGTCAATGTTTGGTAAATATTAGGTAAATAGCCATAAATGATGACGTGACTTAATATGGCAGTTGCTATTTACTCAATATTTACGTTTGTAAATATATAAAATTGGCTATTTATCTAATATTTACCAAACCTTGACTATTTTGCAATTCCCAACGTTTAAGTGGGCTATTTTGCTAAATTACCTTTTTTTAAATTTATTTGTTAAATCCGAATTTAATATAATTTTAAATAAATGTTGTATGGTTAATCTTTGATTGAGTGTTGGTATTTGGTTTATCACTATGCTGAACTATTTGATAGACTATTTCTATTTTTATCCTATGTTATATATGAATTTTTATAAATATTTTTTCATTGAGTTGTTCTCAGTAAATACGATTTTTAACGGTATTCCTTGATGATAACGGTAACTTCAACGGCATATATATTTATTTATTTTTTTTTTTTTCTGTATTCCACGATATATGACTGATTTACCACCTTATACCAGTAAAATCTGAGTTCCGAAACGATAGAATTTCGATCCTTGCTTTGCACACACAAATATTATTATTTTAAGGGCTATTTTGAAGAATAGCCAAATTGACTCAACGATATTATGGGACTAGCCCATGTTTTATTTTATTAAGTAAATAGCCCAACTTTAATAGACTACCTAAACTACCCCATATCATCCATAACCTCCCTTAACCCTAACTCCTTCCCTTTCACCTCCGCCCCAAACCTCTCTGACGACGACTCCTCCACCACATCCTCCGCCGCCACACCCTCCTGCTCCGGGATCTCGAAGCTCTGGCCAGTCCAAAGACCGGATTTCTCGCATAACCGTTTCATCGGCGAGATTTCGACGACCGAGCTCGCTCGTCTCCCGAGACTGCTGACTCTCCGCCTCGAGTCGAACCGGTTCGACGGAGGCCTCGACGAATCCTCGCCGCAGAAAAAGAAGAAGAGAAAGAAAAATCTCTGATTTTGTTGATTCACTGTAAATTCGCGAGTAGGTTAATTTAATTAACATACTGAATTGAGTTAGGTTAATTAATTAACTGATTCGTGAAGGATTTGAAATTCACAAAAAATTTACAAAAATAAGAACTTAAGTCAATTGATATTCAAAACATTCAATTAATTAAACTAATTCCTAATTCAATCATTTAGTAAATTAACTTTACGCACAAAAAAATCAGAAACTAAGCTAATATTCAACCAATAAGTTAATTAATTAACCTAATTCACTCCAGTATGTTAATTAAATTAGTCTATTCGCGAAGGAAGTGAGAGCATTATGATCTGAGCCGAATATATGAGCTATTTGTTTAATAAAATGAAACTTGGACTATTCCACCAATAAAAATGATAAACTTGGTTAGTTACATCATATTTCACTTATTTTGATTTCTCTAATTCCAGCAAAATAAAATAAAAGAAAAGAAAAAGGAATATTCATGTCTTTAAGCGAACGACGAAGACGAGACGATGGGAAACACTAACATCTATACTTATTACTAAAATAATGAAAATGGACCACGACGAGCCAATCTCTCCGGCGAAAGACGAAGTTGAAGATGATGATGATGAACATCTTGATGGCCCATCGCACAACCCATCTGCTCCGTCTGATGAGGTAACACCACTCAATCAGCGCCTCCGTTTAATCTTTATTTGTCAATTGTTGTTTTTTATTGTCTGTGAAATCTCAATGTTAGAGCTCACTCATTTTGCGAAGAGCATAGAGCAGAGAATATATAACACACATCAAATTGCCTGAGCTGTTACAAAAAAAAAAAAAAAAAAATTACACTGAATAACACCCAAAATCAGTAGAGTTAAGAAAGTTAAATTACAGAACAAACTGGTGTAGACATTGGTTTATGTTTATGCCCTCATAATGTTTCAATTTCTGTGTTGCAGGTGTTTAATGTATCAACAACGGTTGACCCGAGTTACGTGATATCTCTGATCCGGAAACTGATTCCCGGAGATTCCGACGAGAGTTTAAAAGCAGGAGAAGAAGCTTGGGAAGAATGCGGTTGTGTTTTGTGGGATCTTGCTGCAAGTAAAACTCATGCCGAGCTCATGGTTTGTATTGTTGGATTAGGGAATATTGCGCTCTTAGGTCATAGATGTTATGGTTGAAACTGGTGTTGAGCTTGATAACAAGTCCATCATAATTCTCAGCCGTTGCTTGGTTGGTTTACTTTGCATTTCGCAGGTCGAAAATCTATTGCTTGAAGTTCTCACTGCAAATTTTAGGGTTCAGCAATCCGTTCGTGCAATCGTAAGCAATAATTCCTTTTCATTTATCGGGTTTCGCAGTTTTGGTTTCGTATATGCGTGTACCGATAATCCTAAATCTCTTTTTTCAGGAGATAAGCCTTGGAATCCTCGGAAACCTTGCTTGCCACGAGGCTCTTATGAAACGCATAATTTCGACAAACGGATTGATCGACTTAATTGTGAATCAACTTTCTTTAGATGACACTCAATGCCTTTGTGAAGCTTGCCGGTAATTTTTTTTCTGTACCTTCTTTCATTGGTTATCACGATTCTTCTTCCGGAACAAGTCCTTACTTGTCATAACTGATGACTTTTAGGACTTTCTGTAGTCTGTTTGTGATGAACTGTATTAGATCCTTCCAATGCTCGAATTTTTTATTTTTTGCGTGCTTTAACATCTTCCATGTAACCTGATTTCATGCTTTATGTTATGCTTTGTTTTCAGATTGTTAAGTTTGGGACTCCGAAGTAGCGATACTCTTACGTGGGCTACGGCATTACAGGCTGAACATGTTCTGTGCCGTATTTTATGGATCGCCAAAAATAGTCTCAATCCGCAACTTATAGAAAAGGTGCCAAAACAGAAAATTCCATCTTTTGCAGTTTTTTTTACTTCCATTACTCGAGCTGATCTTGGGAAATTATTATTACCTGTTAATTATTCGACCAAGTATCTTGAGTTTGTTTTTGTTTTTGTTTTTGCAGAGTGTTGAGCTGTTATTAGATATCATTGAAAGCTCGGAGGAAGTAGCTTCCATCGTGGTTCCACCTCTTATGAAGATGGGTTTAGCAAGTGTACTTATTAGTCTTTTGGGTTATGAGATCACTAATCTGACGACTGGAAGAACGACCGAAAGGTATGCTAGCAAGACAGCTAAGATATACTAATAGAGCGTATATACATCATATTTTTGTGTGAATATTAAATCGTGTTTTTTTTTTTTAAGTTAGACTAAGCATCTTCGTTCGTGCATTACGCAGATTCTCTCTCTCTGAAACACAACAAAATAAATTGCCTTATAGATATCCGTGTTAAATTTCTGTTTTAAGCCAAAATTGTTAACGTTCATTTTTTTTTTCTTCCTTAAAAGATGCTTTCGTATGTATGCTTTCATCTAAGGTGTCGGTTTTGTGCAATGTCAGGTTGCAGATTCTTGATGTAATTCTCCGTGCCATTGAAGCGATTTCTGTTATAGATAGCCATTCCAAAGAGATCTCTTCAAACAAGAAACTCTTCCAACTCGTTTGTGAACTAGCAAAACTCACAGATAAAGCCGAGGTACATTTTTGTGCATCTTTGAACAGATGTTATTGCATAATTTTGAACAGAAATACCGGTAAAAAAAAAGTAAAAAAAATAAAAAAAGAAAGATTGAGACTTTAGATGCTATTTTGATTTTGGCTGCAGGTTGCAAACTCGTGTGTCACAGCTGCAGTTTTAATTGCAAATATCTTATCCGATGAAGCCGATTTTTCTAAGGAGATATCACTCGGTAGATTCTCTTCGCCCTGTGTATGCTTTTTTGTTTCCGTCAAATAAAACGTCTATAAATGCTTTTCTCGATATCAATGTTCTAAGAAGTGAATTTTTTTAATGAACCCAGATTTGGATTTCCTGCGTGGTCTGCTCGAAATATTCCCTTTCGCTTCGGGTGACTCAGAAGCACGAGGTGCGATATGGAATATCATGCTACGCTTGCTCGTTCAAGTCCGCGAAAGCGAGATGAGCCCGCAAAGCCTAGGTTGGTACGTTTCTGTCCTAACGAGCAAATCTGATCTGATTGAAGACGATCTTCTCGATCTCCCACTCAACGCTCCAAACTCAAAGGCTATAACAACATCTGTATCCTTGACCTACTCGAGTTATAGTACCATCTACACCGATACACGCAATGCTGTTTCACTACCATATATCAGTGTGTATTTGTTGTAGCCTTAACTTGCCAGTAACACAGCTTACAAGGATAAGTGATATCTTGAATCACTGGGCCGCCTCAAAGCACGACACTGCAGACGAGACAGAAATCGACATTGGAAGATTGTTGAGGTGCTGCGAAAGGCATATCGAGCGAGGCACGATCATTATATGAATCAGACAGTTTGAAGAAAAGGAGGGAAATCGTTGCTCAAAATCGGCTCTTGACACTCGAAAGAGGGGAAGTTGAATCAGTATTTGTAGGATGTATTTCGGAAATGTAAGCTTAGTTAAGGGAAAAAAAAAAAACTGCTTCCAGATAATGACCGAAGTTTCTCTCTTAAAAAAGTGTTAATGATTAAAAAAAAGGTCCTGTAATTATTTAGTCATATGAAACGTCAGAAATTTTGAAATAGTCAACGTTTGGTTAATTTTTTGTAAATAACCACGTAAATCTATTTACACTATCAAAATAATAAAAAACACAGTAAATTTTTAGTAAATACGATTATTTACAAAATATTTACAATAGTTTTTGGTTATTTACGAAAAATTTACAAAACGTTGACTAAAACGCAAATGCTTATGTTTACGTGACTTATATAGCTAGATTTTTTGTTAAAAAAATATATGTTTCTTATATATTTTGAGGAAGGTAAGGTGGCCGAAGTGATGATGTGTGTTCCGAAACTGGCTGCTAAAAATAGTGTCCACATTTTAAAACCTGCTAGCTAGATAAAATAATCACAAGATTTCACTTCAGACTTCATTTTGTTTTTATTTTTATTTATATTGTAACTCTTACCTTTTAAGGAGCTCTGATCTTTGAACAGCATTTTAAAAGTTCAACAGCTATCACCTCATATTGTTTTATGAAAACAATTTGTGCAGTGTCACATGCTCGTTGCAAAGTTTGAGTGAAGTAGCGTAATCTTTGTCGAGCCTTTTGGGTGTGTAAAATTAGAATGTTACATTCAAAATGGGTCATATTCATATCAAGTTCTTGAGAGCATCAATTACATACAAACATATATATACTTTTTCTCTAAATGAGAGCCTCATAGAAGAGCTTGTGAGCTTCGATGACTTCTAAATACCACATAGCCTCTCTCTCTGGGTATTTTGACAGATCCACAATTTTGTGAACCTGAGAAATAATAATAATAATAAAAAAACGTAAAATCACAAATAAAATTGAATAAAACGATTTTAATTTATAGTACCCTTCTTACCTTGAGCGTTGGTGGTTCTCCCGCACGGATAGCATAAGCGCCGACCACCATTACATACGTTCCTTCCATTTCACCCCACACCAAATAAATATACATAAAAAAACGAAGATGATTAATTGAATATCTGGATAATCCTATTTTCACGCTCAAATGTTGTAAGAGAAGAGAGGGGAGGGGCAAAGTGGTAAATACCAGGGGTCCAAGGGGCGAGGGAGGTTTTGGGGTGAAGAAAGAGGCGGAGGAGATCGGTGGCGTCGTCGAGGAGGAGGTGATTATTGGATGACCACACGATAACGCCCTGCACCCACGCTCTCTGGAATATCATCCCTCCCACTTGTACCATCTTGCCCTTCTCCGTCTCCACCGCCTCCTTCAACATCGAACACGTCATTTTCACCGCCGCAACTGTGTAGTCCATCTCTCTAGCTCCCTCTGACTCACCACACACTTCTTCTTGCTTTGTAAATAATAGTATTATTTAATAGTTATTAACCGAAATAAACCGGATAATTTGACCCAATTACATTTACAAATTTAGAGATTTACTAAATAGTCAATTTTTTTTAATAAATGTTAAATAAATAACCATTATAGTGGTAACGTGTTATTATTTGAACGTTTTTAACATTTTATTTACTTTTAGAGTTTTAGAGTTTGATGATTATTTACAATTACTAACGAATATTTATAATTATTAATATTTTTTTAATTTTGTTAATAAAATTTCGTGACTATTTATTTAAAATTTACTTGAAATTGATAATACACCAAAATTTGTGTTTCTACTTTTTACATAGATTTATATATAGAGAGCCGTTACAATTATTTATGAATTAAAATTTAGAAAATAACAAAAACAAACTGTTTCTTCTACGACTTCCAAAATTTTAAAATACATCGGGGAAACACGTCAAATCCATTGGCAGAAATAAAATTAATACATTCTAAACTTCAAGATTGAAATTTTGAAGATTAATTTTATTTAAAATATGTTAATAGTAGTTTATAAAAATACATACTGACTATAGTTTATTGAAATTTCGAGGAGTCGGCTCGTTCGATCCTCGAGAATGGATACTTTGAATTATCTTTTTGTTTATCCACTACTACGAACTAAATAAACTGGGGGACTGACTGTTGATGTTGAACTTCGTCCTCCGTCAATAATGCAATAAGCTTGGCCCAAAGTAGTCAAAATTTGGCCCATGCCCACGAAACTAACTTGTTGAAGGAATCGAGCTGAGTAACCTGACTTAGCCAGCTCGATACCGTATCCGCGAGCTGGTCCTTGCCGCAAGGAGAATCAACTCGCTCAACTGTAGTATGCGAATTGTCTCCCCAAAGACCCTGACAACACGTATCTACCACAATACGTCTTTCATAACCGTTCTGTGAAGACTGGGTCTACATTGACAGGTATCTTGCTGAATGGTGACCAGGTTCGGATCCAATTATTGCGATTTTTTCGTACGCAAGTGCACGTAGTCGCTCAAGTAGTAGAGTTCGTAAGTACGAGTCGATCCCACGAGGAAAATGTTTAATTAAATTGACAAGATTACTAGCACAAATTGAACCCAATGATTTGATGATTATGATGGTTATCAAAACAAACGAAAATTAAAAACAATTAAAATACGAAAGATTACGATAATGAGAAAGCAAGAACTACGGCTTCACAAGTTATTCCTATGGTTTGGATTCGGGAATTACACACAAAACACACACTCTTATGTTTGCTAATCACGCTCACAATAATGGTAATCTAAGATTTCTCTCGAACATCTAAGAATCTAAACCTATGCCGGGATATCTTCTCTCGATCTCAACCCCTAAAAACAACGGCTAGCATTAAAAACAAGAACGTTCACACGACTCCGAAACGGCTTAGCTATGTCTAGCCTAGGAATGTATCCCGGTAAATTAATCCTTGTGCACGACTAACCTAATCTCTTCCGAGCATACGCAATCCTAATATCATGAACACGGTAGCTAATCGAATTCAAGCATTACACACGGAATTAAAATAAACAAACATGATAGAGCATATGAACATTAATTTGACATGATTGAATCCATAACCATATTCCTAACTTGCTACACCATAGCCCTTAATGAATTTAGTGCATGATTGAACGGAAAATAAACGGCGATGAATATAAAGCAATCATGAATAAAACTGTATTATATTAATAAAAACGGGAGTTCCAAAGATTCAGAGAATAGAGATGAAAACTGTGAATGATGAAAACGAGATTGTGGTGACGATGATCGTCTCTGAATGCTTATTCTCTCCCGGGATTTTTGCGGCCGAATGAAAACAAAAGCAAAGATATGATTCTAAATAAACTAAAGTGTTTTTGTAGGTTTCCTAAGTTTTTCGGAGCTCATATGGGCCGTCGGATCGCATCCAACGGCTTGGATTACACTTAAAACGCGTGACAAATAAGTTGGAATCAGGGCCTGTGCGCCGCACACCCCTTCCTGTGCGCCGCACAGGTCTTTTCTGGGCAGCCTGTGCGCCGCACACAAAACGCACAGGAGAACGCACAGGGTCTTCAAATGGCTGTGCGCCGCATAGGGACCGCACAGGGAAAACGCACAAGACTCTGTAAGTTTGTGCGTTGCCTCGCGGGTCCGATTCACCTTGAACCACCTATCTTGAGCTCCGGGTGTCGGAATCGAGATTCGAAAGATGTTCTGAACTCCTTGTGATTGCCCCGTCGTCGTCGAATGCTTTATTTGTCATCTTTGAAACTCCAAACTTTGAAAATTAAGAAAAACACTCCAAAACACATGAAAATGCTCTCGAACTAACTTCTTTTCACTTCCGAGAGTACAAACAAACACGTTTATAACGCGCTTATCACCAATGCACGACATGTCCCTAGAAGATCGGAGCTCGCTAACTGCTCCCTCCAGCTATAAATACAATATTAACAGGCCTTCCTACGCACATGACATCTTACATATCTTCATATTATTATCCCTTTTGTATTTGTTTATTCAAACGACTATTTTAATACAAAAAGCCCAGAGCCACTGTTTGATATTTCTTTTGATTTTCACATTTGAATTCATTATTTTGGAATTGGATTTAATCTCGTTACGGAATTTTGAGGCCTATCTCAATAAATTCAAAGTCGACCCTTTTTTCATCGCGAATTGTCGAGAACTTTTTTGTGTAATTCTTCACGTCAACAAATTTTCTCATCGTTATTCATACGTACAAAGAGAAGATAAGAGATAGAATGTCATTGTTGAAAGTTTGAAGAGCTGAAAGTCGATATCTGAAAGTAATGGATACATCTCCTTTGTGTTTTGACATATGTTCGTTCATTTATAAGTTCTTATTTTTTTTATTGACCAAAAATTCGCGTGTTCTCTCATGCATGTGCGTTTTTCAGATTTTCGATCGATATCTTGAATTTTTTTTATCAAGTTTAGGGATTTTTGACCGTTTAGTATATTTTCGACCAATTTAGATTATGTGTCATTTTCGACTGATTTCTACAAAATTTCGACCAATTCTTAAATATTTGACCATTTATATAATGATGAACTTTCGTCAATTTCAATTGTTTTCGACCGCTAAGTATATTTTCATCCAAAATGATCTGAAGAAGTATTGGACAATTTTGTTTTCACTTAAGGGTAATTTGGACTTTTCGAGTGGATATGTGTAGAGTTTTTAGATAGTGTAGTGTTTTGACACCAAATACTCTTTGGTGTAGCCTTTATCAATTTTTTCTCAAATAATAAAAACAAAAAATATGAAACAAGACATCTATATTAAAAAAATCGATGGAATATATTTAATTTTTTAAAATCCCATTTGATTTTATCTGACATTTAGGATTTTTTTTTAGTAATTGGTTTTCTCTCCCTCTCTCTCTCTCTCTCTCTCTCTCTCTCTCTCTCTCTCTCTCTATTCTACGTCTTCTTCTTGTTCGTCGAATCATTATACGAAAAAATAATTAACATTTTGTAATCCATTCACTACATTAATATTTTTATACCAAAAATTAGCCGCAACAAGTCGTGGTTAAATAGCTGCAACATATTAGATTACAGCCACGACAAGTCCTGGCTGTTTCAAGAGCACACACATTATTATGAACGCTTATAATACTTTATATCAAACGTGTAAACCAAAAATTTGCATCAAACAAGCTCTTCAACTCTAGTCAATATCCTATGAACAACGTAGGAGTAACAACATTATTATCGTCATCATCATTTTTCATTGTCATCGTCATCATCACCATCATCATTGCAGCATCAAAAGCCGTTGAACCTCTTTAAAATTTATGGCTGTCATATATTTTAATTATAAAATATAAATACACATTAAAAAAAATGGTTCATTACTAAATCTGGAAAATGAAGATAAAGAGAGTGAGATAGAGATCGAGAGACAATAAGAGATAGAAATATATTACCGCGGTGGTCGGAGGTGGAGCAACTGCGTCGAAGTGGCTGTATGCTGGTGTTCCTCGAAGTGAGGTCGTAGAGAGAAGAAATCTAGTGACGGAAAGAAGGAAGTCATTCTTATTTGACTGGCAATTTATCCGCGAATACATTCCGTTATACAGGACACAACCGCGAATTGTTTTTAAATTAATTCATGAATGGTATCAAATGTCACTTTTTTGTTTGTTTTAAAAATTTGAAGCAACTGCGAGTTGTCGCGGCTGGAATGTTATGTCGCAACTATTTTCGGTCGTTGAATATTTTGTTATAGTGTATCTCTGAGTAGATTTTATGTATATAAAGTTTGAAACTAAACGGTTTCACGTAAACAACGTAATACTTATTGTTTTGCTTACACGTTTACCATTTCAATCTTCTTCTAGATTAAAAGATGGGTCAATTAGGAAAATAGCCAATTTAAACGTTTGATATTGCTAAATAGCCAACGTTTAGTAAATCTTAGGTAAATAACCATTTTCATGTATTTACAGACGTAAATCTTAGATTAATAGTCACTTCCATATATTAGATCACGTCATTATTTACGACTATTTACCTAAGATTTATCAAACGTTGACTATTTAGTAATGTCAAAAGTTTAAGTTGACTATTTTCCTAATTTTTTAAAAAGATTTTACAAAATTAATGCGTAAACGAGTTCTTCCATTCTATGCTGCTCTTGAACATTATGGCCTTTAAATTATTTTGACCTCCTATTTTAGAGACCACGGTTCGTATTCACACCAAAACATAACAAGAATTCTCACGATTAATTATGAAGTACATTTATATTGGTGAAAAAAAAAAACTTCATTTATTATATATGGTTTTATTCGATAACACTTAAATTCCTTTTGGTAATAAAATGGAAGATAGAAATTCTCAAATTAAAAAAAAAAAACTTAAGTATTATCAAATAAATAAAAGATGAATAATTAATTCGTAGGAGCTAATATACATGCATTAATCATCGAGGAAGGCAGCTCCAGCAGTTGCCAAATTATTAGAGAGAAGTTCGTTGGTAGCCTGAGAAGGGTGAAAAGCATCCCAAAAGACGTATTGAGAGGCGTTCTTACAAGTTCCGATGGATAACGAATTGCATAACAACGATGTCTCTATCAACCCTACTCCGCAACAACCATTTCTCGCATTCACAAATCCTGTGTACCATATTGCCTCAAATTGATTAATTAATCACATCACTAGAAAATTTATTATACACAAAATCAACAATACATATTTACTTAGTAAAATTAGCAAAAGTTAGTACATTTTAAATAAAATAGTCCATGCTTATAAAAAAATAAGATCGAGAAGCAATTAACCCGGAGTCTTGTCTTCAAATGTGGTCGATAAATGTTTTTCGTGATAAAAATGACACTCCAAAAAATGGTTATTTTCCAATTTTCTGATAAAAGTGCCTCTTTATTTATATATAATAATACATTTTTGATGTGTTATAAGATGAAAATATCCTTTATAAAAAATATATATGAAAAAATGAATGTGAGATAAATATTATTTTACAAACTTTAACTCTTTATTTTTGAACCCTAGTCTTTTAACATGTATGTTACTTATAGTGGATAAATAAAGAGATACATGGAAGTAAGTATATATTTACGCACCATTTTGGGTGTAGTTTTGGATGACGTCAGCGAGGGGTTGGTAAGTGTCAAAGACAATAAGTTTGAGACCAGAAAGTTGATTTTGCAAATCAAAAGAAGTGGAATTGAGTTTGTCATTGAAAGACAATGCGTCGTTGTTGAGACTCTCTACACACTTGTTTTGGCTCAGCCCACCGAACAGTGTTATTGCTGCCGGTAAGCACCCAATTGGCGCCAGTGACGTCACTCCAATCTTCCTCGCCCCCAAAGCGTACAATTCCTATATAATGTTTGCACAATATAATATAAAATTAAAAATTAGCAATTTATTTAACAAAAGAATCATTCATTATCGTTGTTGTGATCTAAATCTTTGCTAGAAAAAAAAAAAAAATCTTCTAGTACATAGTCCATTTACCCTGTCGTGTTTTTAATTAACTACTAAAATGGTACATATATAATGACAATTTAAAAGTTCTATAATATAATATAATCCTAATTTAGCGCCGGCCCTGACCTAAGGCGGGCAAGACTTGTACCTTAGGTCCCCAATTGGGTTGGGCAAAAAAAAATATTTTACACTTTTTGCCTATTTTTAAGAAAATTTACATTTTTTTTCTTAAAAATTTACACTTTTGGCCCATTTTCTAAAAAATTTACATTTTTACCCTGAAAATTTAAATTTTTATTAGTATTATAAGGCCCCAAAATATTGAATCGCCTAGAGTCCCCCGTGAGTTTGGGCCGGCCCTGATTATCTAAATATATTGTATACCACCTTGTAACTTTAACTCACTAATAATTGTGAACGGTTCAAATTGCAGTTTTTCACACACGAGACACAAAATTAGCCAAAACCTCAACAAAAATATTGTTGAGAGAGAGAGAGAGAGAGAGAGAGAGACCTTGACAAAGTTGGCAAAGTTTCTAACAAGCAAATCAGCAAAGCGGTCAGGGGTGTATCTGAGTCGAAGCAAGGGATTGATATAGTAGTTCTGAATGTAGTCACTGTTCCCAGAACTAATCAAATGAATTCCTTTTGAAAACGTTGTTGTTGCGTTGTCGTTTCCTATTAGCGACGATAGTTTTTGTTGGTACTCTCTGTAATTATCCAGCTGCTTGCTTAGAGGAATCGCATTCTACGCAAACATAATATATATATACACACACCCTTCATTAACTAATTAACACGTATCAGTAACGTAATATTAATAAGTATGCTCTATATAAATTTACTGATCAATCAGATTATAATATTCTTATCAAATTTACGACCATTTATCAACTTATTAATAAAACACAATCAGTTAGATGGAATGAGTATTTGAAACCAATGGATTTGTAAGACGGTGATAAATTTTTGTAGCTTACGTATAACTTTGCTGTGTTGTCATAAAAACCAGAAGCACCTGAAGCAAAATTGGCACCGGTTAAGAGATTTGTTCCTTCAGCTTCTCGGCTGAGATAAGCAGGTGGATATGTCGAGAAACCAAGAAAATCAGCTGAAATTAAAAACACCGATTAGATACATTAACTGATCGTTAGTTTTTTGCCAAATTAATTTTTGATAGTGAGAAAAAAAATCTTTATACAATTTCCATATACAAATATTATAATTATATTTACTCGTCTTTTTGAATTCAACATATGTGTGTATCCGCAGATAGAACGTGGCTATCTATCTCTTCATCGGTTGCCGAAGCCAATTTAATCTATTGAGCCTTGTATTGTATATAAGGACTAAAACAGTATAACGTTTTTATCTAGAGAGCAAAAATGATGATTTCTGAAGAAATAATATACCAATGTAGTCCGGGGCGATTTTGCCGTTGGAAAACCTGCCTGTAGGGGTGTGATTTGCAAAGTCTCTACCGTATGGAGGGAAGTTGGCTTTGACGATGGTGGTCGCGATTCCATTATTGTTTCCAACATCCACAACTGAGTCTCCAAATATGAACAAAGCAGGAACTAATTGGCCATGTGACATGAGACGCAAATTATAGACAACAACAATTAATAATGAAGGGACAATAGAATTATAATATGTTGGAATAGCCATTCTGTGTGTGTGTGTGTGTGTGTTTCTTTCTTAGCTAGTTCAATTGCACTATATACGTACTTCCTTATGATTGATAGCGATTGATAATTAATAATACAAGGTTTTCTACATGTAATAAGTAACTGTTTGGCTGTTCTCAATCACGTAATGCTCGCTCACTTATTTTCTGTCTATATGCCACATGCATAAATCTTTACGTAGATATCGCTCACAATTGACTCGGTTCTACAACCTAATTATAAAGATACAAGTAGCAGTTAGTACAAACCCGCTTTTTTTAGGGGGCGGGCGAGTAGATAAATATATAGACCTGCGAATTCAACGTCTAATCAAAGGGATAAGCATGAAAAAAAAAAGAGAATGATTTGGATAAGTAATAATAATACTAATTAGGGACTTTTGACGAAACGTGATCTATTTATAACCTCACCATTTGCAAGTAGTTTTTTTACATTGACTTTGAACCTCGATTGTTATATATATATATATATATATATTAACTGTATATATATATATATATATATATCTACAGTTTATATATATGTAATATCAGCACGTTTTGCCAGATATTTCATTATATTAAAAAGTAAATAATAATAGTATTTGTAACATATATTAAAATGATTACTTATCTATATATGATATAAATGTAATTTAATATCAAATTGATCTTATGAATGCAATTAAGTACATACACCATTCTATAAGTGTGTATATTTAAGTTTAAATTGATGCCAGTTTTCATATGATTTTATATTTTTGTAGTTTTTTCTTTGGCTTTGAAGGTCGCTAGTTAGCTACTAGTGTTTGGAGTGTAAAAGAGAAACTTTGGGACGATTAGGAGATTTTTTTGGACAAGTTAAAACGAAATAAGAAATGCAATGCCTCATTCTATATTATTTTGAGATTATAAACCAAAGAGTTTGGATAATTTCTTCGGATTTTTAAATAGAACTTTTCCTTAAATTTCCAACGCTTATTTATCAGTGTAAATCAAACATCGAAATAAGAGCTTATTACGAACATTTTAAGAAACACATCACAACTCAGACCACCATGCTAAATGGCGTAAGGCTATTATAGCGCAACTTGCTAGCTGATGCCTTTGGATGGTCTAGATTATACCAAAAATGATCTTAGAAGCCATAAAGTTAGAACTAGAGCATTGTTTTCCCCCTTGCATTTGGGTTTTAGTTTTGCTTTGAGCTTGGGAGCTCTTGGAGAGCTTTGAAGGAAGAGCATGGAGAACCATCTCTCAACACCACTCTCCACCATCTTCCTTACTCATCCTGATTTTACCTTTTCTCATTTCATTTTCTCTTATGCTCATGAACTCGTTTGTTGATTTAGTTTTTGGGGGTTTCGATCAATGCATTGATTTATTGTTTGGATATTTGATTTGAATTCGATGCCTTGTGATGCTTTTTTAGCTACCATTAGAATAATTTTTTGATTGCTTAGATGTTGGAATGTGATAAATAATCGTGTACAATTTTGAATTGACATAAATTGATCTAGAGCGATAAATTGGACATTTGTGTAGTCTTTTGAATTCTCATTCATAACGTTTGTGATTGTTTCTAATTGGAATTTTGGAGGGCAGATAAGTTGACGTCAAAGATTATTCAAATCAAGAAAACATGGCATATCTGTCTGAGAACACATGTTTGACGGTTAGTCTCATAAAAGAAACCGCTTATACAAAAACCACTCATCGCACATTATGAAGGGCAGTTACAAGTTACCATCAAATCTTGATCACCCCATAGTTTGTGAGCTAACAATTATAAAAGGCAAAGTGAAGCAACCAGAAAAAGGGACAACAATGGAACGACTGACTGCCAGTGAGGAAAATCATATGATTGAAATGGATAATTCAAGAAATCTCTCTTCCATTCTTCCCCATCACCACTCTCAAATATTTTTATCTCTTTTTACTATATTTATAAGTAATTAGGACAATCATACTTGAATATTAGTTGAGCTCGGCATCAACAATACTCGATACTCTGTATTTATGTTAGAACAATTAATTATTAACATTCTTGTATGTTAACTCACTTATTTTGTGGAGCACTTAAACCACGTAGTAACATCGAATTTTAAGATTTGATAGAAAAGCGAATCCAAATCTGATTATCGAGCTGATATACCTCCAGCGACAATTTTTATGTGGGATACTTGTATTTTGGGTCCTTATTGTTCATGCTACTAATATTTCTTGTACAAAAATCTCGCTCCTAGCCATTTTTTGAGAGTAGTAGTTGAGAGTTAATAAAAATATAACATAACGCGGCATTGAACACATTAGTTAACACAATATGATATGTAGTATGGTTGTTGAATTAATCATTTCATGATAATGAGCTAGCTAAGAAGATATGATTGCGCTTTTTTAATTGTTCACATCCAATATTTGTGACAAATTAGGATAAAAGGAACTATGCGTATCTTGAACGAAATATTAAAAAAAACCATTCATTAAGGAATCATAATTACACATGGCCCATCATAAGTAAATAAACACTTGATCATTGTTCATATTGTGCCTAAATCCTAAATAGAAAATTTAAAGAAAAATCATATAATTGTAGTGCCTTAGTGACAGTGATGGATCAAGAAATTAAGGTGCAAAATTATGAAATAGAAATTTTCATTACCTTTATTGCTTTTAGATTTACATATAGTATTTTTTTTATGTAGATAATTTCCAACGAATTATTCTCTATTAAAAAAAAGTCTACTTCAAAAATTTATTCATATACATAGTTTTTGAAAAATAAAACTTTATTTACCATATTAATATATAAGATGAATTTGACGTAGTCTATTTATTCAACGTACTTTAAAACTCATATATTACATACTTGAAAAGAAAATACAATAAAAAAATATTAAGTTATAAATAGCGTACTCAGCATTAAACATACATCATATTTAAAATATAGTTACGAAACTCATATTTAAAATTAAAAAAAGTGATTATATTATATTACAAAAATAATTGGATGTATATAAAAATAAAAATAAAAAGGTGTAGAAAGAGCTCAAACCGTGGGTGGTAGAATTGAATAGAAAAATATTATACTTATAAAACGTTGAAACTATAGGCATTTAGTGACTATGGCAGTAATTTTGGCATTTTTTAAAAAAATCGGACCATGCATAGGAGGAACCACAGTCGTTTTGGACGGCGATGACGGTGGCGCAACAGCTGTTAGAGATCGTCGATGTCCTCTTCGTGCCGTAATCTAAAAGCTGCCTCGCACACGATCCCATTCTATCCACGTCGCATTTCCCATCACTTGCACCGCTGCACATCATCACCATCGTTGTCGACGACAACAACGCAAACAAAATTATCTGACCACTCTTCATGATTTTGTTTTTCTAAAGATTTACCTTTCTCTACCTCACTTGACTTTTTACGTGTGATTCTTTATTTTTAAACTCAGATGGAAATTATTACATATATATATAGATTAGAGACTTTGCTATAGTTAGGGTTGTTTCATCAGATTCTAACACGTGGTTTGCCTTATATAGGAGGAAGCGAATTTTTGTAGAATTATCACCAATGATACCATTTTTCACTTCCTGATTTTCTGTATCTCGCCTAGCTAGTAAACTTTTTATAGTGCATACGTAATAAATATTTTTCTGATCTATATATGAAATAGGGACTTTTCGATAAATCAAAATCGAACCAGAACTGTTATATAAATAATTCGTTTTTAACCACTGGTTCATCATTGTTCGGATCCCCAAATGCTTTTGGACATATATTGTTTATATGCATGCTTGCTTGAGGATGGTAGATGCCCAGTTTTGCAATGCTAGGGCTCCATTTGTAATACGGAAAATACGACTAATAAAGATATTAGAGATGTGTTTAAGTAATCCAATCCAATCTCCTTTAAAATAATAACCAAAATATCAATTAATTAAAAATTGCACACCTATCACACTATTTCCCAAATACTTATAATATTTTAGTTACATAAAAAGTTTAACATATCATCGAATAAACTATGAGAACACAAAGACGAATGAGCCAATAATTTCTTATATACAACCATCAACTATACTTAATGAGGAAACAACAAAAAACTCTATCCGAATGATAAATTGAATTTATTATTTTCATAGTTTTAATATTACTAAAAAAATCTTAATTATTTTCAGATGAACTACTAGAATTGGAAGCAGAATTCGTGATAAACTAATTCGAAATGATAAGAGAATGAACCTACAAAAGAAGGTTTTCATTTAACAACAAAACATTGAAAAATTGATTAGATATTACTAAACGTGATATGAGATAATTGTTCAAAAGTTGGTTGTGACAACTGACAACTAGTTGAACAACTAATTGTTTAAATACGATAAAATAAAATCCAAACAATTAAACAAACAATAAAAAATAGAAAGTAATAAAGGACAAATAGATTTGTAACCTTATTCGGTGATAAAGCAATTACTTACGGAGACCGATACGTCATGTGGTGAAAATAATCCACTATCTCAATAATCGAAGGTACATGACTTAGATTTGATAGCTCCCTCTCAAACACGTCACTTCTTTGACTTCTCCAATAGATGAAAATCTAAGCTCCTCATAGATCAGACATTCCCTCTCTTTTTCCTCTCTTTTTCACCCAATCCTTTCCCGAAGATTGACACAACACGTCAATGCAAAACACGCACTCACAAACTCTGCACAAATAAAGTACAACAGTAGAAAGTACCTTGAACCTGTTGTCGACGAAGACAAATTCAAAGCTAAGGTCAGCGTGAATTGGCGAAACTGAAAAAGTGATTGACCTAATTGCAACCTCATAATGTTTTTATTATTTTACTACCAAATCTCTCCCGAATATATTATTCTCGAAAACCAAATATCCAAGAATATATATCCGTAATATTATGAACTAAAAATAGAATGTTTCCAGTTCTATTCACGCGGGAGGACATGTACACTTTAAGTGACTCAGATCTAGAACAACTTCTTCCAGCTTGTCTTGAACACTTTAACAAAACTGTTTTGTCAAACAAAACCATGCCACAAAGGATCCAACAAATATATTAGCAGCTAGTTGGAAAGTTGATCTACCCCACTCACATCCGACCTCACAATAGGATTTTCAGTGAGTATGGTAAGTCGATTAATGAAATATCCATCTATGGTCCATACGAAAGTTGTTATAAGAATTCTCAGATATCTCAAACAGGAAAAAAAAAACAACATATGTGAGGCATAGAACTGTTGAAAGATACGATCTAGGACGACTGGGCTGAATGTGTATCAAATCGAAGGTCTACCTTGGACATGTGCTCATATGTATGGGGAAACTTGATGATTTGGCGAAGCTAGATGCAGAATGCGATAGCTTGCAGCAGCGCGAAAGCCGAGCTGCAATATCTCTACCTAACAAAATATATGAAGGATTGTGGCTAAAAAGTTACTTGGCGACATAAATATTGAGCTCAACAGTCCTATCAATTTACTTTGCGACAATCAAGCTAGTATTAGTATTGCCAAGAATCATGTCCACAATTGAACTAAGAATATTGAGATCAACCACCACCACCACCTCCATTACATATGATGCAGTATATTCCAATCCAGGAATAAGTAGATATACTCACCAAGCCTCTCCAACAGGACCGGCCCTTGGTATAGGCGAATAAGGCCTGTGCCTAGGGCCCCAATAGGATTGGGCCCCAAAATTTGAAATAATCCAGTTAAATATAATTCAGACTTTTTTTTATTAATAATAAAAAAAATCCAACCGATTCATCTCCTTCGACTATTCTTCCGCCGCACTTCTTCTAAAAAATAATGCCAAATAATTAATCCCGAGGAAGAGACCAGAGAAAATAGGAGAGAAGGTTTGTTTGTGTATACTTTTTTCTTATTATTTAGCTTTCTTGTTTCTCTGATTGCTATTTTTTTTATGGAGTCTGTCAGTCTGATTGCTTTATATGTGATTGGTTTCTTCACTGACTGATAAAGACATATCCCTGTTAGACATTGATTTTTTTCTATATAATTTAATACAGAATCATTGTGTGAATAGGCTATTGTATTTTCCAACGACATTGACTATTGTATTTTTCAATTTTAATTTTTTTTTTTGCTTTCTAGGTGTGTTATATAGGTTACAAATTACACAGATTGTACTTTTGAGTTGCTATAGAATTCATTGAGCAGATTTAAAGGTATTTTTTTTTAAAAAGGTATTTAATTTTAACTCTGGATACTTTTGGTGTAATTATAGTATGTTGTAGTTAGAATTAGAATTTGTATTTCCTTATGCTTTTGAATGTCTTATATAGTTATTTTTAAATGTATTGTTTTTAGGAGTTAATTTAATGAGCGGTTTAGCTACTCTGTCTATTGAAAAAGATATGGTCGAGAAACTTGATTATACGAATTTGATTAGTACTTTTGCATCTAAAAGTGCTAGGCGTGTTATGTTTTGATGAATGAAAAACTTGATTATAATTTTTTGTTTTATATTTAATTTGTATTGTTATCAAAAGGCCCCAAAATGTTTATTCGCCTAGGGCCCCGGATGAGTTCGGGCTCAAGCTGGCTTCTCGGACGGGAGTCCCACGGAAGGAACGGCTTCCGCACGTGAAGTGGGCCTCGCGGAAGTACCGTCTGCCGCGTGGCATGGAAATGGCAGTTTTCTTCCGCGTGGCACATGGAAATGGCAGGGGCTGTTGGCAGGTGTCGGAAGGCATATTACCATTGGATTGACTGAGGATGTGTGTGTGTGTAACATGTATATATGGCAGGGGCTGTAGTACTTGTTAGTTTTTATTACTCATTGAATTAAAAAAAACAGCACATCAATGTATATTCTATACCGATATTACAACAACAAAAGAACAAGAACAAAAAATTGTACCTAATAATTATTAATAAAGATGAAATTTAATTTACACATCTATACTTTTTTTTTTTATAAAAAATTAACAGTTTAGTCCATTTCATTTAACATTTTTTTAAAAAATTAACAGTTTAATCCATTTCATTTACCATTTAAATTTAATTTTTTTATTTTTTTTAATTCCTTATTGGAAGTTAATGGAAATATGGATTTCCATTAAACTTAACGGAAATTCCATTTCCAATAAGCAATGGAAGACATCAAAATGCCTAATGAAAATACCATTTCCAATAAGAAATGGAAGGTGGTTTATTGGAAATGGAATTTCCATTTCCTTCCAATAACCAGGATGAGTTCGGGCCGGCCCTGCTCTCCAATGAACCAATTTCATCGAACTACGCAAAAAGCTTGATTCACTCAACATACACCATCAAGCTTGAGGAGATTGTAGAAATCCAGTTCCATCTCGTCCATGTTTAATGTACTTTGGAATCAGTCTCATCTTACAAGGAACTAGTTTTGTCTTCCTTGATACTCTCTGTATTTAATTATGGGAAAGTGAGAGAAATAGCCTTTTTATCTTTTGTCTATTAAAAAGTAGCCAAAGTTTATACAATTTTACATTAGTAGTCAGTTGACCCACTTAATGAATTTAACGTGTCTAAAATTCCCTTCTTATTTTCGAATATAAAATAAAGGAAATAATTTAAGGTGGTTTAATGATGATTCGAGTATTATTTGGTTTATTCAAATATTTAATACAAATTAATTCAGATTAATTCGGCATTAAATGTGATTTATCTCTTTCTCTTTATCAGACTTTTTTTTTCTTTTTAAATAAATAATATATAGTTATCCTTTGTTTTCACGGTTTTGTGGCTTTAAAAAAAGGAAAAACAAGTTTTCAAAAAAAAAAGGAAAAACAAGTTTTCAAAAAAAAAAAGGAAATACAATACTTTAAGGGAATGTTTTTCTCTCTCTTCCTCTTTATTTAGGTCGATATATATATATATATATATATATATATATATATATATATATATATATATATATATATAACTGAGATTTTGTTTCCACTTCCCACGGGTTCGTCGTGGGTAAAAAAAAAAAAATGCACAGGAAACTGAAATGGCCTAAATATCAGGAAAATTATCAATTGAAAAAAAATGCCAAAAATATCGTGCCAAGTTCCAACACTACAAATGGCTTTAAAATACTGCTGAAAATCAAAACTCCAGGTTTCTTTGCCTTTAAATTAGAAAAGTCAAACACTTATTTTATAAAATGGGTAAGAGTATACATTCTTTATAAAATGGGTAAGAGTATACATTGTAAAATTTATAAAATGGGTAAGAGTATACATTCTTTATAAAAACACAATATCAACTATATTTTTAGGCAAAAATTATAATAAAAAACAGAAAAATCGAAAAGGACAAAAAAATAATTTGTATAAACAAAAATTTCCAAAATAAATCTAATTGGCTAGTTTATAAAAGTATGTAAGTAATGGCTATTTTTTTTTAAAGCAGCAAAAGCTTTGCTTTGTTGCTAGTGGGATTTGAACCCATCATCTTTATTTGTTAATTGCCATAATTTCAAGTCACTTAATTTGTGAAATTTCTCATAAAATTTTCTAGCCTCTGTCTTCCTATTAAACTCTACAGTTCTCAGAACTTAACAAATTCAATATTTATAAGAGGACCAAAATACAGATGTAATTTTCTATCGAACCATACATAAATAGCTAGACATGACGAACACGACGCTTTACCTACTCCAAAGACATCATTTCCTTATGGTGACAAAATCGACGAGGGTAAAATAACCATATCTCGAACGAAGCATAAAGAAATAACTTTCATTAAGTGAAGAATAACTAAAAATAGTATTAAATAAAGAAGACTTGATCACAACCCTAATAATAAAAAACAAAAAAACAAAAGAGATAAACCCGAACTAATGAGGATGATTATTGCAGTAATCTTGGATCCGGATGAAAGGGTCGGACTGAGCATATTCCATCTTCAGAGTCCTTTGGTGGAGAGTATCGGCGCCGGAGAAATTGGAATCGGACTCGCCGGGTCACTTATTGGGCGTTGCAGATCTGGTGGGCCCGGGAGAACCACAAGGGCTGAAAACGGGAGGGACAATCATCAACGATGTCGTACGTGACGGCACAGCAAAGAAGAGTTGACCGTCGTCGAAATCAGCCTCTTCATCTGAGACAGGCATGGCCTGAGACGCCTTAAGGACCCTGAACAACTTTTGTTTCGGGCTTCGGAGAAGCTCGTCATCACTGTTGCTGAGAACACCACCACCAAGAAAACTGTTAAAAACACCTTCATTTTTTTCCTTCTTCTTTACTCTCTCTCTCTCTATGATAATTTATCTCGCTAAGTGGTATAGAGCGGAAATAGGAAAGAAAGAGAACGGCAATTAGGAGATCGAGTTTTCATTCATCAATAGCTTCCATTATAAAGAGACCTAAAAGCCTATATATAAGAAAACCCTAATACTAATTTAATTATAGAAAGAAAGGAAATACAATAAATATAAAATTCAAATACAAACGAAGGTGATACTAAATATAATAAGATATGGCACCTAATAACTATGGTATATATAGAATACTAATATACCTACAGAATGTAACTAATAATAACTATATATATTGCTACCATATATACGTAATTATATATATAAGTAATATATATGATACATAAATATAACTAACTACTAATTATATAGAAACGATTTAAATACAAAATATTTAAGATATGAAATATAAAGAATTTCTATTGAAATATTATATTTAATAATATGTATCACCGTATTTATTCATTATATGCGCGGAGGGTCTCTCGGCTTTGATCAGAAAATATGAAAACCGAGGATGGATACACGGTTGTCAAGTAGCGAGAGGAGCACCTTCGGTATCTCATATGTTGTTTGCTGATGATAGCTACCTTTACTGCCGAGCGGTGGCGAGTGAGGCTAATAGAGTGGGGATTGAAGAGGTGGGTATGGACAGCCACTACTACAAATTAACATATTGGGTGCGGAAGGGTATTAGGTGCCACATGTCACACCTAATAGTCGCACCTAAACCAATATTAGGTGCGACATGTCGCACCGGATATTCATCCAGATGACTAAAAATTTCGCTAATGTTTAGTGGTATTAGGTGCGACATTGTCGCACCGAATACTATTAGGTGCGACAATTGTCGCACCCAATGTTTTTAAAAATTAAAGTTGTCAGCAAATTCCCTCCGAATATTTTTGGGTCTGGGAAATCATATTGGGTGCGACATGTCGCACCCAATATGATTATTAGGTGCGACAATGTCGCACCCAATATGAAAAGGGGTTATAACTCGACTGAGCCTTCTTCTTCTCTTTCACTCGGTCAAATCTCATTATCACTCTCAGTCTTCTCTCTCTCGCCGCCCGAGTCTCCTCCCTCTCCACTGCCCTCTCTCTCACCGCCGCCGCGAAGTCGCCGTCGCCGCTCTCCTTCAAATTTGCTCTCCGCCGTCCCCTTCCACTCCCCGCTCTCCCTTAATCCGCGCCGCCCCTCCCAGCCCCCCGACCAAACGCTCTCAGCTACGTCCCACCCCCTCTCTCTCTATCTCACCGTCTCTCAATCTCACTCTGTCTCTCTCTCTCTTCCAGCCTCGGCCGCTTGGCCGCCCGCTCTCCCTTAACCCACGCCGCCTCGACCAAACGCTCTCAGGTACGTCCCCCTCTCTCTCTCTCTCTGTCTGACCGTCTCTTAATCTCACTCTGTCTCTCTCTCTCTCTTCCAGCCCCGCCGGCCGTGACCTGCCTTGTCCGCCCCGCCGCCCGGACCAGCCTTGCCCGCCCCGTCGACCGGACCAGTTTCCCGCCCCGAGCCGCGCGCCTCAGCTGAGCCCTCGACGAGCCCAGGCCATCCTTGACAACAAGCCCACCCCGCGACCGTGGAGGTATGAGTTCCTCTCGTTGATTTTTTTTTTGGAACGTGATTAGTTAGGTTATAAATTTTGGATTAGTGAGATTTTGGATTGGTTAGAGATTTTGGATTGGTTAGGTCCGTTACGTTTATGTGAAATTGAATTGAAATGTTTAATTTAGTTTAGTTTTAGATTATCGTAATTATTTGAATTGAAATTGAAATTGAAATGTTTATGTGATTGTTACTTAGTAATTTCGTTAGTAAAGTTGAATTGAAATGTTTAATTTAGTTTAGTTTTAGATTATCGTAATTATTTGAATTGAAATTGTTACTTAGTAATTTCGTTAGTAAAGTTGAACTGAAATGTTTAATTTAGTTTAGTTTTAGATTATAGTAATTATTTGAATTGAAATTGAAATGTTTATGTGATTGTTACTTAGTAATTTCGTTAGTAAAGTTGAATTGAAATGTTTGATTTAGTTTAGTTTTAGATTATCGTAATTATTTGAATTGAAATTGAAATTGAAATGTTTATTTGATTGTTACTTAGTAATTTCGTTAGAAAAGTTGAATTGAAATGTTTAATTTAGTTTAGTTTTAGATTATCGTAATTATTTGAATTGAAATTGAAATTGAAATGTTTATTTGATTGTTACTTAGTAATTTCGTTAGAAAAGTTGAATTGAATGTTTAATTTAGTTTAGTTTTAGATTATCGTAATTATTTGAATTGAAATTGTTACTTAGTAATTTCGTTAGTAAAGTTGAACTGAAATGTTTAATTTAGTTTAGTTTTAGATTATAGTAATTATTTGAATTGAAATTGAAATGTTTATGTGATTGTTACTTAGTAATTTCGTTAGTAAAGTTGAATTGAAATGTTTAATTTATTTTAGTTTTAGATTATCGTAATTATTTGAATTGAAATTGAAATTGAAATGTTTATTTGATTGTTACTTAGTAATTTCGTTAGAAAAGTTGAATTGAAATGTTTAATTTAGTTTAGTTTTAGATTATCGTAATTATTTGAATTGAAATTGAAATTGAAATGTTTATGTGATTGTTACTTAGTAATTTCGTTAGTAAAGTTGAACTGAAATGTTTAATTTAGTTTAGTTTTAGATTATCGTAATTATTTGAATTGAAATTCAAATGTTTATGTGATTTAATTAGTTAAGTTAATTTCAAATAACAATTAACGATTCACTCTCAAATTCATAACAATTCACTCTAAAACTATTAACGATTCACTCTCAAATTCATAACAATTAACGAAATTCATAACAATTCACTCTAAAACTATTAACGATTCACTCTCAAATTCATAACAATTCACTCTAAATTTCAAATATTAACGATTCACTCTCAATTTTACCTCTCAATTTCCTAATAATTCACTCTTAGAAAATGAATTCTAAAGCTGTCGATGAAGTTCAAGTGCGGGAACTTAATGTTTTCCGGTTTGAAAATTGTGTGGCTTTCGGGATGATGAAGCCGATAGTTTTAGACAACGACCAAAAAAGAGGATGTCTACTTCAGGTCAGGACCCATCAGGAGGAGAGCGTGACCCCCCGCAGATGCCGAGGAAGAAGCGGGGACCAACGACTGGCGTCGTTTCTGCGAGAGCTCGTGTTGGGACCCCTGGAGCGAACACAGTTGGCTACGATAAGACTGCGCAGGCGTTCTACCAAGACGTCAGGGAGCAAAATCCGTTGATCGGGACGTTCCAAAACCGATTAGGAAACCTGATCAAGAGTACCATTCAAGTCGACCTCCCAGACTGGAATCATGTGCCTGCGCAGAGTTTGGCGGCTCTTATGAACTCGATTCATAACGAGTATAACTTCGTTTATGAACATCCCGAGAGTGGCGAGCTTGTGCCTGCAGATCCTATTCGCAACGAGATTGATATGGCTATCATTCGCGATGCGAAGAGGATGCGCCGTGGCCAGAAGTCGAGGTTGTCGCAGCTCTTCTTCAAGACATTTTGCGGGAGTAAGGATCTCGCTAAAAATGAAACTCCCGAAGGCTACAACAAGGAAGCCTGGTTGAAAGCAATAGAGACGTTCGACTCGCCGGAGCATAAGGTATGAGTTGAACTTCCGATGGTTATTCGAATTTCTTAAAATTAAACTTAACGAATTTATGTCTTGCAGGCGAAATCTCTCCGCAACCGGGAAAATTCGAAGATGAAGAAGACGAAGGCGAGACAAGGGTCGCTTAGTTTTTTTGGTCATCGCTCGAGGAACGTAAGTCTCTTAATATTAATATGCAATATACATGTGATTCATATTTTAATGTTGAAAAATTACAGCGAAGGGAAGATGAGAGTATAGGCTCGGCTTTAGCGATATGGTCAGAAAAACACCATGACGCTAAGGGATCGTGGACGACGGACTTCGCGAAGACGCAATACGTAAGTTAATTTTTTTTATTTACTATATTTGACTACTTTATTTCTTCTTATCTGATAAGTTTTTTGTGGTTTTATTTTGAAGGATCAAGTCACCGCCCAGACGATAGATATTTTGCGGCAAGCGGCGGAGCAAAACGTCGTGATCTCCCAAGAAGATGCGGAGATGTACGCGATGCGCGATGTTTTGGGAGTGCGCAGAGACTGGGAAGTCGGTTTAGGGCCTTCGATCCCAAGGTCATCGTTGGGTGTTGCCCAAACGCTAGATGGAGGCTCGTCAAGTTCGTCATCTCAGACCGATCCATTGGTTGCCGAGATGCGAGCTCAGATGGATGCCCAACAAGCCGAGCTGCAGGAGATGCGGCAACAAATCGCCTTCCTCAGCCAGATGCACAACCAGCCTCCCACGACTCCCCAACCTCCGCATGCACCGCAACCAGGTGGGACTGATCAGCAGACGCCAGGTTCCACGCCTGGTTCTATGGATTTCTTGCGAGACCGTCCTTACGGAAGCGGCGGAGCGAGCGGCAGCGCGTCAGGCAGCGGTGGACAAGGACGCGGAAGCGGTTCCCGAAGTTCTGGAAACTTATTCGGTAGAGGGAATTCTACTATCGATAAGTTTTATAGGAAAAAAAATTAGGAATTCATTTTTTCGCTTTTTTGGAAAGAATTTGTATTTTTAATTAAGAATTCTATTTTCAGAATATTATTTTTAATTAATTTAGAATTTTGTTAATTACTTTTTATTTAATTTTAAATGAATTTTAATTAATTTTAAATGAATTTTAATTTAGTTTTTTAATTTTGTATTTTTTTTAATTTAATTAATTTAGGTGCGACATGTCGCACCTAAGGTGTACTTATTCGGTGCGACATGTCGCACCGAATACCTTCTGCGACGGGTTATCCGGTGCGATGCTGTCGCACCTAATGTCGCACCTAATAAACTTTTAGGTGCGACATTTTCAGCTTTAGGTGCGACATTCGTCGCACCGGATAACGTTTTTTGTCCTAGTGAGCAAATACTTGGGTCTACCTAGCACCATTGGAAGAAATAAGAATGTGATTTTGGGTTTTCTGAAGGAAAGAATCCGGGAGAGAATTCAAAGATGGGATGGGAAACTTTTGTCAAGGGTGGGCAAAGAAGTCTTGATCAAAACAGTGGCACAAGCTCTTCCTACTTATGCCATGAGTGTTTTTCTTCTCCCCCAAGGTATGTGTGAGAAAATAGAGAAAATGTTCAACAAGTTCTGGTGGAATTAAAGTGGCAAGGAACAACGAGGGATCCATTGGGCGGCGTGGGACAAAATGTGTAAGCACAAATCTCAAGGGGGAATGGGTTTCAAGAATCTACATGATTTTAACATGGCCATGCTAGGAAAACAAGCGTGGAGATTTCTCACCAAAGAAGATTCTCTGGTTAGTAGAATATACAAGGCACGATACTACCCGAAGAACTCTTTTTTGGAGGCAGAATTTGGTCCGAATCCGAGCTTTATATGGCGTAGTATTATGGAGGTTTAGAATTTAATCAGAAAAGGCGAGAGAAGGAGCATTGGCTCGGGTAATCAGGTAAAAATCATGGGGGAACCGTGGCTTCTAAGTGATGATGACCCGACAATCAGTTCTACAAATCCCCTGCTTGAAGGAAAGATGGTCAACGATTTGATGTCGACTGATAGAAATTCCTGGAATCGAGATAAGTTGGAGAGCCAGTTCAATGAGAGAGACATAAATCTGATCATCTAAGTACCGATATGCATAACAGACATTGACGATGGCTGGTATTGGCGTGAAGAAACCTCCGGATGGTTTTCAGTGAGAAGTGCATACAAGTTGATTCAACGGGAGAAAGGTTTTTGGAGTGAGCACCAAGCTCTAGAAATCTGGAAAATGCTATGGAAAATTAAAGCGCCCCCGAAGTGTAAGGATCTCATGTGGCGAGCTTTATCAGGTTGCATCCCGACGAAGGATCGGCTCATCTCGAGGAGAGTCAACGTGAGTCCGGAGTGTGCTTTATGTGAGGAGACAAGAGAAACTGCAACTCATATACTCTTTGAGTGTTGCTTTGCGAGGAGTTGTTGGGTTGCAACAGGTCGGCATATCTTGGAGATAGGAGAAAGAAGCGCGTCTACCTGGCTGGAACAATTATGTCAAGGAGCAACGAAGAAGGAGAAGGCGGAGATTCTTGCGCTATGTTAGGCGATATGGAAAGCCAGTAACACGAAGCTGTGGGAAGGAAAAAACGTGGCAACAACAGAGGTGGTCACGATGGCGTCAACAACTCTGAACCAATGGCTGTCAGCCCAAGAAGTTAACGCTTGAGTACAGAGAAGTCCAAGCGAGGCACCAGTGGGAAACCAGAAATGGGCACCCCCTCCTAAAGGAAAGCTAAAAATCAACGTGGACGCGGCACTCTTTCAATAACAAGGCAGCTTCGGGTTTGGAATTGTCGTGCAAGACCACCAGGGAGCTTTAATGGAAGCTATTACAGGTTGTCGGACTGGAGCATACTCGCCGGCGGTTGCGGAGGCCATCGGAATCAGGGAAGCTCTCAGTTGGACCAAGCAGCGTGGATGGACTGACATAATAATTGAGGGTGATTGTTTACATGTTATCCAAGCAATTAAGGGACCCGATCCTATGGTTTATGCGTTTGGCAATATTGTGCAAGATTGTAAAACTCTCTTATTAGACGGTGTTAATGTTTCTTTAAATTTCGTTAAACGATCTGCAAACGGTGTTGCTCATTCTCTTGCGAGGGCATCGCGTTTATACCCAGATTGTATGTTCCATGAGGAGGATGTTCCTCTGGAAATCAAACTCTTGATTCAGCAAGAGTGTTGAGTTTTAATGAAGATTATTTCTTCTTTTATAAAAAAAAAGTTAATAAAATGATGACTTATATAGATTTAGAGACGCGACGGGCGGTTAACTAATTGTCAATTATATTTGCAATATATTATTGAAGACATAAGATTGTATTCGAAATTCCCGGGTATAACGGAAAATATACTTCGCTTTGTGCCTCTCTCTTAGTTATGGACTAACGATTAATTACTGACGCCAATAAATTATAATTTACTTTTTTAGTTTTTTGAGGAAGTGTTACTTACAAATATTGCTAGTTAAAAATAAAATAGATTAAAGTACTGACGGCTACTTTAACCTATTGTGACACTGACACACATGCATGTTTGATTTTTCTTTTTTACTATCAAAGGATTATATGATATCCAATGATATCAAATGATAATGACATTAGTTAATTTCATCTTATAAATTGTTGCATGGTGATTAAGTGGGCATGAAAAACAAGCAAAACCGGCACGACTAACCCACGGGCTTTGGGCGATAGGATAAAAAAAAAAAACAGGGACTCTACAGGATAGTATTCAGATAATAATAATAAAAAATAAATAAATAACACGTCGTAAAATTCTCCAAATGAATTCAAATATTGAATAGAAATGATCATATAAAAAAACTACAGAATTACACGAAGTAGTCTACTTTTTTCAATCTCCTTTTTTTTTCAAGTCTTTTCATATGTATCCCGACGGATATTTTATATTTGACTTCTTAAATACGAACATTTTATAAGTAACACGTTGAAAAAAAAACTCACTCTAATCACACTACATTCAAAACAAATTAACTCCGAAAACAAGGAGCCAAAAAAAAAAAAAAGTCATCAATAAGGCTAGCTAATGAGACTCTTCTTGTGTGGTAGAAGAACTAGACCTTGAACGAAACACATTAAAAAAAAAGTACTTTTATTACGGAAAGGGAAACAAAACATGAAAAATAAGAACAAATATAAAAACATGAAAACAATAAACCCTAAAAAAAACAAAATGAAGAAAAAAAAAATACCCTAATAACTAATGATGATGAGTATGGCAGTAATGCTGCCATAGGATGAAAACGTCCGGCCACGGGTTGGTAGGCCCGCAGTCGTCTTGGGCGTTGATGACGGTGGCGCAACAGCCATCGGTGATGTTCGATCTCTTCTGATATGCAAAATCTGTTAGCTCCACAATACACGAACCCATACGGATGAGGTCGCATGATTTCCCTTCCTCCGAGACGGGATTTTGCTGCGGCGGCGGAGGTGTCGGCATGATCAATTTTGGAATCGGAGTCGCCGGTTGACTGTTTTGGGCGCCGCAGATGTTGCGGGCCCGGGAGAACCACAAGGGCCGAAAATGGACCGGACAGTTATCGGTCACTTCGGAAATGGCGGCACAGCAAGACGAGTTGATCGTCGCCGGAATCATCGTCTTCATCTGAGGGACGCACGGCTTGAGACGCTGTACGGCATCGGAACAATTGTTGTTTTGGGCTTCGGAGAAGCCCATCATCACTGTTGCCGAGAACAACACCATCGCTACAACTATTGAAATACTCTTCATTTTTTTTTTGTTATAATACTGAATGCAAATTTCTCTCGTTAACTTGAGGCACTCATTTCCCTTAATCGCAACTTCTATATATAGAGAGAGACAGAGGCACGACGGGCAGATATTATTGAATTATATATTATTGAAGATATAAGATACGATTCTAGATTCATTTCGCTATGTGACTTCGTATAATTAACTGAATGTTTGATGACCGGATCTTTCTTTTTAGGTTCTGTAGGGAATTGTTTGTTATAGTTATTTTCATTTTCCGTATCTCGTATGAACTAGGATACCTCAAAATAAATAAATTATTAATAGTATCGCATGAACATCTCAATCCTACGTGCCTGCCGCGTGCCTATATTTCCGTCAAATAGAACAAATTATATTTTTAGTTCCAGAAAATCTTCCATGCGTTCTTTCGAAATAAAAAAAGAAACTCAATGCCACGTTAACCTATTTCGATACTTGTTGTATTTTCTTTTTGAAAAGGTATATGCCTTTATTTTATTAAATGGTTCCCTTAATTTTTTTATATAATAATGATACCCTTAATTATGCCATTTTGGCTGTGTACCCATGTACCCGCAACATACTACCAGACTAATAGAGAATGGGTACACTATTACATATCTATGATTTTAAGACATACATTTTAAGACGCTTACAGACAGGGCCGGCCCAAACTCACCGGGGGCTCTAGGCGATTCAATATTTTGGGGCCCTATAATACTAATAAAAATTTAAATTTTCAGGCTAAAAAATGTAAAGTTTTTAGAAAATGAGCCAAAAGTGTAAATTTTTAGAGTAAAAAATGTAAATTTTCTTAAAAATAGGCAAAAAGTATAAATTTCTTAGGGCTCATCCACATATGGGGCCCTAGGCATGAGCCTAGGCCGCCTTAGCCCAAGGCCGGCAGTGCTTACAGAATCGCGCGACTTTAATAAACATTTAAAGTCATCAAAAAACTGAGTTATAAAGTGTCAGCGTATATTTTTTAAGTCAAAGAATAAACGACTTCAAAGTGTAATGTAAAATATTTACTTTCAAGTCATTTCCATAATGTCTTCAAAAGTGATCCACTAATATATGAATTTTGATTTTAAGTCTTTTGTATTATGACTCTGTAGCATTTTAAAGTTGTTTTAAAGACGTCTTTAAATGTAGGCAGTCACAATTGACACGTGTAATATGAGTTATGTTCACATTTAAAGAGGTGTATATTATTGTGTCGCAATAATATAACATAACTCATATTACATCTTAAGCGTCCACTTCAAATGTGATCTCGTTCTGATGCAGTCCTCTCGGGGCAGCCTTTATTCCCTTCAGACTTAAAGTCCCCACCTCCTTGCACTCCCTTGCAAACCGCCCCTCTCCCATCAACACCCCGATCTCCGTCGTCGATTGGTTGTCTCTGCTCGTCGTAAACATTCTCGTCGTACGAGCCGGTGTGACGGTATTTCTCAGCAGCGTTTTCATCATGAACCCACCAACAGTTTCCACTCTTTAGCTCCAAGGATGGATTTCAATCGGCAAGAAATCTCTATCCACGTCCATAAGTCTCTTCAGCCCGTATTAGGGGGAATTGCTCGAGTATTACCGGCTGAAAGAGCAAGAGTCGAACATCGGCGAGCTTCAGAGGCAGGTGAAGATAAAGTCGGTGGAGATCGACATGCTCAACATCAAGTCGGTCAACTCTGGTTCTACAGGATTTCAATCTGTCATCGAAATCCTACGGCGATGGGTTCTCTCCTTGGGTTTGAATCTAGTATAATGGGTATAAAATACATGAGTATGAATATTGTATAATTTTTAATTTTTTTTTTATGTGTAGAGGCTGATTTTGTAGAACCTTACTCATACTCTATTTTTTTTTTGAAGACCAGCCTTTCACTTAATAATGCTCATTCAAAAATAGCAGTGACTGAAATCCAATTTCAAGTTGACACTAGTAACAGCATACATTCAAATTTTTAAGCTTTACTCCACAACGTCCATGTAGTACATTAACTCCGAGAAGTCTTTGTTGAGTTACAGTCAGAATGTAGCCCCAACTTCTCGATCGATCTGATGTTCTCTGAGTCTTGTTGGTACAACTAGTTAAGAACTATCTCGATAAATCTTGCACTAAGATTCGGATCGAGATATCTTGTGAGAACGCATAAAAGCAATATTTCGAAGAAAAATAAAACAAAATTTCATTAGCTCTAATACAATTGATTATATCCAAAACTCATAGGTGATAATCATACTGATACCATCATTAATTACATCAACGAATCATGCCGAATCGTTAATCATAATAAAAATCATACCCTAGATAAGCCCTTTGTTTATCTCTTGATTACTAGATACCAAAGTTACAACTGATTTATAAGACCCAAAAACCAACTGATTATAGACACCTTAGGTTAACCTATGGTGCATCAATACCGATGGATTGCCCTCCATGAAGGCTATTGTGCATGAGCTCTCTGGAGACGACAAGATGGTTTAGCCAAAGAAATTATTGCTGCCTTCGGCATTTCTGAGTGCTAAGTATTCGGTCGTCTATAAGATTGGAATTACTAACTTGCACCATATTCCCATGGCTCAAGTGTCACTTCTTCTCTAGCATGTCTTCTCTATCATATAGGTACTCGTGTTTCATTTGTCTAAAGTGAGTTAATTTTTATCACATGGTAGTTAATATGTCATTTATTTACATTAAATTACTAGTCTCTATGTTAGAGTGTCAAGTTATTTTTAATTGAGACTTTGTCTAATGCGTACTACTCTGGAAGTGTTTGCCTTAAAAATAGCCAAATGAGGAGTTTATTGTTTCGTGTGTTGTTGGTTTATTTTTTACGGCAACTTTGTTCGGCAAGATGTCTTGTAACATGCTCCAGGATATGTTGAGACATCTTGACCGCTGTGCGCATAACTGTAATTTTGGCAAGTTTTCTGTTTCGCGAAAAGTATCAAAGGAAGACTTTTTCATATAATTTCTTCACGTGAATGGGTAAGTAAACCCTATTTCGACTTCCAGAGATGTATGACCACTATAAAATAAAGCCTCTGTCCTTAGTGGTCTTTGACGCATCATTTATACAATTAGGGTTCTATTGTGCAAGACCGAAAACTAATTGTGTGGTGGATGTGGTGTGTAATACTCCTTGGCGCTATTCATCTTTAAGCGTTAGAGTTTATTTTTGGTTTTGTAATTCGTGATTGTTGTTCACGGCCGTTGTTGTTGAAGATTACCAAACACTTGGGGAGTGTTTGAGAGTGGAAGTGAGAGGATCTAAGATTTAGGGGGAACCTGAGTTGAAATTCACGGGTAGTAATAAGAAATCAACCTTGAAGCGGGGATCATTCATACAAGACCGATGTGTACTATTGACTACTTTACATATAGTGAATTTCTTTTCTACTGGGCAAATTACCCCCCAGAGTAGGTGACATTGCATCAAACTGATTTATCATTGTTTGTGTCATTTACTTTACTCACAACATTTATATTTTCCATCTATTGCATTAGAATTAATAGATTGTCACATACATTGACTCTACACTGCTGTGACATCTTGTCTCTAATTAAACTGAATTTCCAAGGAGACAATGAAACACAAGACGAGAAATGATTGGGTTATTGTGGTGGTCGTTATTGATGATGTTGCGTTTTGTCTCTACTCAATAATACTATACAATGATCCTTATAACGACCCTTCTGCTTGTAGAAAGTACACTCATCATGAGGGACCTTCAAAGCGGACTTGGTCGCGCTGCCATTTGCCGTAACGAAAACTCAAGAAATTCTAAATTCGAAATCCAAAAATATCCCAACAATCAAATTTAAGATTAAAAAATCCACGAACTCAAAATTTCAAACAGTAAAAAAAATTTACAATGAAAATAAAAACAAATTGCGACCAACCAAAATACTCGATGCAAATTTGCTAAATACAACTCGCAGTTTTGTTGTTCACCTAACAGACTTGATATCCTCAAAATCCAATTTTCACTATTCAAAACCTAACTCTGTATGTCACAAATATACTTTTCAAATTTCGTGATAATCTAACAATTGACGATATCGCAAACTCAAATTAGGCGGTGCTGGTCGGATTGTTGCGAATTAATTCACATTAATTATTTCACTCGACAGACAAACTTACATAGCTCTCATAACTCATAACATCATCTCAATTATTCTCAAACTCGTGTATACATTACCATTTTGATTATTTTTTTGGTTCTTTGTTGTAGTCGTGAATCTTGACCCTAAATATATTAGGGCTATGCTACATATTGTTCTGTAAAATTTGCCGATTCATACTTCAGTCACATCTAATTAGATTCCCGCAAAGACTCATCGTTGCAAAAAAAAAAAAAAAAAAAAAAAAAAAAAACTTGAGATACTAAGGCTCTGTTTGGTAAGTAATTCAAAAACAGTTTTTGACTTTTCAAGTCATAAAAATAGAAAACAAAAAATAAAATTGATATTTGGTTACCATTTCCTAGTAATAGTTTTTGAAAAGTACCGAAGTTGTTTTTAAAATATACAAAGAAAGTTGAAAACAATAAATCGGTGTTTTGTAAAACACTTTTCATTTCTCTCTCAACATATACCCTCTGCAGTCTGCACGTCCATGGCTCTAGAGAGAGAAAGAGAGCGTTCATAGCTCTAGAGAGAGAGAAAGAGAGCAGAGAGAGAGAGAGCGTCCGGGTCACCGCCGTGGAGAAGCCGATCGGTCGCCGGGTCGCCGCCGCGGAGAAGCGCCGCCGCAGAGAAGCCCTCGGTCGCCGGGTCACCGCCGCCAAGCCTCACCATCTCTCTCTCCTTCTATCTCCTTCTTCATCGCCGTGGAACGAACCCGGGCGCGCGACCGCCGAGCCTCATCGAGCGCGCGACCGCCGTGAAGGCTGAGCCACCGCGAGTTGGAGAGGACGCCGGCGAGTGAGAAGGTGAACGCCGAGCCTCATCGAGCGCGCGACCGCCGTGAAGGCTGAGCCGCCGCGAGTTGGAGAGGACGCCGGCGAGTGAGAAGGTGAACGCCGGAGGGGTTCAATTCCTCCAGAAACGAGGTGAGGTTTTTTTTCCCGAATTGAAATTCAAGATGTTAGAGGTTTTGGATTTGGGGCTTTTCTTAATCTAAGTTGTTTATGAGCAATTGATTGAGGTTAATGGTTGGTGGAGCTTGATAATCGATGTTGATGATTTGAAATTTAGAAATTGAACTCGAATTTGGTTGGGTTTTGTTGTTATAGCCGTGTGACTTGTCTTGGCTGTGTGTTTGTTGTGGCCGTGGGCTTGGTTTTGGCTGTGTGTTTCGGTTTGTGACTTGTCTTGGCTGTGTGTTTGTTGTGGCCGTGTGACTTGTCTTGGCTGTGTGTTTGTTGTGGCCGTGGGCTTGGTTTAGTTACTCGGATTCGGGTTATGTTTACTTTTGAATTGGTTCGGGTTTGAGATGTCGGGTTTTGGATTTTGGAATTGATACGAGTTTGAAATTGTGAAATTGACTCGTTATCGGATTCGATGACTTGATTACAGATTTGGACGAACGAGCAGGAACCGGCAGAGTCGAAGGCAACGAAGCCGGAGTTTGAAAATTTTCAAGAAAAGAGTTATCGTAGTTAAAGCTCGATAAACTCGTGAGTTTTTTAAATCGTTTAGTGCGTTTAAATGCTCTTGGATTTGATTATGTGATGTATTTCCTATATTTAAATAAATAATTTATGAAATTGTTGTTAAATTTATGTTTAAAAAAAAAATCGAGTTAAGAAATTGTTTCCATGTACCAAACAGTTTTCACTTTTCATTTTTTCAAAAAAAAAAGTGAAAAGTGTACCAAACAGTTTTTCCAGTTTTCCCTTTTTTCAATTTATCAAAAACAAAAATGAAAACTGTACCAAACAGCTTTTTGAAAACAACTACAAAACAGTTTTTCAATACAACTACAAAAATTAGAAAACAGAAAACAAAAAACAGTTTGAGTTAACTACCAAACACAACCTAAAATTTCATTAATTAACGAAAGGGGAAATTAAACATGAATAAGCAACAAAACAAAAACAAAAATAAAAACAAACTTCAGCAATAAAAGCCTATCTAATGATAGTGATTATGGCAGTAATCTAGGCATTCGATGGTAAAGTTAGACCACTTGAACGTGGGCCCGCAATGGTGTTGGAGGCCAGTCAGGGTGGTGCAGCAGCCCTCGCTGATCGTCGAATTCCTGCCATTCCCGAAGTTCAGCAGTTCTATCATGCAAGGTCTTATCGGGCTGAGGTCGCATTTTGTTCCACCGTCTTCAGGCGATGGTGGCGGCGATGAGACAGGTTTTGTCGGAATCGGACTCGGAGTCGCCGGCTGACTGTCTTCGGCGCCGCAGATCTTGTGGGCCCGGGAGACCCAGAATGACTGTAAATGGGCGGGGCACTCATCGGTCACTTCGGAAATGGCGGCACAGCAAGACGAGTTGATCGGCGCCGGAATCAGCGTCTCAATCTGAGGGAGGCACGGCTTCAGACGCCTTACGGCATCTGAACAACTGCTGTGTTGGGCTTCGGAGAAGCTCATCATCACTGTTGCCGAGAAAAACATCACCGCTACAACTATTGAAACACTCTTCATTTTTTTTTTTGTTACGTATAACACTCTTAACTTGATGTACTGATCTCTATCGATTGCAACTTCTATTTATAGAGAGAGAGAGAGAGAGAGAGAGAGAGAGAGAGAGAGAGAGAGAGAGGCACGACGGCAGGTAACTACTTTCTATTATTTTATTTGAAAGATATTAGATACGATTCGATCAAGGTGTGCACAGGAAAATACTTCGCTTTGTGACTTCGTATGATTGAATATTTGATCACCAGATCTTTCTTATAGGTTTTGTGGAAGTGTTGGTTATAACTATAATTATTTTCCGTTATGTCAGCTGCAAATATGCCGTATGAACGTTATAATCCTACGTGGCACATGCTATATATCCGTCAAGCATATAAATATCATTTTTAGTTTCAGAAAATCTTCTACATGTGCTTTCGAGATTATAAAAATAAATAAAAAAAACACGCTCACTGCTCGTTAACCTAATTTCAATACCTGTTTTATTTTCTTTTTAAGATATATGCCTTTAAATATCAATGTTACCCTTAATTTATTTATATTTTTATTTATAATAATATACATTTTAAAGAATAGGAGTCGAATAAACTCCAGTGCTATTCAATGTATGAAAGACACTCTACCTGCTCATTACCAGGTCAAAACAGGTTAGATAATACCCGTTCAATCAAATGGGTGAACAGATTACTTTCATCAACTTTAAAGGAGTGCGGATACGGCTATACAAAAATTTTACCTACTTGTTAACTTGATCCATTATATTTTTATTTATGAAATTAGATATCTCACAACTCTTTAAATTGATTTTTTGTAACTATGAATTTTAATTTATTTTAGTGCTCCCAATTTAATTTATATTTTTATTCTAAATTGTAGTTTATACTTTATATTTATACCTTATTAGTGTATCCAAGTTCATCAAGAATTCCAATAGAGATAAGATTCCTAGATAGTTCTGACACAAACCTAACATTCTTAAGCGCTTTAACAACACCATCAAACACTTCCCTCCATTAGGATCTTGGTAGTCTAGGAGACAGTGCGAATTGTGTATTATATGATAGGTACAACCTGAATGATCTATATTTTGAAGCTTTTGACTCTACTGATGCCATGAGAACTTGTCTATTGTCATAGCCATCACCAAATTTTATGACTCTTGATGGTCTTGTTGTGAAGAGCTAGCCTGATTTTCCTTGTTCTTTCTGATCATGGCATATCATTACTTCATAATGTTGCTCATTTTTTGCAGTGAAATCAGTTGATGTTGGAGTTCTGAGACAGAACCTTTTAGGGCCTATAATTTGGATTCTTGTCGGTTTTGATCTCTAAATCCATGGACTTGAGTTCTAATGGATATTGTTGTTATGTTATGTGTTGGCATATTTTTTATAGCAAGTTGTTAAGGAAAGATGTCGGACAACATGTTTCAGGATTTGTGAAGACATCAATCTCTTTGTGCGCATGCTATAATTTTGACAAATTTCATGTTTTGCAAGAACTTATAGATGAAGACTTTCCTAGTTGATCTTCATCCGTTTATGGGTACAGAAGTCCTAGATTGACTTCCAGACTTGCATGACTGCTATAAAAGTCGAGTGCTACCCCTTTAGCAGTTTTTTGACGCTTTATCAAATAATTAGGGTTTCTACATGTGCACGATTGGTGGACTGGGAAACTATTTGTTTTGATAAGAGCGGTGTAATTCTACAAACACTATTCCAGAAGTCTGAGTGTCTGTGAGATTGAGTTTTGTGATTGCGTGATTGAAGTCTTCACGTGCGTTGATATTGAAGTTGACCAAGCATCAGAGCGTGCTTTAAGAGTGGAATTGAGAGGGGTCTCAAATTCAGGGGGAATCCATGTTTGGGTAATCACTTGTAGTAATAGTTCTAGGGCATTGATTCCGGTGTTGTTCATATAAGTCATTTGTTTGTTCTATTGACTACTTGATTGTGACGACCCGGCTTTCCAGACCGTCATACTTATCTTAATTCTCTTACTTAAAAAAAATAAAGTGGGTAATTTTTTTTTTAAAACATCGTTTCATAAATTTATAAAGTTTGGACTTTAAAATAGAACAATCTTTGAAAATAACCAACATTTGAAATCTTACAAAAATATTTGATGAATATAAGAGAAATACTTAATTCGGAATTCCAAACTAAAGTAGATGGTTGGAATATTCAAAGAAAATAAAACCATAAAAATTCAACTTCAGTTTTGCAAAAATAATTAAACTTGGAAAGTATCTTAAGCATAAAAATCTCAAACCGAGTGTTTAGAAAATTTCGTAGCGGAAGTCTTTTAAATAAGTGAGCGGAACCACAACCCAACCCCTTAACCATCAAACGCCGCTGATCCACCCTCCTCACTTGTTCATTTGTTGCTTACCTACAATACGGACGAATACACATAATATGAGCTAACGCTCAGCGAGAATAACTATAACTCACAAAAAGATGAGTAATGCAATGCATGACCGATTAATTAGTGTTTTAGTTCTAACGGTGTCATGGTCTTTCGTATCATAAATCTTATTCATATTTTATTCGGGGTTCCCCTAGAGTAGTCGTACCAATTTCAGTGTACACTTTGGAAACGAACTACGAGGCTGCGACCTCCCATAGTTCGCACCATCTAATAAACATATCATATGAGAAAACTCCCTTTATGAGCCCGTAGGTCGGCTCGAGAGAATTCTCTTAATACCTCCGTAGCTCGAGGCGGTACGACTCTCTTACTTATCTTATCACTTGATTATTTGCGTTACATACAAAGATGACATATGACATAAACATAAATGAAACATGCTAATTAATAGAACATGTTATGCCAAAATTGTACTAAACTCATCATAACAAGTCATAACATAATAATCACAATTCACTCAATAACATATACATGCACATAAGAGATATCACACAATCAATCATATAACACATATTAACCAATTCAGATCACACACTCATCGTAAATTAATTTTAAACTAATCCGTATTGTAGTGAGATTATTCTCACCTTGTTTCGGGAACGTGCGACTTTAAACTATCGAATGATCGGAAAACGTATTTGCCTCGGGACCTAAACGAAAGAAAAAAAATAAATAAAGCTTATCACTAACTATCTCTAATACTTTTTAAAAAAAACATACCAGGCTTCTGGAAAAAGAATTCCAGAAACAAAAATTGGACATGAAAAGACCAAAATACCCTTAATCTAAAGTATCGGGGAAAACGTTTTCTGGAAAACAATTCTGAAAAAAATTCCAGAAGCTAGAAAGTAACTAATTGAACGTTTTCATCTTCAGTGGTGTTACCAAAATCGGATCCCAAATAACAGAAATAAATTAAAAGCATAAAATGTAAAAAGACGCTTTAAAAAAAACTTCTGGAACCTATCTGCGCACTGGTCCAAAATTTCAGTTTAGAAATAGTTCTACTAATTAAAAACTCATTAAAATTTTATCATATAACATAAACACATAAAAGTACCTTGTATAAAAATTTCATTCAAAAATACATATTCTAGGTATTTTAAAAAAAAAACAAGACCTTGCTGATTGAATCAATGTAAAACTATATGCGCACCGATGGTAAATGTTTTTTTATAAAATAAATCATTCAACTAAAAATCATAAAATTTTAAACACATACCGAAAACATCTATACTATTCAGGTATAAAAAAATCAAATAAAAAAACATTTCGTAGCTGATTAAAAATAATAAGTTTTTCTACTGCGCAGAAAAAATTTCCAGAATCATAACATGTTTAAGACTATATTTATTCATTAAAAAAAAATCATACCAAACCAAAAACATGAACACCAAAAGAGAGATGAAAATTGGGCTGGTATACCTTTGAGCCTCTCAATAAAAACTACGTGGAATTCTATGTTGGTGGCTAAGGGTTACTATTTTTTTTTTTTTTTTGTTGTATGGAGATGAGAGGAAAAAAAAGAGAGAGTAGTGAAAGATAGTCTGAACGTGTGAGATGAGGAATTCAGAAAGAAAAACTAAGGGGAAAAGAGCCTCTGACGTATTGGATGAAACTTGCCCTTTTTCTTTTTGAAATCAGTTTTCAAAAGATTGGTTAGTTAATTCAGTCATAAATTTGCTATCAAAAAATTGGTCAACTTATAAATTATCACGATATGTATATACATATATACTCATTACCATAACTTACGCCTAAACAGTTGCTATATATTTGTATATATATAATGCGTTACTGGAACAAATTACCAGGATTCACAAATCCACTACCCCACATTTATTATATATACCTATATACATATATACATATATATATATATATATATATGTATCTTTATAATAAACACTTCACATCTTTTACATAAACACTCATAAATATCCTACGTCAAAGCATAAAATGTTTTATGCAACCTTGCCATCACAAACTACTGTAGAGAATAACTTATCGAACATATATATATATATATATATATATATATATATATATATATATATATATAAAAGAAGTTTTACCTATGTAGCGCATAGAAAAAAAAACTTATATATACAGTTACTATACACATATTATTTAAATAAGGCTACGTTTAATACTACTAAAACATCTATTACTATATACATATACATATGTATATATAATTTTGTCTTAAATCATGTTAGGGTGAAATCAACAAGAAGGGATTTAATAACTAAACTTGAAAACGTGTAAACAAGCACAAGGCATACATAGCACATAAAAAAAAAACAAGCTTAATATATTATGTCACGTTTTTTTTTTCATATGGCTAAACTTTAGGGTTTCACATTGATAGTGAAATCATTTTCACTGGCTGAGAGCATCCCGATATACTTGACGTTGCACCGAACTGGGTAAACATATTGTGTGTCCTTTACTTTACGCACTGTTTATTTTATTATCCATTATCCGTATTAGAGCAAGTTGTCGGATACATTGACTCTACGTACGACATCTTGCCTCTCTCTCTAAACAGAATTTTAGATGTGCTTCTAATTTTATGGATGTTCTTCCATACTTGATTGCCGACTTCACTTTCCTATAGGTCTCAATCAAGAACTCCTCCTAATAATCGCCTTATTCTTGTTACTGAGCTCCTAATCGCCAGAGTTTGCGATCTAAATTGTCACCTTCAAAAACTCGTCATGATTAAGTTATAATGGATTAGACTGGTCCCTTCCGAATACAAAGAGTCTTCAGATAGATTTTGTTGGAGAGGGGTCGAGATTGGAATAGCTCTTCCAGTTTCTTCCATACTTTGGCCGGAGTTTCTTTTTTATTGACAAGATGAATGATCCAATCGGATAAGTTGAAAATAATCATACCCATGGTTGTTCTGACATTTTTGTCTCCCTAATCTTGTGGAATGTCTTGAGGCCATGGTATTGTGTCGGAGATTACCCTGAACAATCTATGTTTCACAAAAAGAGTGGTGATCTTGCATCGCCAAATACGGAAATCTCTGGTGTCGGTGAACATCTCGATGTCGATCCTCATGGCCGGAGCAGGGTTTCAAAATGGAAACTCATAAATGCTCTGTTGTGACGAATTTGTGTTGGTGCTCTGCATTGGGGGTTCATCTTAACTGCTACAAAACTGGGATCCTACAACGTTTAAAAACAGTTGTAGAATGATTCTACAACACTTATTAAGCGTTGTAGAATCCAGCGTTGTAGAAGCTTCTACAACGCTTAGATATCCGTTGTAGAAGCTTGACTTCTACAACGCTTACGCATCCGTTATAGAAGCTTCTACAACGATAAAGTTCCATTGTCCAATTTTCAAAAATTTCAGAATTTCTCACCGCGGCGATGTATATTTCTCGCCGCGGCGAGATATTCTATAACGGATAAGATATCCGTTGTAGAACTATCTCGCCGTGGCGAAAAATATACACCGCCGCGGTGAGAAATATCTGGGTTCTACCCCAATTCTTGTAGCGGCGATGTATATTTTGAGGTCGTCTGCTAGTTTTTCTTTTACCGCTACTGCTAGAGCTAGTAGTAGTGGACGACATGAAACCTAAGAACCACAATTCCAACTAAATATCAAATGCAAACTCAATTCCAACAAAATATCAAACAAATATGGTGTTTCAACCTAAATTATATCAATCCATACTCTCAATTCCAAACAAACACTTATTTTCAACCTAAATTATACATAATTCTCAACCAAAAACTAACCCGGAGTGTAGATGAGGAGCATGGAGGCGTGGAAGAAAGAGAGAGTCGAAGTTGTCGCCGGAGATGCCTAGGCTTGTGTGAGTTTGACGTGGTGGTGGAGTTTATGGGTTTGTGGTTGTGGCTTTTGTTGGTTTAAGGTTTGGGTTTTGTGGGTTTGTGGGAGCGGAGAAGAATAGTGAGGGCGGAGAGAGAGAGTAAGGGAGGAGAAGAAGAGAGCGAGGGCGGAGAGAGAAAAGTGAGGGCAGAGAGAGAAAGAGAAGTGAAGGCGGAGAGATGGTGAGGGCAGAGAAGAAGAGTGAGGGCGGAGAGAGAGAGAGAGAGAGAGAGGGTGGAGAAGAAGAATGAAGAACAATGAAGAATGAAGAAGAAGAAGAAGAATAATGAAGAATGAAGAAGAAAAAATGACTAAGTCTGAAATTCGGGCCTTTTGAAAAAATTTAAATTTTTAGGTTTTAAAACGCTTCTACAACGCTTAGAGTAAGCGTTGTAGAACTCTCGCCGCAGCGAAGACTATTTCTCGCCGCGGCGAGGCTACTGAAAAGTAAGCCCAGAATTTTCTCGCCGCGGCGAGAGATAGCCTTCACCGTGGCACGAATATCTTATCCAAAAAAGGCTTTCTGGAACTCTTCTCGCCGCGGCGAGAATCCTTCTTCGCCGCGGCGAGAATCCTTCTTCGCCGCGGCGAGAACCTTCTACAACAGATAGATATCACTAATCCGCGGCGAGGTCCATTAAATTTCACTAATCCTACAACGCTTAGATTATCCGTTGTCGAAAGTTCTCGCCGCGGCGAGAAAAACACGTTGCCGCGGCGAGGCTTCTACAACGGATAGTCTAAGCATTGTGGGAGATCTGAAATATGGTGAAATTTTACAACACTTATAGTAAGTGTTGTAGAAACACCAAGCTTCTACAATATTTATAGTAAGCGTTGTAGAAACACCAAGCTTCTACAACGCTTAGCCATAAGCATTGTAGAAACACCAAGCTTCTACAACGCTTAACCATAAGCGTTGTAGAAACACCAAGCTTCTACAAGGCTTAGCCACAAGCGTTGTAGAAGCACCCAGTTTCTACAACACTTATTTTAAGTGTTGTAGAATCTCCAGTTTCTACAACACTTAGCCGTAAGCGTTGTAGAATATGGGTTGTAGAATCCAACATTTGTAGTACGTTTCTTTCTTGATTGCCGACAAACTCAGCAGCTTGATTGGATTCTTCCGGGTCTTCCAGGTTGACAAGTCTGAGATGATCAAGATCGACGAAATGGTGAAATAAAGATCACTTGAACGAAGCTCTGATACTATCATAGGGATTTAATCCCAGAAATTTCACCTAATTAACCCACTGAACTTGCACAACACACAATCAACAAACGCAACGATTTGTTGACGAGGTTCAACTTGAAAGCCTAGTCCCGCGAACTCTTCAATGAAGGTAGTTTGAATGTATTGAATCAAGATGATCACTGCCGCTTCTTCTTCTCTACTTCACCACCATCTTTAAAAAAAACTTCAAAGTCTGATGTGTAAATTTAACACAAGAACGAATCACTCTTGTTTCTCTAATAAATTTCCCTTCCTTGCAAATGAATCTCTCTCTCTCTCTCTCTCTAGTCTTTCCCAAATTCTTACTCTCTCTCTCCTGGAATAGAAGAGTCTCATTTAATGTCTAAACCACTCACAATCAACTCCGATTTAAAATAGAATATCATAGCCAATCATGAGTGTCAAATCATGAGTGTCAATTCATACCCAGCCTATAAGATATGGCCATGGCAACTATGCTAAGACTAAAACAAATGAAACGACAATAACATGTACAAATGAAACCGACATGCGAGGCACCCGAATCAAGGATCCTCTAAGAGGGTGATATATCCGAGATAGACGACGAGGATAAACCTTTAGAAGATTAGGAAGACACGACATAAGGCTGTGAGACCATGGAACTCTTGAAACAACTCTAGCATATACATATCCACAGGCAGGCGTCAACTACATCGATGAACTTAGATAGGCTAAGTATCCATGGAGCAAACGACAAATGATGGAGTTATTGTGGTGGTCGTTATTGATGATGTTGAGTTTTGTCTCTACTCAACAATACGAGACACTGAGCCTTGTGACGACCCTTTGCTTGTAGAAAGTACACTCATCATGAGGGACCTTCAAAGCGGACTTGTTCGCGTTGCCATTTTCCTTAATGAAAGCTCAAAAAATTCTAAATACGAAATCAAGAAATATTCCAACAATCAAATTCAAGATTCAAGAATCCATGAACTCAAACAATCCCAAAAAAAATACAATGAAAATAGAAACAAATTGCGACCAACCAAAATACTCAATGCAAATTTGCTAAATGCAACTCACAATTTTGTTCTTCACCCGGCTAACAGACTTGATATGCTCAAAATCCAATCTTCACTATTCAGAACGTAACTCTGTATGTCACAAATATACTCTTCAAATTTCGTGATAATCTAACAATTGACAATATCACAAACTCAAATTAAGCGGTGCTGGTCGGATTGTTGCGAATTAATTCACATTAATTATTTGACCCGACAGACAAACTTAAATAGCTCATAAGTCATAACAACATCTCAATTATTCTCAAACTCATGTATACATTGCCATTGTGATTAGATTTTTGTTCTTTGTTGTAGTCGATAATCTTGACCCTAAATAGATTAGGGCTACTAGCTGCTTTATGTTACATAATGTTCTGTAAAATTTGCCGATTCATGCTCAGTCACATCTATTTAGATTCCCAGAAAGACTCATCGTTGCAAAAAAACTTGAGATACTAAAATTTCATTAATTAACGAAAGGGGAAATTAAACATGAATAACAATAACAAAACAAAAAAAAAAAAAAAACAAACTCTTCAACAATAAAAGCCTATCTAATGATAATGATTATGGCAGTAGTCTTGGCATTGGACGGCCAAGCCGGACCACTCGTGGGTGGGGCAATCATGTTGGAGGCCAGTCAGGGTGGTGCAGCAGCCCTCGCTGATCGTCGAATTCCTGCCATTCCCGAAGTCCAGCAGTTCTATCATGCAAGGTCTTATCGGGCTGAGGTCGCATTTTTCTCCACCGTCTTCAGGCGGAGAGGCGGGTTTCGACTTTGGGAGCGGCGGAGAGACCGGTTTTGCCGGAATTGGACTCAGACTTTCCGGTTGACTGTGTTCAGCGCCGCAGATCTTGTGGGCCCGGGAGACCCAGAATGACTGAAAATTGGCGGGGCACTCATCGGTCACTTCGGCAATGGCGGCACAGCAAGATGAGTTGATCGTCGCTGGAATCAGTGTCTCAATCTGAGGAAGGCACGGCTTGAGACGCCTTACGGCATCTGAACAACTGATGTTTTGGGCTTCGGAGAAGCTCATCATCACTGTTGTCGAGAACAACATCACCGCTACAACTATTGAAAAACTCTTCATTTTTTTTTTTTTTGGTTACGTATAACACTCTATGCAAATTTCTCTCTTTAACTTGATGCACTGATCTCTATCGATTGCAGCTTCTATTTATAGAGAGAAACTGAGGCAAGACGGCAGGTAGACTTTCTATTATTTTATTTGAAGATATTAGATACGATTCGATATTAAGGTGTACACAGGAAAATACTTCGCTTTGTTACTTCGTATGATTGAATATTTGATCGCCAGATCTTTCTTATAGATTTTGTGGAAGTGTTGGTTATAACTATAACTATTTTCCGTTATGTAAGCTGCAAATATACCGTATCAAAGTTATAATCCTACGTGTCACGTGCTATATATCCGTCAAGTTTATAAATATCATTTTTAGTTTCAGAAATTCTTCTACATGTGGTTTCGAGATTATAAAAATAAAAATAAAAAAGACACTCACTGCCCCGTTAACCTAATTTCAATACCTGTTTTATTTTCTTTTTATGATATATGCCTTTAAATATTAATGATACCCTTAATTATTTTCGCTTATAAATTGTGAACTGTTTATATATATATATATATATATATATATATATATATATATATATATATATATATATATATATAAAGCAGTTTTTTGCTTTTACTACTTTCGTCAAAAATAGGAGTCGAATAATCTCCACTACAATTTAATACTCCCGTCAGAGCCGGCCCTTGCTATAGGCAAGCGAGACTGGTGTCTAGGACCTCTGATTGAACTAGACCCCAAAATTTTAAATTCAGCAAAATATAACTCAAATATCAATTAATTTTTTTTATTAATATAAGAAAAATTTCGAATTTCCAGCTTAATATAATCATTGAAGTGCCCAAAAAATATTAATTCGCCTAGGACCTCTAATGAGTTTGGACCAGCCCTGACTCCAGTACTATTCAATGTATGAAAGACATTCTACCTGCCCACCACCCGGTCAAAACAGGTTAGATAATACCTGTTCAATAAAATGGGTTAACTGATTATTTTTTGTCATCATTTAAAGGAGTGCGGATATGGCTATACAAAAATTTTACCTAATTTGTTAACCCGTTAACTTGATCCGTTATAATTTTAAAAATGATTTATTATGAAATTAGATACCTCCCAACCCTTTAAATTGATTTTTTTTAACTATGAATTTTAATTTATTTTAGTGTTCCCAATTTAGTTTATACTCTATATTTATACCTTATTATGTATCCAAGTTCATCAAGAATTCCAATAGAGATAAGATTCCTAGATAGGTTTGGCACAAAGCTAACATTCTTAGGTGCTTTAACAACACCATCAAACACTTCCCTCCATTAGGATCTTGGTAGTCTAGGAGATGGTGCGCGTTGTGTATTATATGATAGGTACAACCTGAATGATCCATTTTGAAGCTTTTGACTCTATTGATGCCGTGAGAACTTCTCTATTGTCATAGCCATCACCAAATTGTATGACTCTTGATGATCTTGTTGTGAAGAGCTAGCTTGATTTTCCTTGTTCTTTCTGATCATGGGTTATCTTTACTTCATGATGTGGCTCATCTTTTTGCAGTGAAAGCAGTTGATGTTGGAGTTCTGAGACATAGACTTTTTAGGCCCTATAATTTGGATTCTTGTCGGTTTTGATCTCTAAATCCATGGACTCGAGTTCTAATATAACCTCTTCTAATTTTATGGATGTTCTTCCATACTTGATTGCCGACTCCATTTTCCTATAGGCCTCAATCAAGAACTCCTCCTAATAATTGCCTTATTCTCGTTAATGAGCTCCTAATCGCCAGAGTTTGCGAGCTCGATCATTATCTTCAAGAACTCATCAAGATTGAGTTCTAATGGATTAGACTGATCCCTTCTAAATCCAAAGAGTCTTCAGATAGATTTTGTTGAAGAGGGGTCAAGATTGGAATAGCTCCTCCAGTTTCTTCCATACTTTGGTCGGAGTGTCTTTTTTATCGATAAGACGAATGATGCAATCGGATAAGTTGAAAATAATCGTACCATGGTTGTTCTGACATTTTTGTCTCTCTAATCTTGTGGAATGTCTTGTGGCCATGGTATTGTGTCGGAGATTACCCTAAGCAATCTATGTTTCAAAAGAAGAGTGGAGATCTTGCATTGCCAAATGCGAAAATCTCTAGTGTCGGCAAACTTCTCGATGTCGATCTTCATGGTTGGAGCAGGGTTTCAAAACTGAAACCCATAAATTCTATGTAGTGACGAATTTGTGTTGGTGCTCTGCGTTGGGGGTTTGTCGTTTCTTTCTTGATTGCCAACACACTCAGTAGCTCGATTGGATTCTTCCTAGTCTTCTAGGTTGACAAGTCGGAGATGATCAAGATCGAGGAAAGGGTGAAATAACTTGAACGAAGCTCTGATACTATCATAGGGATTTAAACCCATTAATTTCACCTAATTAACCCACTGAACTTGCACAACACACAATCAACAAGCGCAGCGATTTGTTGATGAGGTTCAGCTTGAAAGCCTAGTCCCCGCGAACTCTTCAATAAAGGCAGTTTAAGTGTATTGAATCAATATGATCAATGTCACTTTTTCTTCTCTATTTCACCACGATCTTTACAAAGAACTTCAAAGACCGGTGTGTGAATTTAACACAAGAACGAATCACTCTTGTTTCCCTAATAAATTTTCCTTCCTCACAAATGACTCTCTCTCTCTCTCTCTCTCTCTCTCTCTCTCTCTCTCTCTCTCTCTCTCTCTCTCTCTCTCTCTCTCTCTCTCTCTCTCTCTCTCTGAATAGGATAGTCTCATTTAATGTCTAAACCACTCACGATCAACTCTGATTTAAAATAGAATATCATAGTCAATCATGAGTGTCAATTCATAGCCAGCCTATAAGATATGACAAGTATGCTAAGCCTAAAACAAACTTAAATGAAACGACAGTAACATGTACAAATGAAAACGACACACTTGAAGGTGATAATTTCACAAATAGGACTCTTTGTGGGACTTCTTATTCATATAGCAATGCATTAGAATCGAAATACTAGCTATTATTTTACTACATAGACTAATAATAGGCGATGGAATGAAATGACGTTATAGAAGAAAAGCTGAGAAGAATAAAAACCAATGATAAAATAAATAGAAATATAGAATCCCAAATATTAGACGTCAGTTCGGTCTCGATTGGGTTATATGAAGTCGAATCCGGCTGATTCCACAGAGGTAGCAATAAATGCATTGGCGGCCTCAGTAGGGTGAAAAGCATCCCAAAAGACATATTCAGTTGCATTCGTACAAGTTCCGATCGCCAACGAATTGCATAGTATCGACGTCTCTAGTAATCCTGTCCCACAACAACCCCTTCTCACCTCCGAAAATCCTGAAAAAAATTGGGTAATATTTGCTAGATTATTATCTATGATATAAAATAATATTAGCAAGAAAATTGTATGAAAGATGGAAAGCTATTAATGTTAAAAAACCATATAACAATGTTTTTAATTACCTCGTGTCGACCTGTTTAGATATTATTGATCATAGATTCATAGTAATTAATTTTATGTGTAAGAAATTTTATTGCTGAAGCGTGATAAAATAACTGACCATTGTCAGCGGGGTTTTGGATAATGTTATAGAGAGGGTGGTATATGTCGAGGACAATCAGCCTGAGACCAGGCAATCTGTTTTGCAAGTTCATGGAAGTGGAATTGAGTTTTCTGTTGAAGGAAAGGGCGTCGTAGTTTAGGCGATCCACGCACATATTGTTTCCGGCGCCGAACAGTGTTATTGCCGCCGGAACACACCCCATTGGCGGCAGCGTAGTCACTCCGATCTTCCTCGCTCCCAAATCATACAAATCCTACATTATCACACAAACAAATATTAAGCGTTAATTAATTGAATCACAACTTTTCATGATCCCTTGTTCGTGCCAACTAATTATCAACTAACAATAATCTATATCTGAGAGAGAGTAATATTTAACTGAAACCCTATATTTCATACATCCAGCGTCGAGAACTTAATATAATTAATTTATCTGTACATAATCTGTATTTTGAGATGTTTAAAGGGGTGTAGAGGAAAATAACCTGCACGAATCGCGTGTAATTTTGAAGGAGTAAATTAGAAAACTGATCGATTGTGTAAGTTGTTTGAAGCAAGGGATTAATGTAGTAGTTCTGGAGAAAGTCGCTAGTGCCAGTACTGAGTAGATGGATTCCGAGTCTATACGCCTCCGAAGCATTTTGAACCCCAATCAGTTCCTCCAATCGTACTTGGTACTCTCTGTAGTTATCCAACTGATTTCCCAGTCGAATCGCATGCTATATAGTAATACAAGCAGGGTTTAGAAAGTAAGAAACAAAATTGGACATGTATACCAATTTTGTACAATCATAGACTCACGAATAAGTCCGCCGTGGAGTCGAAGTACCCTGACGCAGCGGAAGCAAAGTTGGCACCATTGACGAGGTTTCTTCCTCTGGCTCGTTTGCTCAGGTAAGGTGGCGGGTAAGAAGAGAACCCAAGGGTCTCCGCTGCAATATATAGAGATATTATATACTGGCATTGGCAGACATTGCTTACTAAATCTTCTTTTAACCTTTTTTTTTTTATAGTAGTAAAAGTGCTTATGAGAAATTCAACGTAGCTTTTAAAATATGAAATTCGTAGTTTTGAGAAACAATTTATTATTATTTTTTTTTTTTTTATGTTAAATCTACTTATACTACTAGCAAAAGTTAATTTAAAATCATTTGTCATATACTTGTCTGGTTTTTAAAACAGCAACTTTATCCTACAATAAAATCTAAAGCATTTTTTTTTAAAAGAACAACAATACCAAACGATACTAATAACTAAGAAACTTCTATTTCAACAATTTACACAAGAAACTAGGGGGTTTTTTTTTCCAGCATCCCATAGCATAACTGCCTTAATTTATTAGAACTTCATACGTAAATGAACCAAATATTATATTCTTGTATATTTCAGCATAAATTTAAAATAAGCATAAGCTTTATAGCCTAACATGTATACTAAGCACAAATTATAATAACAAAATAACATGCAAAATGAATCATACAAGAATATTAAAAAAGAAAACATGTAAGACAATATTATCTGAGGAACAAAATAATATGTAAGTGTTAAACTAAATAAAACCTTTTAAGGAAATTATACATATTAAACTCGGGTAAAATAAATTATACCAACGAAGTCAATGGCGAGTCTTCCATTGGAGAATCTGCCGGTGGGCGTGTTGTTGTTGATGTTATTGTTGTTGTTGATATCTCTTCCGTAGGGCGGGAAATTGGCTCTCACGATCGTCTGAAGCTCGTTGTTGTTACCGGCATCAACAACCGAGTCTCCAAATATAAATAAAGCCGGGACACTCGATCCAGATCCTTGACTAAACGGAAAATTGAGAAGAGCTATGAAACAAGACAATGTTAATACTAGACTAGTTGAGGAAGTCATGAGTACTTATTTGGTTTCAGCCGGTAATTCACCAAGTGTTTGTTCTACGCTTTGTTTTAGATGATGATGAAATGGAACAACTTCTATATATAGAGTCCTTAGGGTAGGTATATGTATTATAGAGTTCATGAAATCTGGCTGTTTTTTTTTTAATAATGTTGTTCTCGGTTTCATGGTATCTTCTCATTGTGAAAATTAAAATGTTTTATCGTTCAACTAATTCTCCCACCCAATTCGGTCCTCATACATTCTTTAAGTTTAAATTGCCGTTTGCCCATTGTAATCAGAGAGCCAGAGAGTTTCACCAAGGGGAACGTATATTATTATAATATAGAAAAATTATCAATATTATAAATTTTCCATACATATTTTTTTTTTAAAAGTGTTTCATAATAATCTCATGCCGGACCATCAAACATATTTTTTCAGTGTATGCGATACAGTATCATTCAGCAACTCATCTATCAGTCTACATAATGTATAGATTGTATAGCATGCTCTTCAAAAAATGCATTGTAGATAAATGTTATTTCCAACGCAGTTGTAGCCATGAGAAAAAATCAAGGCTAGTGTTAAAAGCCAGCAACTAAATGATATACCCTATCATCATGTTATAAATAAGCTCACCAAGGCCTTTTAATCCCAAAATTACTAACATTTAAAATGGAAGTCTGAAGTTAATCCCAATATTGTTTTGTTAGAGGTGTGGGTAACTGATGTAGACCGGAATATAGGAAAGAGAAAACGCAAAGGTTGCTCAAGCAAAAGCTCGAATTTTCTTAATCATTCAGTAATAATCTTTATCAATGGAGAAACAACGCTTGTAATCTTTGGAAAAATGAAATAAAACGGAAAGGAAATAAAACCGGAAATAAATGCAGTAAATAATAATATTAAAAACGAAATAGAATTAAAAGAAATAAATACGACAACTAAGGACCATTAAAGAAAATATGCGCACGTGATCTTCCGAGTTACTTCTTCGCATCAGTTACTCACACCCAAAAGTTAATTTAAGATCAGTGGAGAAATATATCACACATTTATAAAAATTACATTGCCTAGATACAAGCAATGTGTTTCCAAAAATTTTCCACGCATTTGAAGATGATATGATATGAGAGTAGAAAAATCTAGAGAAATTATTGGAGATCAACAAACCGTAGATAATTTTGATGAATTTATAAGTATTTTGAGGTTAGAAATGTTTACGTTTTATGAGTATTTCTTTGCTAACTCTTTTGTTTGCATGTTGCTGTTAGGAGTTTGGATAAAAAACGGACAAATTGCACTTTTTTCAATTTTATGAGAATTATGTTATTTTTTTAATGTTTGATTAGAAATGGTCGTTAAAAATTATGCTATTCTTTAAATTTCGATACATGTTATTTATCTTATGTTTATTAGGCCTATGTTTTTTAAGTTTCATTTGAGGCCTCGATAAAGATTGGGTCGATCCTTCATGTGGCCGATACTAGACCATGATGCTATTATATCTATAACATACGTAATAAAGAGTACCTCATCTCCCACTTTCATCATAAGGCCGTCACGTAGTTTCGCCAGGCGACGACATTTGGCGGCTTTAATTTTTTTTTTTTTCAGAATAATTAATCTCTCTTTTTTTTCAGAATAATATCAAATTAGTACACGTGGCGGCTTTATTTTATTTCAGAATATTTTTTTTTTCAAAATAATATCAAATTACTAAAAAAAATTATCATTAGGTAAATAAGTTCTTTAATTGCTCTTTTTTAGTGTTTTAACATAATTTTTTAGTTCTTTTTGTTTTTTTATCTTTTTTTATTTTTCATATTACCAGATATATATTTTCTTCCACTAAGTATAACTTTTTACTAAATATTAATATGTTGACAAAAATTAAAAAAACAAATTTGGACGAACAATTTTTATAAAGTAAAATTTTAAAACAAATGGAAACAAAAATTAATAAAAATAATAATTAAAAGAAAGATAAATCAACCGAGAAATTGTTCGCTCAAGACGCATTTCTTCAAATAGAACTTTCTTTTCTTCGATATCTCTCTGTATTTTTTTCTCTTGAATTTTTAGTCACTTTTTTTTATAACTTCGAATATTGTAAAATCAATTATATTATAAAGATATAAATAGGAGACCAATTTTTTTTGTGGATTTTGAATATTGTAAATTCAATTATATTAAGAAGGTATATGTAGGAGAACAAAATACCATATTAACATTATAGAAAACCGTTGATATCTCAATATTTTACCATTACAAATTTTAACGTCATAAAATCAAATTCTTAATGAGCCTTATTTCCCGTATTTGTATTTATATTTGACAATTTATCCACATTTTTTAAATAAATTTATTCAAATTTCTATAACATAGATAATAAAGAGAACATTTCTCCCACTTTCATTCAAAGGCCGCCATGTGATTTCGCCAGACGGTGACACGTGGTGGCTTTTAGTGTTTTTTTCCCCCTCTCTCTCTCTCATGTTAGAGATCTGTGGGCCTAAGCATACTCAATAGCTAGCTCGAGAAAGTGGAGAGATATCCAATGGATGTACCACAAATAGTATCTTGCGGGACAGATAGTAATCACATTTATACATAAATATTACTGCAAATTCTCAATAATAAGTTCAAATTTAAAATAATTATGTCTCCACTAAATTACAATATGTCTTCATAGAAATAAAAATACAATATGTCTCAATTCAAATGTTGTAATCAAATAAATAAAAAAAATTGTTGTGACTAGTCCATCCCTAATTTCTTTTAAAATTCTAGACAAAATTTTATTTTATTAAAAAAATAACTCATCAGACCGAAGTAAATTAAATTAATTGGAGTAAACTAAACTAGTTAATTTAATTTATTTCTAGTAGGAACTTTAGTTATTTTCTTTAAAGGAATGGTGATCTATTTGAGTAGTGGTCTAATTGTCCCATAATATATATATATATATATATATATATATATATATATATATATATATATATATATATATAAAATAATTTTTCGGCCGAGGGGTTTTCTTGATATGATTGTACATCTACTAAAAGTTTGAAAGCAAAATTTCAAGATTAGAAACACAGACGAATTTATATATATATATTTTTTTTTTACTATTTTGCATTTATATATTATATATTTGTATATGGAACAAAGCTTATATTTTAAAGAAATGCTTTCAACTTCTAACGATGAAGACAAATTGCTATGGATATAATTCATGTCTTTATATAGAAGGAGACCTCACAAGTAAAATATAATGTGATCCAAATTAGATGCTTGGGGTTGGGGTACGAATTTATATTGGTGTCTCAAATTTTCCAAAAGATATTTTTTATTTACTTTATTAATTATTCTGTATCGAGTAATTTAAGATGAAGAGAGGGTGTCCCAAAGAAGCTAGAACAGCTCAAAACGATACTTCATTAAGACACTCTAAGGACCAATTTCGATTTTATTTTAAGATAAAATCGAAATTCATAAGGCCATTCCATTAGCGTGGAATTATACTCAATTAGATTGCATGATGAATAATTAATTACTGTATTAATTATTCTGTATTGAGTAGTTTAGGATGAAGAGAGGGTGTCCCAAAGAAGCTAGAACAGCTCAAAACGATACTTCATTAAGACACTCTAAGAAACAGACTCGATTTTATTTTTCGCTCTACGTAGCGTAACATGTACAATGCCAATATAAATAAACATGTTAAATTCCGTTTGGTAGTTAAAAGACATTGTTATCCTTGGTATTAGTTTCCTGAGAGGAGAGTAAAATTGTCCATTTACAGGTTCCTTTTTATTATTTTGTCTATTTCCCTAGCTAACCCAAAATCAGTGTACAAGTTTCAAATGACGTTAGAACATATATTTTATAATAAACCATTATATAAAACTCATGTTGGCGAACATGACTCCTACACTTTACCTATCAATACTGATCGGATTGCCACCATAAATAAATAAATATTTAAATAAACATTGGCAAAATGACGATCCATAAATCAAATCCAACTAGTTAATTTCCATTGTTGGTTCTGATATTGAAAATTTAAGTACTTTTATTAACAAAAATTATATTTTTCATTGTTAAACAAAAACATATAAAATAATCAATCAAGCTACATGCATGTGAATCAAATTAATTGTAACGTATATATCATATGTAATCACGAAAATCCAAGACCTTATAATATGATTAGATGTAATAAAATCACGTTAATCTAATGCTGGCACCGCTAGATTTTGTATATTTGGACAATGGGATTGGACAGGCCTAGCTAAGCAGTAACTACGCATATATAACTAGAAAACATTTCAAATGAATACAATTAAAAGATCATGAACAACCAAGAAAGTTTATTAATTATTATTTTAATGTTTATTTTACTCATTTAAAGCATCCATATTTCATGGACCTACAACCTACCTTTCAAATCTCTATATAAATAAATAATCCATTACCCTCTTCCCATGCATGTATTTCCAATGCACGTATAAAAATTGAAAGAAGAGCTTTTAGAAGCATAAAAAAAAAGCTCTCACAAAACACAATACCCATGACTTCCCTAAACACTATTCAATATTCTTTTTTTTGTATTGTGTCTTTGGCTCTTTTCTTTTTTCCCTTGGCTTATAGCCAGCCTCTTGTACCTGCATTTTTCATATTTGGAGACTCGGTTGTCGATATCGGAAACAACAACCAAATTCCCACAGTTGTGAGAGCCAATTTCCGTCCATATGGGAGAGACTTCTATAATCATAGGCCCACTGGCAGATTCTCCAATGGAAAACTTGCCACTGACTTTGTTGGTAAGTAAACATCTTCATTGTTTTACTTACTTTCATGTAATTTTATCTGACTACATAAACATATATATGTAAATATATTATGATCTTTGTGTAATCTCACAGCTGAGAGCATTGGCTTCACTTCATACCCACCAGCCTATCACAGCAGGGAAGCTAGAGGAAGAAACATCCTGATTGGCGCAAACTTCGCTTCAGCGGGCTCCGGTTACTACGACGAAACAGCTCAATTATACGTAACATAGCACAATTTCTTAAATATAATTAATTCATTAACCCAATCGATGAGTATTATAATAGAATGAGACATAAATAGTGGAAATTACGGTAATACGTTGTTTTAAAATAATTTTCAGGAATAATTCACTTTTATACTTATTTTACGATGATACCTCTTTTTTACAATTTATTCTTTATTTCAGTTTTATATTTGACTACTTCTTTTTATAGTTCCCTTTAACTTTAACTTGTCGTTAGTTGTTACTACTTTCATTTAAAATAACGCCAAAATCATCCGAAATAATATTTATGGAATTTTGAGCGATTCGGGAGTTAACCTTAACCTTCTTCAAATGAGATATTGATGGAAGTTTCTGTAGATAATATCTGAGATTTTAAATAATTTACGAGGCAGAGTTGGGTTGGGTCTGCGCTAGGCTGGACTTAGACAAAAAAAAAACATATTGGGCTCGAACTGCCAACCCTGTAAAAAAACAATTTACCAAAATTATGATTTTAGAGTGCGACAACAAATCCAAAATAACGGTTATTTTAAATTTTGTCAAAAATAGCATTTTTTTCAAATAGTAAATAATTTTTTTTTCTCCTATATGAAACTGTAAACAGTCAATAAAATTAGATAGAGCTCTGAACAGTAAATAGATAAATAAAAAAATGAAAATAATAAGAAAAATGATAGTTTATAACTTTAAAAACATTTTATTCACAGTAAAAAAATGTAAACGTTTTTGTGATAAAATACAACAAAAAAAATGGCTACCAGGAGAAATGACCACTATTAATATATTGGTCTTAACTAGTTTTTATGTTCTAATGACGTGGATAGCACACAATCCCGTTGAGCAGACAGCTGGACAACTACAGAGACTACCAAGGACGATTGGTGGGACTGGTGGGGACCGGAAATGCCACGTCGAGAATTGCAGAGGGAATTCATATGCTCAGCACTGGCAGTAGCGACTTCATTCAGAACTACTACATCAATCCCTTGGCTCGCAACAGATACACACCTGATCAGTTTTCCAATCTCCTCCTAGAAAATTATGCCACATTCGTTCGGGTCTCTCTCTCTCTCTCTTCTTGTATGCATTTTTTTTTTTCAAGGAATGAATATTGGGTACTAATTTTGAGCTGTGTTAGGAATTGTATGATTTGGGGGCGAGGAGGATCGGAGTGACGTCACTGCCACCGATCGGGTGTTTGCCGGCGACCATAACGTTATATGGAGAAGGAAGCAATGAGTGTGTCGACAGAATAAACAACGACGCCAAATCCTTCAACTCGAAGCTTAATTTCACTTCCCAGAGACTCTTAAATACCCACTCTGATCTCAAACTAGTCATATTTGACGTTTATCAACCTCTCTACGACATCGTCACCAGCCCCGCTGATCACGGTAATATAACTCATATGTTTAGTACTATATTTACTAGTTTATATAGAAAAAAAAATATTATTTCTATTGATTTGTTTGGTAGTAAATATAAATATTATTTAAAATCAAACACATTTTACTTAAATCATTATTATATAACTTGATTATAATTTAAAACAAAATCTTACTAGCAAAAAGTATTATTTAGTGTTTAGGGTTAGAGTGTTATTTAATTAGTTTTTTTTTATATAAAACTAACATGCTACTTAAGTTAGAAAATAAATTTTAAATTCTTTTAAATGTAATAAATTTCACTATAAAAAATGATTACATTAGTAGTTTGAGAACCTATATAGGTTGATGATGTCACACGATCATATCGGTGCTTTGATATCTAATGGCTATATAATAATCAAGTAAAAAAAGTATGGTATGAAATCAACGTAATAATTAATTAATATTTTCCTTGAGTAGTTAAGTTTTTGCATGAATTTAAATATTGAGTAGAAGTATCAGAATTAACCTTTTAATGGATAGGATTTACGGAGGCGAGAAGAGCATGTTGTGGGACTGGAGTGGTCGAAACGGCGATATTGTGCAATCGATACGCGCCAGGGACATGTACCAACGCCTCTCAGTACGTATTTTGGGACAGTGTTCATCCCACCGAAGCCGCCAACGCAATTATTGCTAATAATTTGTTCATCGACGGCGTTACTTTAATCGGCTGAATTCGAAAGTCCTTCATTGTCCCGTGTTTTATAAATATTTATGTATACATAGTGTGTTATATATTTTCTTTCCTTTTTTGTTTCTTAATTAGCATGAAACTAAGAAGTTTGGTTGGCTTGTGATTTTAGCTTCTAGTTTCTGCAAGTATTATGGTCGTCTATTTACGAATGTAATGCAACTAAATAAAAAAGTATTGGACACCCCACTCTCTGTGTCCAATACTCAAGTGTTGTCGCTTAATTTTGTGATATGTGTTTTCTTGGCATCATTACTCCTTGAAAAGGCCTCACTTATTAAACAAATGAAACTGTAAAAGTAAAGTAATATAATAGAATATGAAATTAAATGTTTTTTTATGGAACATGTCATAGCCTCAACAAAATGTGGAAATTATATGACTTGCCTCATTTTCGATACGTTTTCTTGGCATATATAATACCTTACTTTAAATTCTTGTTCAGAAATAACTCATTTTAAGTATAATCTCACATGTATTTGTGTCATGATATTTAACTCGTATAGTATTCTAGAAATGATTTCCAATTTAAAGCTATATATGGAATTTTGTGTCAATTTTGAGGTAGTTACTTTAAAATTACATAGTACTTTTCATATCTCACTCGTATTTCAAAATATTTCGGCTATAATTGCTTTCCTTTTCTCCTTACAAAAATACTTTTGCATTACAAATCTGATCAACAATTATTGAAATCTGATCAACAATTATTGAAATCTGGTTGATGGAGCACACGAACGTTAACGATCCTAGGTGTATCATACATATTCATGCATGAGTTATTCCTTTCCTTTATAGCTTATACGTATTTTATTTAGTTGATTGTGTATTGATTGAATTTATTTCCTTTCTTTATGTTTTTATTCGGTTGCTTTTATTTTAGAAAGATCACATCATACGTTATGGTCTTCTTGTTTCCTATATATTGTGTCCCAAAGCCTTATGTATGCAATTTATGATGAATGAAAAATCGACCTTTTTGGTTAAGAATGTTTTTCCGTTTTACTTATAATCCGAGTTTACATCAGCTGGTATCATAGCCATGTGCGATGGCGCTGAAGAGATAAACGGTTCGTGATGCTTCTCGAGACGACGTGCATAGATGTGACGAAAACACTAGATTGCGCGCTCAGGTGGAGATGCTGACCTGACAGGTGGCTGCGCTATTGCACAACTAGCCGGCACAATGACACCGAGACGAATCCGACACCGAAGATGACTCGACAACCTTTTTGCCCGAAATTTTGGTACACACGTCCACACGATGCGCTCATGTGACGCAGCTCTGAAAAATTAGCATGGGGAGTCAGCGATCAAAGTGTTTATCCCAGAGTACGATGAGACGACATACGACAAGGAGGAGCATGGCGAGGCTGCGTACGACGAGTCGGATTACATCGAGACGGAGTATGACAAACCCGTGTACGACGAGGCGGAGTACTGCGAGGATGTGTACGACGATTCGGAGTATGGCGAGACAGAGTATGGCGAGCACATGCACAAGGAATCGGAGTACATTGAGACGGCGTAGGGTGAGACAGAGTATGGCGAGACGGACTACGACGAGGCAGAGTACAACGACGCCAGGAGTGACGAGCCCGTGCACGACAACGTTGTGTACGAAGAAACAGAGTATGACGACATCGAGTATAAGAGGAGAGAATACTCGAATCCATTAAGGGCCCTAGGCGAATATATTTTGGGGCCCTTCGATAATAGTAAAAATTTAAATATAAAAGAAAAAATATAAAAATTTAAATATTTTTGGCATATATATAATATATATTTAAAATTTTGGGGTCCAATCCAATCGGAGGCACTACGCACCGGCCTTGCTCGCCTATAGCCAGGGCCGGCTCTGGACATGAGTATGTCTATCTTTGTTCACAAGTGGTGTTTGAATCCAACGGAGAGGGTCGATATTGTCTTTGTTCCGAGTGAGGTCACCATGTCGGTCTCATTTAGCATTCCGAACCAGCCTCTACTACGAGCGAGTCTCCTAGCTCGGATCGACGAGGACGTTGATTGCTAACAAGATGCCTCCTGACAAACCACTCGATCGGCAAGCTATCCGACGTGAAGACCGAGAAGATCCCCGGTGAGCCACCCGATGTTCATGACAACAAAACAACCTTACAAATTCGAGGACGAATTTTTTTGACCTCGGAAGAAATGATGGAGCCCACGAGCATTGACAATCCTTGGTGTATCATGCATATTCATGCATGAGTTATTCCTTCCCTTTTTATTTAGTTGATTGTGTAATTGCATTTATTTCATTTCTTTATGTTTTTATTTGGTTGCTTTTATTTTAATGTATTGTATCCCCTTATGTATGTAGTTTATGATGAATGAAAAATCGACTTTTTGGTTAAGAGTGTTTTTCCGTTTTTCCTTTAATCCGAATCTACATCATTAGTCAACAGCTATTGATATTTGGTTAATAGTTTTTGAAATTTAATTAACAGCTTTTTAATCTGATTAACGGTTATTAAAATTTGGTTAACATTTATTGAAATCAAATTCAAAATATTGATATATTAAAATCTGGTTAACTATTTAAATGTCTAACAATTATTAAAATATGGTCAACAGTTATTAAAATATGTTTAACAGTCATTAAGAGTAAAATGAGCACTTCAAAAATTAAAACGATTATTTATTAAAAAAAAAATGTTCAACGGCTAATATTGAAGAAAAAAAATTACGAAAAACGGTTATTGGAGGCTATTTTCACATAAAAATGGGCATGTATTGCTGAGCCATTAAGTACATAATTTGCTGGCCCATCCTGTTCGCCCCTTATTCGCCTAAGGTTGGATTTAATTAATACTGCACTAACTGTTTAATGATAAGTTACAAATTTAAAAATATTGTAAATTACCAAATTTAGTACATAATTCAAGACCGCATACCTTATTTCGTATTTGGAATTTCCGAGTTTTATGAAAATTAATTTGTTACTCTCTTGGGAAATAAAGCCAACAGCCCATAATTATTCATATCGCAGTTGATTATGAATTAACCAAAACTAAATTACATTACTCTAGTTAACCTCGAAAATAAAGGCTCAAACCTTTGCACAATCTAATTTTCCCTCCATCATCAATTAGCTCTCTCTCTCTCTCTCTCTCTCTCTCTCTCTCTCTCTCTCTCTCTCACACACACACACACACATTTTACTTACAATTGAAGATTGATTCTCTCTGAAATCTTCATAATGTCTGAATATATCCGATCGCCCCCAATCTCCATCCCCGCGGCCCCCGCGGCCACCCTGAGGACATCTTCAATCAAGGCCACGTTGCCCATGATGTCGACGTGGGCCCCGCTCTCGTCGCCGCGTCCCTCGAACAGGCTGGCCGGGGCCTTGTGCTTGTACTCCCGGACGTAAGTGCGGGCCCCGGATGGGTTGAAGCGGGTCCGGCCCCGCCACCCCTTCGCGCACATGAATCCGGCGCTCAAAACCGGCACGCTCTCGTCCCCGTCCACAAAGTAGACTCCGCTCCTCAGGCAGCTCTGCTCAGCGTCCCCGTCGGCCGAACTGTCGATTTGGAACGGGATGCTCTTGCACTTGTCTGACGTGGATTGCTTGTAGACATACGACCTTTCCGTTGGGATCCCCACCCCGTAAAGGCAGTATATTTCCATTTCCGGGGCATCCGGTAGCCTGAAAATTCGGATAATCCCACTTTTCTTGGTTAGCAAGTTATCCATTTCAAATTATGTTCACAAAGTAGTTATCTGAAACAAAATAGCATTCTAATTTTTAAAGTTGTATTAGAAGCGTGTACTTACTTAGTCTCGAGGGGATTAGACCAGTACTTGTAGTGCTCATATTTAGGGTCGTCGAGATTGTCGGCTATTCCGTGAGAGAAGTGAGCCTCTGCACGTTGCATAAGCTTCGGGGCCACGTATCGAAGAAGATCCAAAGAAGTTTGAGCCGTGTAAGCCTTGTTTTCGGTTATCTTCTTGATGCTTTCCCTGCTCATCTCATCGAATTCGGTCCACACATCTCCGCAAGGAGGACTACCACCGAGGCTCCTCGAATCCGCATGCAGAAGTTCCTGCCAAAAGCCAATCAAGATCATGACCGAATCCTTATTCAAGAAATAACAACGTAACCGCAACAGGGAAGTTATAAGCAGTTACCTTCAAATCGGGGGAAGGAAGGCGAGATGAAGAAATTTGAGAGGCCGACTTTCCGAACGATATTAGTCTTCCGTACTTGATCGGATCTTTCGCTCGGAAACCTCTAGCCCCGTCGGTGTGGTTGAGATCAACTCCGTTATTCCCTTTCTTCTCGGGTCCACAGATGTTTCCTTCTTCGGAAGACCGATCCAAGTCACCCCAAATCACGTCCCCGCCTTTTGGCAGCAAAGAAATGAGGGAATCCCATGTTCGAGTGACACGCATTAGGTGCTCCAAGGTTTGTAAACCCAGCAGCTCCGAGTCCAATACACCCGGAGCCACTGCCCTGAGAATTATTAACGCGCATATCTTTTTTTTTCAATTACGAATTTTGATAACTTGTGTCCCAAGAAAAGCACACAAAAAAAGGCTTCAAGGAATAAGGATTCCACATATCTAAGAAAACGGCATATATATATTCTAAAGTGGTGTAGAAATAAAATGGGTAATTTCTACAATTTCTAGAGAAAAGAGACATCGTAGCATATGAGTGGTTTATGACCTGACGTAAGCGACGTCTTTACCCTCGGCGGAGAAGAGACTGCTGACGGTCTTGGGAACACCGAGGAAGACGGGCCCGATGTTCATCACTGCCTTGATGTGGTCAGCGCACCATCGGGGCCCACCTCCGCCGCCGTGTGGGGCCGGAGTCTCGACCCACTTCATGAAGTGCAGGAAATAAATGACCCCCATCGAATGAGGCAGCACCACCACCTTCTTCTTCCCGTTTGTCGCGTACATCAGCTCTATCTTGCTCTTCAGTCTGCTCAGAGATTGGTCTCGAACCTGCGTTCATTTCAAATTTAATTAATCCAACATCATCATTAATTACTACTATAGCTACTACTGATTAATTAGGACTTATTGTTGGTTGGTTGGTTGGCCAAGTGTAATTTGTTTCTATTTTAGTATTAATTACCTCAGTGTTTTTGAAAGATAGTCTCCAATCATAAGCAGCCATGTGCATGTTTTTACCGTCGTAACCGAGTTTGGCCAAATTCTCGATGAGAACTGCCCAAACAAAGTACCCGGGAGCAAAGTAGTCGGCCGCCACCAGACCTGGGACAGCTCTCACCCGAATTCCAGGCGGGTCCAGCCCAGTTTCGTTGTGAAGAGACAAGTGCTCCAACCAGCACAATGGCCTAATAAACTCATATTAACAAGTTAATCAATTTTACTAATGCTATTCACAATAAATAAATAAATTAATCTCGGACACGATTTTTAATTATCTAGTATTTTAACCACTGGCATTTGATATGTCTAACTATATGGGCTCCAGAGCCAATTATCATTGAAGAAGGCCTGGCTCAGTGATAATTAAGTATTCTACTCTAAAGTGATGAGACGTGTTCGAGTCACACTGAAAACGAACAAAAAAAATGTATATACGTATATATATACCAACCATGTGTCATGTTGGGGAGCCGGAAACTAAATTTGGAGGAGCCGTAGTTAGTCTAATATAAGTGTACTATGGTTCTTAATTATTTGTTTAAGGCACGATACTGGTGAGTGGCGTGAAATTATTACTAGACCAAACTACATATATTGGCCTCTAAATTAAAGAACAATTTTTTATTTAAAAGAAAAGACTATTAGAATATATAAATAAAAGATGAGGGGTATTATTAATTTTGTATCAAAAGATAGCTATAAAGTAAAAATAAAAATAAAAATTAGGTTAAAAAAAGAGATAAAAATTAGGGGGTGCCAAAACCATAACCATGTTAGGAATCTCACGTAGAAACAGAAATGAGAAAAGAAAGTAGTATTTAATATTTATAAAGATTATTTGTTATTCATCTTGATAGCAGATATTAAAAATTGCAGACTAAAAGTGAATCGAGGAGTTAATAACAAATGCTTATAAATTGGTTTTGTAATGAAATCCACAATATTATAATTATAATATAAGTTATAATAATGTTAATTATAATATAAGTTATATAGTATTATACATGTACATAAATTATACTCACAAAATGGGTATCAAGTTTTTTCAACCCAAAAAAAAAACAAGAAATAAGAAACAAACAAACAAACAAAAAGTGAGGTGGTGCAAGTCTTCGTTAATTTCAAGGCTCTGACTCGAGAAAAGCAAAAAGATAATATAGTTAAAAACTAATGTACACACGTCAGTTATAATCACAAATTAAGGAATAGGCTAATAAATATATGAATCAATTACAAGTATTAATTATACCTCTTGAAGATTTCGGTGAAACTGCCACCCCAAAGCCTCTTTCGGAAGAGTCCGTCGGAGCAAGGTCGACCTTCCCAAAGCTCGAGGCCTCCGGTGACGATTCCGGGGACGAGAATCACCGGGTGGGCCCCAATAAGGCCCTCCTCTCTCCTCAGCCTCGCTCCCGGCGCCTCCCTCGCCGCCGGCATCAGCGCCGTGAACTGGCTCAGGAACACCAGAGCCCACCACGCCGTGCACACGCACCCAATCACCCAGCAACACGTGTCCACGCACCTCCACTCCCTCCTCCTCTGATTCCTCTGATTCTTCTTCTTCTTATTATTCTTCCTCTCATCCTCGTGATCATCGTCTTCGTGAGCGCGCTCGTACTGGATTCCGACCCCACCGATATCATCGCGCTCGCTGCTAAAGCAACTGTTTGTCTCGCTCTTGGTCTTTGTCCACTTTGTGTTAAGGTCACTGCTGTTATTATCGCTCACCACCGGCTCTACATAGCACAGCTTTCTGAACCTGAGAACTGAATAAGCCATGGGGATATATAGGAGAGTTAATATATTTATCTCTCTCTCTCTCTCTTCTCTCCCTATGGAAAAGTGGCTGATATAATGGAAGAAGAAGAAGAAGAAGAAGAGAATCCCATGAGAAAGCAGTGCAATGAGAGGGAGAGAGAGAGTGATTTAGTGACCGAGTCTGTGGGGGGTTTTAGAGAGAGACAGAGAGAGGTTATAATGGCGTTTGTGTTGTGTTTTGTTTTTGGGTAAAATAGCTGTAGGAATAAGAGCCGTTAGGGTTGAGGAAATACTACACGTGGTGAAGAGGAAGAAGAAGGTATGGACACACATATCAACAGAAAAATAGAAATGAAAAAAAATATATTGCTAGCTAGGAAAGACAGAGCAGCGTCCAAACTAAGAAGTTAGAACACTACTATATTTCTTCTTCCTTCTATATAATTCTAAATATTCATCACGATGTACCATGCTCTGTTTAAGGAAATTATTAAAATATTGTGAGGCTGTAAAAATTTGCGGAATATTAATACAAATTAATAAGAGAAACTAATAAATCGCTGTATTTTCTTACAGAGAAACTAATAAATTACTATCGTATATATATTATACCCATGTACTTTCTCTTGAATTCATAAACTATAAGCGTGAATTTCTATTACTAATGGAAAAGTGAGAATTAGGGTAACTAAAAGTTTCTTTTTTATTTCGTCATCTTCTATGAGAAACCAAACTAGTAACCATGTACCCAATATTGGCAGTATAATATATAAACAAAGATATATAATACAAAAAGCTATTTACTGAAATTAATCCCTTTTTTTCATTATTTGACGTCATTTCAGAGAGGGAAATGTCGTCATAATGAAAAGAAAAAAATATATATCTTAAGAAACGTGGTAAAATCGGTAATCAATATAGTCAAATTTCGGGTATTTAATATTATAGTCAGATACTCTAATTAAATGGACTTTCCTTTCTGAAATAACATCTGTGTATGTATATTATATATGTGTGGTGATGTACAGTGTTTGCAGCAATAGGCCATGTACATTCTGAAGGGAAGACACTTGTCTTCTTGTTTGCATGCAAAACGCTTTTGATAACACAAAGAAAGAAAAAGAGAGATGTTTTCCATTAATTGTTTTAATTGGGTTCACGTGGATGTTGATGATGTTCAAATTTTAGACTTTCTAAGCTTTTGATCATAATAAAAATAAATTAATTAAAAACACATTTATCAATCTCTGTGAAAAAAGGGCATCAGCTCATTGTGGGCACGGAGAAATGAAATACAGTTTCTTGGTTTTTTTGTCATTACAATGGTATTGGTAAGTTTCGAGTAAAAATGGTAATTTTACCCGTTATCCAATTTACTATCCGATTTAAACGGATCGGATAATAACCATTCTTATAAGATAAATGAAGTAAGATCCATTAAGATTTTAGCTTGTTCGGATAACGCAATAGGTGAATTCGTACCCGTTAACACTAAAAGAATGTTTTTTATTAATATTCGATCTCGGGTCCATATGCATTAGGTTATTTTAATTGTTCATTACATTTTACTAACCTTCTAATTTGATAATATTATGTTTTAAATTTTATATTAGACAAATTAATTCAAATAACTTACCACTGAATAATTTGAACCAAGAGTATTAGCGAAAAGACATGTTCATTATATTATTTAATTATCATACGTTAGTAAAGGGTTAGCGTAATTGTATGTGTTACTGTTTTAAGTAGTCATGTGTTCTATATTGTGAAGCTGTACATGTTCATTGTATTATTTTAAGTTTTATAAGATTATATATTATAGTCATGAATATAGTATAAGAAGAGTAGTTTGTATGATATGATATTATTTTATATTATAGTTTTGTGTGATATTATAGAGTAATTTGGATGACATATGATGTTATATTATACTGTAGATGTATAATTTATACAGTATGCAAACACGTTCATTTCTTTGTACAAACAGGTAAATAGATCTATCCGAACCGATATCCGTAAGCATTAAACGGGTAAATGAGTAGCGGATCCGATATTTTCTTACCCCTTTATCCAGTGAGTATACCTGTTACCCGATCCATTTCAAAAACGGGGTAGGTATCGGGTCTATTTGTCCACGAGCTCGTAAATGTTGCTATTTCTAATTCCGAGGACGACTATATATATAATTTTGACCATTTCATAAAGGGAAAACATATCGGTATTAGTGCAAATAGTCATCATATTATATTATGATTGAGTTAAATGCGAGTTCAACCATATTTTTATATGTTAAAATAATTAAATTATAATTTTTATTAACGGTAATTATATATTGAGTTATTTTAAACGAGTTCTTCAAAAAAAAAATGAGGTGATTCTAAGTCAATTTGAAGATATTTGTTAAAAACAAGATAATTATGACTAGTCACTAAGATACATAGATCTTGTGAACTACTTTAGTCATTATTTAGTTGCTGCTAACTGAAAATCAATCGGGAAAAAAACAGAAAATGAAGTAGAGAGAGGAAGAGAAACAATAAGAGAGAATCGAGAACGAGAGCGATCACTACTACAAAAATATCTTTTTAGAGTCACTCAAAAAGAGACGCGCTATATTTTGGGCGTCGTTTTTTGAGCGACACGTATGCTAGTGTGACGCCCAAAGGTTTTGATCCCTTATGGCTGAGAAAGTAATTTTCAAACATACAACAATGTATGCAATTACGTATTCACATATAACATGTTGGACAAAATAAAAACGACTTCTAAACTTTTTTACCTATATAATTTCAACATCACCCACTTTTTATCTACATTATTTAATCATCACAAAACAACAAAATTCACACGCAATTCATGTGCAACAAGAAAAAAGCGACCTCTAAACTCTACTAGTAAACATAACCTACTAATACCTATATAAAAAAAATAAAAATAAAAACAATCATTTTATATTCTCTAGCGACCTCTAAACGCTCGATATATGATGTGTACAAAAATAAAAGAAAAATTAGTCGATCTAAGCCACATCAAACGTTGCAATTGTAATCTAGCCAACGTTTCGTTTAATTTTCGAATCTAGCCAAATTTGATGACGTGTCATATTTATGTAAGATGGTATTTACTATATTAGTCTTGGTTTGGTTTCAAAAATACTAGACCACGTTTTGAAACTTGGTTTTGTAGCCGAATTTGTTATATTCGGTTTATATTTCGAATTTTAAAAAAAATTCTATACTTGGCAAAGTTGGTTATTGAGCGTTTTTTTCTTTAATGAACATTATAGCCGTGTAAGCAAATACAGCGTAAATGTTCGTAAATTTTTGTTAATCTCCGTTGCTTTGTTAATTTCTGTTAATTACGGTAAATTTACATATGTGCAAGTAGAACCGATTTCTTTTATTTCCTTTAATACGCATTTAATACGGTATTTTTATTTTCCAAATTTATTTTCTAATTTTGAACGGGATTTTATCATAATTACGTGTATTCATTATCTTGTTTGACTTATTCAATCAAATAAATATTTCATTTTCCTTTTAATTACATCACCGAATCTCATATTATGAATTCAAAAAGCTGAAATTAAATTGTTGAAGTTATAGCCGTGTAAGCAAATACAGTGTAAATGTTTGTAAATTTTTGTTAATCTCCGCTGATTTGTTAATTTCTGTTAATTATGGTAAATTTTTTGTGCATTTATTGCATTAAATTTTCTCTTTTAATTACATCACCGAATCTCCTATTAAATTAGCTAAATATCCAATTAAATTGCGAAAAAATCTGAAATTAATTGGCTGTATACAATTCAAACCGGTCAAACGTGGGCTAGTGTTTTGATCAAGTAAGTATAAGAAAAAGGGTAAATTAGGTATTTTATATCCGTAAATTTCAGTAAATGGCTAGATTGCAAAATTTACCAAACGTTGGCTAGATTCCAAAAACCATGTTTCAAAATGGTTACGTTGCTAGTTTACCCAAAATAAAAATACAGAACATTATTAAAAACTTACACGGATGAATTGACTGAATTACAGTCGGAAAAAATCCGACCACACAAGCTGAGGAGGGGCTGAATGAACATTAAATTTAATAAATTTCGAAAAAAATATAAGAGAAAACAAAGAAAAAAAACTCACCTAAAACCGACAGTGACCGGAGAAAGGGGCGGCGGCGACGAGTAGAAATCGGAGCGAAGAGAACAACGAATCTATGTCGTACTCACCGGCTACAAACAAAATCATCTCAAAAAGTAAGATTTCAAAAACCAAAACTTTGAAATAAAAAATCCCCAAAATAAAAACCCTAGAAAATAAATTCTTACCCATGAGACGCGACTACGAACATTCATGGTGAAAGGAAACGATGTCGACGGGATTAATCTTGTTGGAGATGAGAAGAGTGGCGGTGGTTTTGGGGAAGAGGAGTTTGATATGGGTTTCAATGGCGATTTTGGAGATTTTTCAGAGAGGAAACTGATGAAGGAGAGACGCGAAGAAGAAGAACAGTTTGAGAGACTCGTGGGGTATTAAAGAGGCGGGCATCGCTTTTTTTTAGCGATGCCCCTAACACGTGGCTTTGCTCAAACGGCGCCCCTGACACGTGGTGTAGCTCGAAAAGAGAACGACGCTAGCGCCACATGTCACTCTTCCATTGCACCGCTATATTTTACGCGTCTTATGTGCAGTAAGCGACGCCCAAGTCCGTTTACCCGCAAATTTACCAATCTAGCATCACTTTCTGTTAAAGCACACACATTCTAATCCAGCTAGACCTATCACAAGGCTCCATGTCAACCGAGTTTGAAAATTTTATTTTGTGTGTCGCTTAAAAATGTACATGACGCAGCTATAGCGACTTCTAATAAGTATTTTGTAGTAGTGGATAAATTCCAATTGGAAATCAAGAATAAAGTCAACATAATGGTCAAATTAAGAAATCGCTAACATATTCCTTCTTCCAAATCTGAAAATCACAAAGAGATATTACGATTTGAACAATTCTTTCTCAATTTTGTGTTTGTCCCAAAGTCCACGTTGTGTTTCGGTGGGATGGATGAACGTAAGTGAGAAACTAGGGTTTGAACATTTGGTTGATAACTCAAAATCAATCGAAGAAAAAAAAAGAAAATGAAGTAGAGAGAGAGAGAGAAAGTGAGAATTGAGAATGAGATAGAGGTAGAGATTCCGGTTAGATATCAAGAAAAAGTCACCAGAGTTATCAACCTATGAAATTGTTGACGTATACCTTCTTCCAAATCTAAAAATCACAAAGAGAAAGTAGGGGTTTGAATAATCTTTTACATTTTGTGTTTGTCTCAAGGTCAACGTTGTGTTTCGATAGGAAGGAAGAACGATGAAGATCATTGCTCATCACTCACATATTGAGGTAAATAAAACCCCAAATATTTTCTTCGCAATATGAATTTGAGTGTGAAAGTAGTGGTTTCGGATTTCTTCACAGAGTTGTTTGGATTTAATGAAATAATGATATGATTTTTAGTTATATATGCCCTTTGTTGATTTGCCTCTCAAGTTTTTAGTTTTATGTCTGAAAATTTGAAATTTAATTGGGATTTATGTTCTTGTTAGGATTTGGTGGGTTGAACTCAAGATTTGATGTTTTAATATTAAATTGTGTTTCCTTTAATTTGTTTTTGAGTTCTTGAGTTATATGCTTTTAGGTTTTTGCAGTAACATCTAGATTTTTGGTTATTTTTAAATCGTGTATATAGTTAATAACTGGTAATTGTTCATAATTTTTTTTTCCTGAATTAAACTACAACCGTTTAGATTCATTAAACTTCTTTTTGCAATTAATATTGGGAAACTAAGTTAAATATTAATTAAATTAATAATAAAAAATGTCATGCAATTAATATTTTTATTTAAATTTTATATTAAAATCAGTCAAAAACATTTTTTTTTCTCTTTTAGTAATTTAATAATTTGAGTGGCTAAATTCCAATTATTAACCAAACCTTGGTTAAAATACAATTTCAAACTTTTAAAAAGACTATTTAGCTATAGTGTCCTAAAAACAATAGACATAAACTTATTGGTTAAATAAAAAAATTGTTTTTATTTTGTTAAAGTGGAATGAAGTGTATTTTTTATGAAATATAGTTAAAAAAAATATATTACGCATTGAAAATAAATCTTTACTAGTGTACGAATAAACGACTTGTCGAAACCAAAAGTCTTTTTTCGCACTCAAAAACACCTTTAGGTGCGGACTTTCAGGTGCGGAAAAGTCGCACCTAAAAGTGTTTTTGGGTGCGAAAAAAAACTTTTGGGTGAGAAAGACTTCGCACTCAAAAGTCTTTTTTTGAACTAGTGTGTGTTCTTTATTATGCCCTTTGTTGATTTGCCTCTCAAGTTTTTAGTTTTATGTCTGAAAATTTGAAATTTAATTGGGATTTCTGTTCTTGTTAGGATTTGATGGGTTGAACTCAAGATTTGATGTTTTATTATTAAATTGTGTTTCCCTTAATTTGTTTTTGAGTTCTTGAGTTATATGTTTTTATGTTTTTGCAGTAACATCTAGATTTTTGGTTATTTTTAAATCGTGTATATATAGTTAATAACTGGTATTAATTGTTCATAATTTTTTTTCCTGAATTAAACTACAACTGTTTAGATTCATTAAACTTATTTTTGCAATTAATATTGGGAAACTAAGTTAAATATTAATTAAATTAATAATAAAAAAATGCCATGGAATTAATATTTTTATTTAAATTTTATATTAAAATCAGTCAAAAACATTTTTTTTTCTCTTTTAGTAATTTAATAATTTGAGTGGCTAAATTCCAATTATTAACCAAACCTTGGTTAAAATACAATTTCAAACTTTTAAAAAGACTATTTAGCAATAGTGTCCTAAAAACTATAGACATAAACTTATTGGTTAAATAAAAAAAATTGTTTTTATTTTGTTAAAGTGGAATGAAGTGTATTTTTTTTATTAAATATAGTTAAAAAAAAATAAATATACTACGCATTGAAAATAGATCTTTACTAGTGTACGAATAATCGACTTGTCGAAACCTTACTGTTGGAACCAAATTTATTCAAAAGTGTAAAAAAAATCACGAGTTTTACATTTTATAATGGGGCGGCTAGGTATCTAGCCCAAATTGACCCCCTCTATTAAAATTATAGCCCAACTATCACAAAATTTAAGTAAGTAGCACAATCCACTACCAAACAATTTAATATTCCTATATTACCCTTAGTTCAAATAATAGAGCGCAAAACACAATTCCCTCATTCGAAACAAACCTCTCCGCCAAACGAATTTCTTTTACCCTCATTCGCGAACACGAAACCGACGATCTCTCCACTTCCGAAGCCGACGAAGAAAAAATGGTGAGTATCTCAACCTTCAATCTCTGGTAATTTCAAATCCTTCAATCTCTCCACTTCCGGCGCCGACGAAGTAAATTGGTTAGTTAATATTATTAACAATTCTTTGCGATCTCATAAAACACCCAAACTGAAACCCTAGACCTCATCCCCGCTCAATTTTGTGTTAGATTAACCATTAAATTGTAAGTAAATATTATTAACTGAACCCTAGACGTCATCTCCGAACGATTTTGGGTTAGATTATTCATAAAAATGATAAGTAAATATTATTTACAAATAGCCGTTCGATAGTAAATAATATTTACAAATCGCCGTTCGATAGTAAATAATATTTACAAATCGCCGTTCGATAGTAAATAATATTTACCATTTGAAAAAACCAACATCTTGAAGCGAGAAAGTCAATGTCGTTTATAGTGTGATCTCTTCTCTTCATCTTTCATTGTAAAACGTGCAAAATGAAAAATAACTGCAGTAATGTTACACATACTCGTCGGCTCGTTCCAATTTGTCCAAATCATAACCTTGATAGTAAATAATATTTACAAATCGCCGTTCGATAGTAAATAATATTTACCATTTGAAAAACAACATACATGTCTCAGATTTGGCAAAGATCGAGGTCGCCTCGCCGATCTTGACGCAATCGCCGTCGCGGAGCTCGACTCCGGCAGCGGGAACGACGGCAAACGCCTGGAGAAGCCATTTCCCCTTCTCCGAAGCGGCGGCGCGTGGGCGATCCCGTCGACTCGCCGTCGGATCTTTGATCGCCGGAGGCTCGGCGGCGGGGAGAGAGTCCAAAAGGAAATCGCTGGTCGGAGTGTGATTCTTCATGGCAGAGATTATATTTTCGAGCTTCACGGTCCGGGAATGGTGTGCTAGGCTTGTAGAACTCGCTCCACAGAAGACGAAGAAGAAGAAGAACCACAGAGACGAAGAAGAAGAAGAATAGGTGGGTCTGGAGGAATAAAACGTACGAAATTGGGGGTAAAGGACAATTTTTGAAACTCAAAATAATTTGGGCTATTTCCCTAATAAACTAATAGTTGGGCTATTATTTTAAAACTTATCTCCTCAAGTGGCTAGTTGTTTACAAATCTCTTTTATAATTCAATAAAAATCTTACATGTATTTAATTTTAAAAAAAAATGGACACTAACTTAAATAAACATTGTTAATTGGATTTGAATATGTAAAGGAACATATGTTTATCAAGCTAAAGTTATAGTTGTAAATCTATGTAATTATGGAAAGAGAAAAAGGAAAGAATAATGTATTCTTTAATTTCCAAGAACTAATTTCTTTTTGCTCGGAAAAATAAAATAATATATATTGTACTTGTCATAGCTCAACTCTATATGGGATGTCAAAGTTTTAAACGTAGAGGAAATGGCGGTATAAATACTTAATATTTCCAAAATATACACTTAAGTTCTCATAAAGTATAATGCTTAGTAAGCTTGAAATTAAATTTAATGACTATATGTATATACATATATATTCAATCTACGGCGGAAGTGATTTTTTTTTTTTTTTTTGAGGAAACGTTGTCGGTGTCACGGAATAACATAAAAGCCCTCACGTATGGCGGAGGAAAACCGTGGTTACAAAGATAAGAATGAAACCGAAACCAACGGAAAGAAAACAGAAACTCAAACAAACAGGGCCCTAGGAGGCCGTGCGGGACCTCAACTCGCGATCATCGGCCCTAATGGCCTCTTCCGAACAAGGCGGGACTAAACCCAGTGAGGTCGAGGACGAGTGATGGTTAACCGCGTAGCGCGCTAGATTATGCGCAGCAACATTACAAAGACGGGAAATATGTAAAATGCGAAAAACCTCAAGCTCCCTCACCTCTCTGAAGATGCGGTGCAAGATCGTCCCAAGCTCTGTCGCAGGCGTCACGCCCTCATCGATCATCCTCACCACCCCCAAGCAGTCAGACTGGATCTCCGCTCTCCTGCCCCCGACGCTGCGAACTAGCTCTATTCCCTGGAGGACAGCATACGCTTCCGCAAGCTGGGGGGAGAACCTCCTAGCCAGGAAAAGCGTCTGCGAGGCGATCACCTCTCCGGTGTGGTCTCGAACTATACAACCGACACCGAAGCCTCCACGGTCGCGAGCGAGTGCCGCGTCGACGTTAATCGAGAGGGTCCCGTCCCTAGGGGGGTCCATCTGGGGGTCGTAGTCACCCTCGTGCTCATCGGAGTCTCCCCGACCGAAGCCGCTCTATACTCCTCGAGGAAGCTCACAGTCCACTGGACTAGCTGTGGCTGGCTCCAAGCCTCCACGGCGGAAGTGATGAATATATTGTGTTTAATTACTTATTTCTAACCGTTTATTTAAAGTATCCTTTCTTCTACTTATGAGCGGTCTTAATTTGATTCAGGAAAAAGGAGCTTATACCAAATTATATATATATATATATATATATATATATATATATATATATATATATATATTGAAATCTAAAATTATGATATGCAAGGATCTTGAAGTAAATAATAACTTTAATGTGTAATAGGAGCTTATTATTCTGCAAGAGTTCATTAACCATTTCAGTTTCAATTATATAAGGCAGAGTTTAAACTTAGGGGAACCAAAGTAAAAAAATGAATAAATAAATAAATAAAATAAAATATAGAAAAATATAAGAATTCAAAGGAAGCTAATTTGTAAATTTTTAAGGTAAAAATATATTAAAAATGAGTATAAAGTTTGAATCAAAGTATATGTCATCGTGGGGACGCTCTGGCACATCAGGACATGCATTCACATCAAATGAATACCTTTGTTTATTGATCAAAACCCTCATTATGATGAAAATATTTAGACCACCGCCCTAAACATAGCACGACAGTCAAACTTAACCATCAAACCGTCATATCTTCTCCGACGAAGGTGTTATCATAAAAAAATTGTCGCTCGGTTGAGATTACACTCTATCGAGGAAGGAATATCCAACCAATTACAAAAATGTATAGAAAGAGAGAAAGTGACTAATTCATGAACAGACACTTTACTCACGGAAAAGACGAAAAATTAAATAATAAATTAGATATATGAGATAAAATATATCTAAACTCACTAATAAAATAAGAATGAATTTATTCAAAGCTTGGACCACCGTGCATCTTGTTGGATCCTATGTGACATAGGTTTTAGTTTGGCAAAACAAATTGTAACAGTTGTTCAAGTCAAAGGTACAAGAAGTTGTTCAACCAAGTTCAAGACCCGGTGTACTTTCATTAGTTTTCTCTAATGCGAACAGAACTAAAACTAAAATAGAATATTTTAGTTGCGATTTTTATGAAGGTACGATCGGATTTGGTTTCCAGATCGTTCTCTTTCGTGGAGATTCTTTTATTGACCCCTATAAAACCCCCCCTTGAGTTTTGTTAGGTCAACTGGTACTTTTAGATCAATGTACGCCGACCTTAACCTTGAACCACCCCTCTGCTAGGAGATCTTCATCGACAACTATTTCAAGCGATTTGTTGTTGCTGTGCTTTATTTTCCGGAGCTTGTGAGTGTGTGTTTTGCGTTGATACGCTGAAAAGATCTTCGGGAGAGGATCGTGCGATCTTTGGGAGGAAGAGTCGCGTGAAAAAGAGAGGGAGTCTCTGGTCTGAAGGGATCTCAGATTGCCATCCATTGGAGAAGTCAAATAAACTAAGCATTTCAGAGGGAGTCTACAAACCTAAGTCATATACCTTTGATTATTGAGATTGGATCCATTTCCACCATCGGACGTTTCAGTCTCCCTGAGCAGGTTATTTACACCGAATATGGTTACCAATTCCGTGTATCCTTAATTGCTTTGTGTTTGATTGATTGTTTAATTGTCGATTTAATTAATCCTGGTAAAATCAATCAACTGCTCAATAAGTAGTTCTACCGATATAGTTGAACAACCTTCTCACGTTAAGTAATTTCACTTCTGATCCCACAAAGTAAATAGGCAATCTCACATCTAAAGCTCCGATAAATCGAGTATGTTTGTCTGGGAGTTCTGAACCAAAGGCCTCATGAAAACCTCTTGAGTCACGGAAGATAATATTTACATACATAAAATTTACAACAACAACAAAAAAATAGCTATTTAGTAAATTTTTAAATTTTGGTGGTTTGATTACTCATATATTTGTAATTCTGATTGGGTCAATCTAAGTTAACCTTTAACATTTTTATTTTGCTTTTCTGGTGAACCCTTTTTAACCTTTCTTCTCGTAAAATTTCCTAGAATCTATAATATTAGTACAAATTTTGTATTTTTTTTTTGTCAATGTGGCTATGTATGATAGAATTCTTGCTAATCATGAAAAGTTATCATTTATAAAATGAATAATATTGATTATTGGCGGTAAAATTTTGATTTTGCGATAGTCCTTACGCCAAACATTTATCGCTGTGAATATATTTAGCTTGCTATCTATAACAAAATAAAAATAATAAATACACGTGAGTTATAGTCTTTGAGCAGTTTTGTTTCTGGACGTGGGAAAGAAAGAGACTAGGATTCCAAACGAGGCATGTGAAGTGAAGAGGATTATGATTTGGAGGCCGATAATGGAATGGCGTATAAATTTCTGAAACTTGAAAGCACGCACTCCGAAAAAACACAAATATATATATATATATATATATATATATATATATATCATTGTCTTCTGTATATGAACTATTTTGCTAGTGGTGGACCTCATAATTCCATACCAATTTGTGTACCATACCATTATACAAGGTCTTGTTGCGTAATTCTCGTCTTGATCTCGAAACCCCGGTTCCCATCAATGGATGGATTGACTATGGCTGAGCGATACCCATGAGTGGTGGGTAGAACGTAGTCAAGGAGCGGTTTCTCTTCTTCAGCCATGATCAATTCTTCGATGTATTGCTTCTTCTCTTTTCTGTTTTGCTTGCACGTTTTTTCTATCTCAAGATCGATTGGAAGAAGACTTGATTTGTACCGTCCTTTCGCATGTACCTTCACAAGTAAACATGAAAATAGATGAGAAACTAAATTAAAATAAAGTTCAAATTGAAACTAGTGAATTGAATCTCAATTGAAGACTTAGTCCCCTGCAACGGCGCCAAAAAATTGTTGCGTAATTCTCGCACACGCAAGTGCACGTGGTCGCAAAAGTAGTAATTCGCAAGAGCGAGTCGATCCCACGAGGACTAAGCTAAATTAAAGATTCAAATTTCACTAGCACGAAGAGAACTTAGGAAAATGTTGTTGAATGGAAAACAAAATTTATAAACAAATAAGTAAATAAATAAACAGAGAGCAATGGGTTGTATGAATAGAGAGAAGTAAAGACTATGGTTTCACGAGCTCATTCTACGGTTTGGATTCATGGAAGTTACGCACTACTATTATCATTCACACTTTGCTAATCACACTCACGTTGATCGTGTCACTAAACCTCTCTCGAGCATCTAGCGACCTAAGCTTATGCCAAAGTTTTATCTTTCGATCTCAACTAATAAAAACAAGGCAAGCAATGAACACAGAAGCATACGCACGATTCTATAACAACCTATCTATATCTAACATAGGAATGTATTATAGTAATTCAAATCAAGCACAAAATCAACCTAATCTCTTTCAAGCATTAAATTGAAATACGAATCACGCACAAGGTAGCTACTCTTATACAAGCATTAAATTTAAACTTGAATTAAACAAAGCGGCAAGAACGATAACAATTCTACACTATTATAATATGGAATCCATAACCGTTCCATAATCTCGCTACGCCATAGCCCTTAGATGGTTTAGTTCATGATGATGAGAAGAATATAGATAGAGGAAGAAGATGAACAACTCAAAAACAAATAAACCAACGACATTATTTTCATTAATAAAAACTGGAGTTCAAGAGATTAAAGGAAGGGGATTGGAACTGTGAAATAACGATGAACGAAATCGATGAAGACGGCGCTTCAATCTCTGTCTCTCCAAAAAGCTCTGAGTAGCCAAACAACCTAAGCAAAATAATAACAAAACAAAAGATGTCTTTCTAGGTTTCAAAGGTAGGATTCATATGTTTCTAGCCTAACTTCGGAGTCATCTGGCCCACTTAATGAGATCCAATGGCCCAGGTTTAATAAAAAACGCGTGATCAGTTTTCCAAATCGGCTCCATCGCGTCGCCACGGTCAAGTGTCGCGGTATATCGCGCCGCTCTACGTAGCCGTCGCGCCGCGATGCTGAACGAGAATGACCGCCATTATCTGTGACGGGTTTTTCTGGCGCCGCGCTGGTGTCTCATAGCGCCGCTCTGATTATTACCGCGTCGCGTTTGGTCAATATCCAATGTTGACTTTCTTCATAAACCTCAATATTCATATTGTTATATGATATCCAACTATCGTTTATTCCATTCAACTCCAAATATCCGACAGGGCATATCTGAGTTGCCACAATCAATTGTGTCATATATCTACAATCTCGAGTTCGTGATTCTACGATTGATATACTTGTCATCCCACTAATTTAAAATAGCATCTAAAAGAAAAATGTAGCTAAATCTCATCGCCTACACCGTCAAGTTACTACAAAGACAACGTCAATAAGAATTAGAGTGGGACAATTTTATTAGGTCGTGTGATATATAGAATTGACAAAAATATTAATAATGTAGGCTTGTTAATGATTATCGTAATTGTAATGCATCAGTGCATATACTAATACAAATAAGTAAATCAATGATTCAACACCGGCACACGTAGAGATATATCATGTGTTCTCCTTTTTTTTTTTTTTTTTTTTTTAAAGAGTATTCCGCTTATAGATGATTAAACAAATATTATCATCATTAATGTTGGAATAAAGTGAGAAAAATTAGATGATTGAGAGTATTTATTATCTTGTGAGCTGCTGGTTTTAAGTAAGGATTTGAGTGAGATCCACTTAACGGAATTGAATAATTTCAGTATATTATTATTCCTTTCGGAAATGGGTATAATATCGGTTATTAGTTTGCTGAAATCGGAGCTATAATGAATGAAAAATTAGTGCTCAAAATATGCTTAAATAAATACATTAAGTAAACACATTAGTTGTATGTATAAAGTGAAATACAATAGTCCCACATGGAGTAAAAATGAACAAATGTGCGAGCTTATATAGTTAATTTGTTCAAAAGGAATTGAGTTCTCAATGAGGTTTTGTAGAGGGTCAATGGCTTAGACAAGCCCAAGTCTACAACACTCGCATCGCCGGTCGGTCGTGCTAGGCTTGGGCTTGTTGTGGTAATCCTTTGTTTTTTTATTGCAAGTCGATTCACCTCCTAAAATTTAAATTCCTCAAATAGCTCTTTAGTCATTTTAGAAATTCAAATAAAAGGCATTAACTGTGGAAGTTAATGCTATGGTTTTAATTCTCTGAAAGAATTCAAACGGATATGTATGACTGAACATCATGAGGATAAAAAACGTTTTTCATTAGTGGGCTTAAATGCTTTAATTGCCACAATGGCTTAACGTTTTTTTGGTGTGTAACCACTGCTTGGGCGTGGCTATATAATAAGAGCAGAGTCTCTCATTTCAAACACACACTCCGAAATAATTCTCTCTTAATTTCCTCTCCTCTCGAAATTGCTTTATTTTCTTTGTAGTCGGTGGTTGGTTCTATTACAGTCTTGGCTCGCCGGAGAAGTTCTGTTGATGAGTGACCTTGTATCCTGAGAAGTAAATTGCTCGTCGTTTTCAGCACATGTGGGAAAGCAATATTACTTTAAGGAAACTGTCGAACAGGTATCGACGATCCTCTTTTCTTTTTATCTTATTTTCGTTCTTAAGGCTTTGTTGTTGTTGTTGTTCGTGTTATTTAATTTATTTTCTATCATGATATTTATTTTATTTTATTTTTCCATGATGTTTTTATATTATTCCAGTAAATATAAATATCATTTACCATAACATTTTCTAACAATTAATTTATTAGTTTATAGCATCACTTAGGTATCATTAAATTAATTTATTAGTTTATAGCATCACTTAGGTATCATTAATGTTTAGATATTATAGCGCACTATTGGTAAATAAAATAGGTTAAAGATTTAAGAAAAAGTTATATAAATAGTCTATTAAAACTAATGGATTAGCGAAATAGTTAAGGTTTTGTTTGGTATATCATTGGAAAACTGTTTTCCACTTTTTGAATTTGCACAGTGTTTTTCAATAAAGTGAAAACGTGTTTGTTTCACTTCTCATTTTTTTTAACTCCAAAATTTTTCAAGTAGTATTCACTTATTGTGAACAAAAAGTAAAAACAACTTTTTGTTGTTTTCTAAATTTTTCACTTTGTTTTTCCTGACACCTCTCTCTCTCTCTCTCTCTCTCTCTCTCTCTCTCTCTCTCTCTCTCTCTCCAAATTGACAATAAAACTCTTATCGCTGTAATGAAAAATCAAAAGAAGCACCTGTGAGAAGCTCAACGCCATGGCCGAATTCCTCGGAACCTACGTGGGCCGTGTCGTGGTGGCGCTGAGAGCGGCGTCGTACGCGCCGTTCGTGGCGATGGCGGCGCTGGCGGGGCCCAGGATGGAGCTGACACGGTATTGATCAGGGGTTGCGCAGTGGTGGTCTTTTGTGGCGATGGCGGGGCTCAGGGTGGAGCCGGCGCGGTGGGGGGCTCGGGGGTAGGGAGGGGCGGACTGGGGGCTGCGAGCACGGTGATGGTAGGGGAGATTGGAGGGAAAGTGATGTGAAAAAAAGTTTGAACAAAAAAAAAAAATTTGATACCAAACAGTTTTTTGGATGTAATTGTAAAAAATTATTACACTACAATTGTAAAAATATAAAATAGAAAAGTGAAATTTTTTTGAGTGAACTAACAAACATAATCTAAAATACCAAAATTTTATGAAATATTCATTGTCAAAAAAATTATTAACACTGTAAATAAAATTATTGTTGTAAACAGTTTATCAGCTTTAGAATAGATATTGTTGTTGTACATAATTTTCCACATTTATAATATTTATTGATAGTCAAAAATAGTTACTGAAATTTGACACGCCTTTTTTTTTTAACTATTTCATTTATGTGTAATTTGCTGTTGAAGTCACAACAACAGCACATTATTTCATTTGTATCACAAATGAGTCTAAATTACATTCGTGTCTTTTTTTTTTTTTGCATATTTGTCTCCCATACAATGTCTTAATTACCCTTCTATTTTATATCCAACAAGAATTCATATCCACACCCAAACCCTAATCTCTCATCAAATTCTCTCCCAAACCCTAATCTTTCTAGCTTAAACTCCGACTACCGCGCCGATCGCCACTCCGACGAGGCCACCGCCGCTGTAACCCTCGCCGGAGCTCTCGCCGGAATCACAAATTCAGCATTCTAGCCTACTTTTGTTTTGTAAATATTTAACTGTGGTTCTACTTTATTCTTCTAGTCTACTTTTGTTTTGTAAATATTTAACTGTGGTTCTACTTTATTCTTCTAGTCTATTTTTGTTTTGTAAACATTTAACTATGGTTCTACTTTAAGGGTATTTTGGTCTAATAATAAATAAAAATGACTTACTTGTAACACGTTTTTTTGTGGTAACATAGATGTAATTTTGTTCATAATAAGTGACTTTGATGTAAATCTCTCAATTTTAGACAAACCTCTACCCTCACAAATCCATAAATTTTGACTGACTATTTAACTATAATAACCTTTATTCCATTTACATACACGACCGATAGAATACAAAACCCGCAAAAGCCTATCTCCACAAATATTCTGGGAGAAATCTTCGCTGCCATTTTCTGCACAAAACTGGTCCTCTCTCAGCCTGTTTTTTTGGCTGCAATCAATCATCAACGCATATGGATACCTATTTATATAATAGCACTCATTGTCTTATTCCCTTTTAGCGAAAAATAAATGACATGTATATAACGCATATGGATGCCTATTTATATAATAGCACTCATTGTCTTATTCCCTTTTTAGCGAAAAATAAATGACATGTATATATGTGTGTACATATATACATTCATCATTCATTCCCATCTCCTTAAACACCGTGCCATCTCTTAATCTTGACTTTGTCGTTTACAGGTCTTTATACTCCCAAACACGATAATGCCATTTCTGTGTCCTCTTTTTTGGCTGCATGTTTAGTGTAGGATAAAATTATTCTTCCTATTTTTTTATCCATAGAACAGTAGTGATACTCTACTAAAAAATAATGAATAATTTAATGTTTTTTTTTTATGATCAGTCAATAATTTAGGATGATGATAAATTGTATCATAGGTTCTCTCTCAAGTCATGAGCAGTAAAAGAAAAAATAAATAAACGTTTTGGTTCGTAAAATCACGTAAGGAGTTACATTTTACTACATTTTTTTTTTATTACAAAAGTGCATATTTTGCTAATTTGGATCACTACTACTTTGATATAACTGTTGTCATCCCAATTTTAAAAAAAAAGGAAAGAAAAAGAAAAGAAAAGAAGAAGAAGAACAATCCATTTCATATTTTGAGGTTCGCTACAAGGAAAAAAATGCCGTTTTTGTTGCCGTTTCGAGGCTCCTATGGAAAGTCGTCATGCCGATGGAAAATCGAACGGAAAAATGTGGAAAAGGGCAAGTGAAATGTCGTTTTCAAATGCCATTTTCCATGGAAAACCGACGTGTCGATGGAAAACCGAACGGAAAAAATGTGGTAAAATATATTTAAAATATATACATGTAATACATACATATATTTTTCAATTTTTAAACAGATATAAAGAAAATACATTATGCATATAATCTTTTTTAATAGAAAATTGTATATATATAATATTTTATAAATGTGTGCTATTAATAATATTTAATATATATATATAATTTATAAATGTGTGATATTATGTATTAGAATTGTCTAATAGTATATGTGATATTATATATAATAGAATTGGATACTATATATAATTTTTAAATGTGTGATACTATCCATTTAATTGTGGACTTGAATAAGGAATTAAATGGATATGACCCATTTGCAACAAAAATTAAGGACCCAGTTGCAACAAAAAAGTTAATTTTGGGTCAGAAGTGAACTTAGGCTAAAAGCTGAGGACTTAATTGAGTTAACCAACTCTTGTTCAATTACGTTTATTTTCTTCTTCTTCTTCTTCTTCTTCGTGCGCCATCTGCAACTGAAACGAAAAAAAAAACAAGCAAACACAACAACAACAACAGCAACCACAACCACCATCATCAATCTCCATCTTCTTCTTCTTCATCACGCTGCCATCTCCATCTTCTTCCTATAAACTTTAAGATATAAAAAACGAAAATGACCGGCTGGAAACGACATGCCCATGTCGTCGATTTTCGAACGACAAAACGACGAGAAACGACGTTCTTCTTTTCTTCGGTCGTCAGCTGTCCGAAAATGACATTTCAAGCGACTTTCCTGGATTTCCGCCGGCATTTTGAACCGTGGTTCACTATGGCTTGAAGCACACTATTTTATGTATGCATGCCTTTCCCTCACGAAGAGCAGACATGTGAGAAATATATGATGATCATTGACTAAAAATATTATAATACTAATTACAAGAGTCAACACAAATTAAAATAGTATTTTTACGTGTAGAAATTGAAAAAGAGACAATTGGAAAAGGAAAAGAAGAGAGTGTCCCGAAATTTTGATAATATGTTCTTCTTGTATTAAGAATGATGAATATATATAAGTATATATAGAGTTACAGATAATGAGAAATTAAATGAGAATATTCTCAACTAAAAATATTGAAAATTAATAAAGAATTATGATGCACAACTTTCGATCTTATGTTCCCAACACGGGTGGTAATTCCGAGGTTGCACCAGACTGGACTGAAAAGTTGGGAAGACGAGCTGAACTTCAACACTCCACCTCAAGTTTGATTGTAGATGTTGAAAAGATCAAGCTTGCTACATAACTCGGAAAAACTAGTTCGATGGAGAGACTTGGTGAAAATGCCAGCCACTTGATGTCGAGTTGAAATATACTCCATTTCGATAATCTTTGACTCTATCTTCTCACTTATTAAGTGACGATCGATCTCGATGTGCTTAATTCGGTCATGATGAACTGGATTCTTTGCAATGCTTGAAGTAGCTTGGTTATCACATATGAGCTTAATTTGACCTTCGAACTTGATCTTATGGTCGTCCATTAGACATCTTCACTTAACCACAAACCTTTGCACACCCCATTAGACAACAATTTGAGCTCGGGTTATGCACTGCTTCGGGAAACCACCGTTTGTTTCTTGCTTCGCCAGGTGACGAGATTACCCCAGACATAGGTACAATATACCAGATGTAGATTTCTTATCTAATACTGACTTTGCCAATTTTGCATCTGTGAAAACTTCGACTCCTCGATTATTTCACTTTTCAACCATAGACCTGTTCCTAGGGCGGATTTGAGATATTGAATAATTCTCATGGCAGCTTTCATATCGGATTATAAAGGGTTCTTCATGAATGTGTTGACCATGTTCACTGAGAATCCAATGCATGGTCGGGTATGAATGTAATGAACTAAATTTTTAAGTCAAAGGTTGAAAAATAAGTTTTTCGAAAGGACAATAATAAACCGATAATGAAATTAAAGGATATTTAAGGTTGGCGAGGTTTAAAATATTTTCGAGAAGTTATGAAGAGCTGCGAAAGTGTAAATATATTCCAACGACCTTAAATAAATTCTACGTGAATAAAATTTAAAGGGAAAATATTTAATTAATATTTTGGTCATATTTTCCATCTCCCGAGATAGGAATAAAACGAAAAGGACTCATTTGCAACAAATAAAAGAATAAAACATTGTTTTGTTGAGGAAATTGAAAGAGACAGAAAATGAGAGCTTTAGTTAGCAAATAAGACAAAAAATAATACACGTTTAGCTATATTAAGGACATATTTACATTTCTGTTTTTACATTTTTGTCATTTACATTTTTGTAATTTAAATTTCTGCAATTTGATAGGTGCGTTTCATACGCGTTAAACAACTATTTCTCGGCTTCAATTTAGCGAGTTCTCGAGTGTTTTATTTATGGTTTTAGAGTGTTTATGAGGAATTACAGGTTTAAGGGAGTAAAAGAGCCTCTATAAGCTCTTTGGAGTCATTTTCAGGCAAAACGAAGTAATCGAGAGTCGAAACGGGTCAAAATGGAGCACAACACGTGAAGGGACGAAAATCTGAGCCTACACGTGCCGCGCACTCCTCTTCGCGCGCCACGCAAAGTGGTCGGACAATCCCAAAACTTTTCGCGATAAATTGAAAATTCTACCTCCTAGCGCGAGCCTCTTTCCACGCATCGCGAGCTGTCATCCAAATGTCGCCGAAAGTCTCGGAATGATATGTGTGCTGCGCGCACTTCCAAAAGGTTTTGAAGCGCGCTGTGAGCCTTCTTCTGCGCGTTGCCAACCCTCATCTATGCGGCGCGAGCTCTCATCAGAAAAACAGGAAATTAACGTGTTTTTAATCGTTTTAAGCCGTCAGATCATTTTTAATGATCCAGATCACTCCGAAAATCATATGTAAACCTATATAATCAGCTCGTGTAACCTAAAAATAGACTTTAGCTTTTATTTTAGTTTTTCTTAGGTTGTTTGGCTAGTTCGGAGAGGAAAGAAAACAATAGAAGAAGATCACCGTTCATCGCGATTGACAACCGCGATTCAGCGTTTTTCCTTCTATCTCTATTCCTTGGAACTCGATTTTATCTATGCTTTGTTTCAATTTAGTTTTCATGGTTTGTTTTAGTTTGTGTTTCTGTTTCTCTCTACGTCATGAACTAATCCCCTTAAGGTCTATGGTGTAGCGAGTCTTGAGCATGGTTATAAATTCAAATTCACTTTATTGAAGTATTTACTAGTTATATATTGCTTTGCTTAATTCAGTTTTGTTCTTAATGCTTGAATGTGATTAGCTACCTCGTGATTTTTATATTGACTTGATGCTTGAGAAAGATTAGTTAATTGTGTTTTTGAATTGAATTACTATAATACATTTTTAGGTTAGAGATAGCTAGACTATTACTGATTCGTTTAAGCGTTCTTTTGTTTAATGCTTGCCCTATTTTTTGGAGTTGAGATCGAGAGATAAAATACGACATATGCTTAAGTTATTAGATGTTCGAGAGAGATTTAGTGATATTATTATTGTGAACGTGACTAGCAAAAGTATGAATGTTTAAATCATGCATTGTTTATGTGAATCCAAACCATCGAATAGACTTGTGAAACCATAGTCCTTACCTTCGCATAACCGTAAAACCACCGTTTAATTGCTTTGTTTAGTTTCTTGTCAAAAATTCGTGACATCCTTTTTCCCCATATTTCGAGGTCAATTCGTTCTAGTTGATTTAATTATTAATTAAGCTTAATCTTCGTGGGTTCAACATCCGTACTTACTAATCTATATTACTTGGGCAATACGTTCACTTGGGTGTGCCAAAATATCGCAACACAATTATACTTGTACGTGTATGGCATTACACATGTGAGAATATTATTATTTTTGAAAATCTTTTACTCAAAATAAAACTATAATACCTATTGAGCGTCTCGTTCACCCCTATTTTTCTTTCAAATCATTTATATTCCATGAAAGAGAAGGAGGGTTGGGAGTTAGACGACCTTGGAATTTAGCGTTGTCCGTTTTTCTGTTATGAAGATTCTGCTTTAGTAGTCTTTTAACCGGTGTACATTACAAACAAATACGGAGTTATAATGATTAGTTTATTTATATTTTCAAGTTTTTGGTTTAATTTACTTGTAAAGTAACAGATTGAACATTCTTGTAAAATTTGTCATTATTTAATTTTAGTCAATATTCACAACTCACTTGAGCTTTCCCATGTTGAAATCTCAAATTCCAATTTTTTTTCTTTTTAGTAATATTTTCTTGAGAGGCTTGAGTTGGGCCTGTTTATGCTTTGTTATTAGGGTAGGTGACCCACAAAATGTGTGAAAAGGTGCATGTTGTTAGGTCAAATTAAAATATAGTTTTTGTCATATTAATTATATTTTGTTTAAGGTAAAAATTAGTGTCTACAACTAGACATACAACTTAGTGGATAAATTATCCAAAAGACATACAACTAGATAAGAGCCTATACCGGACAATAAAGTGCGCAGCTTGGTTCGCTAATCGATTATCAAAATCAAAACACATAGAACAAAGAGTGGCTTTTTTAATGAGCTCGTACTAATTGTGTACTCCATCACGATGATTCAAAAGCAAATGATCTTATACACTGAGGCGTTTAGAGTAGCTTTTGTTTTTCGTTTAGAGTACTTTTAAAGTCCTTGGAAATTTTTTAAAAAAAAAAAAAAAAAAAAAAAAAAAGGAGAATCGCTCATTCTTGAATTACCGAGATGCTACAAGTTTTACTTTTTCAGAACTAAAGAGATATTCCAAGTTGATGTCAGTATCCTATCTAAAACTTTAGACTGAAAATGAAACGTTGAAATAAACTTTTCGTGCAAAAAAAAACTATGTATAGATACATTAGGATTTAGGTGAGCTTAGTAAAACTTTTAATTTGTAATTAGAATATTAGTATTCACAACCACTTTTATAAATGAGATGTCGTGGATATAAAGCGCACTTTGACTCCGTACGTCATAGAAATTTTCACTTTGTTTTACGAGTGCCTCCCAAATTATAGATTAAAGTTTAGACCATCCTTTAATAATATCAATTAGGCCAAAAGTATGAGTATCCACCAACTTTCTTTGAGTACGTATCTTGTTATTGTTTGATAATTGACAAACAAAGTCTACTGAAATACACTTCCAGTGTTTTACATTATGCAACCAAATAAAAGATGAGTTTGTCACACGTCTAGCCTTATATATAGTCAATTTTTTTATTAATTGTAAATATATAATAATGTCTTTCTATTAACATGACTACATTTACGTCAATTTTAAATTTATCTAATACACAAAGAGATATATATGAAATACTCAAAATTGTACACATGATGACACATCATCCAAATCGTTATTTATCTATAATTAATTAACGAAAGACTATTTAACAAGTCACAAAAAAAATAGTGACTTAGAAACTTGATAAAAGATTGTATATATAAAAACTACATATCAAATTAATATATAACTAAGTCCTGTAATTAAATAAAATTTAAATATACAAATTATGAATTATTTAATAACAACTCAGAAGAAGAAGAAGAAAAAAATTGACTTCATCACGTTCGATACCTACAAAAAAGAAAAAAAGCTGACGAAATTTTGTAAAACTTTTTTTTGAACTTTAAATAAGGTAGTCTAAAATTCTAGGTTCATATTTGTATTTGTATCTGACTTTTTGTTACAATAAAGTCTAACTCTCACATTAAAAAAAAAAAAAAAATTGTTTAAAAAATATGATTATTTATAGTGTTTTAATCATTATTTGTATGAGCTGTTTATCCAAAAGTATGATAATATAAATATCATTAAAACATTTTTTTCATTACATTTTACCATTAAATGTAGTTTTGTTATGAAATTGTTGTCATACTTTTATAACGAATAGCTCTTATTAGACAATGAGAAAAACAATATCAAATAGTTGTAATTTTTAAATAAGCTCAAATAAATAATAATAAGTTATTTTTTCTATTATTATTTTCAATACTAACCTGAGTATAGAGCCAACATATGTATACGCGTATGAGATAGTATATAATTACAAATCCCATACCATCTCTTCGAATAGAAACTTCTTTTTGGTAAGCTAACTTAGCTGTGACTTAATTATCTCTCTTTGCTTTGTAAAGTTAACGTATCAAACAAAAACATAACCGACTTCTTCTATCTTTCTTCCAACAAAATAAAACATTCACTGAGAACCCCAAAAGTGAAATCTTTCATTTTCGCTTCGCTGTCGATTCGATGGGGTTTTTGGTCGCGGTTTTAGTTGCCATGGCGGTGGTTTTTCGTGCGACGGAGGCGGCGGGAGATTTTCCGGCGACAATGCAGTTGGAGAGGGCTTTTCCACTGAGTCACCGAGTGGAAGCGAGTGAACTCGTGAGCAGAGATAAGCTGAGGCACGCAAGGATTTTGCAATCCTCAGATGGTGTTGTTGATTTTCTTGTGGAAGGGACTTTCAATCCCTTTCTCGTTGGGTAATTTCTGTCATTTCCCTATTCTCTTCATTCTTTGCTTGTTTTTGGATTGCTATTTTTATTTTATTTTTTTGCCTAGGAAATTAGTAAACTTCATTTTGGTAAGTTTGGGTACTATTTTTATCTATTTACTATTTTGTACGTTTTGGTTTATTGTTGTTCTTTGTGTCTCTTAGCTTCTATGTTACTATCTTAAGTTTGCTAATGGAGCTATCTGTCTTTGATCATTGTAACTTTTGTTAGATAGTTTTTCTTTTCTTTTGGGGATATGAATTAGCCAATCGTTTATTGCTCATCTTTACTCAACTTAGCTTTGGATTCTCAATCGTCGATTCTATTTTTATTTTTTTGGGGAATTTTGAATGGTAACAAAGCATGGTTTTTTCAATTGTGGTGATGGGATTGAATGTGTTTGTGTTGTTACATGATGACAGGCTGTATTTTACAAAAGTCCAATTGGGTTCTCCTCCGAGAGATTTCTATGTTCAGATTGACACCGGAAGCGATGTTCTTTGGGTCAGCTGTGACTCCTGCAATGGCTGCCCTCAGACCAGCGGACTCCCGGTAAATCTCCCCTTTTTTATGTGAATGGATAAAGAATGTAGTCTTTTTGTGGATGAATAAAAAATTGATGCCAAAAATTGGATTAGCGTGAAAACCACCGGAATCGTTGGCAGAGTTTTTTAAACCCGAGGACTTGTGCAAGCCCTAGGAGGTTAAGAGGCTTTGGTGCTGTCATGGTACCCACTTGATGTGATAAAAACAAAATCGAAGTCGTAAAATAATGGAGAAAAAATGAGGGAGTTAAAATTTTAGTAGAGTGGTTGTCCGGCTTGTAAAAACTTACCTCCATTAACCATTGGAGAGCTGTGATCTCGGTACGCTAGAGACATATTGGGGGTTGATAGCATAAACTCAGATTTTATTGGGAGTGAGCTAATTTGAGTATTTTCCGTCTTTAGTCAGTGTTGCAGGTCGACATGTTGTCTTTGATATCTTGCAAAAAGACCATTCTTCAGCAGACTAACACTTCGACCTTGAATTAAAAAAAATATAAAAAAAATAAAAATTACTGAGTTGGTCTAGTAATAAGGGCGAATGTTAGAACGTGTGCATAGACACACGGTCCCGGGTTCATCTTCCTATGAGCTCAAAACTTAAGGTCACTAGAAGAAGAAAAATTTTAAATGGTAGTATCTGATATATTTGACCCATGTCCAGATAGAGCAGAATTTATCTGACCAATGTCCCGGATAAAATAAACAGAATGTTAGAGTGCGCCCTGGGTTTAGCTTCTATTAGGATCTGGAACGATTTAATATAAAAAAGAATATAGAATTCCTGAGAATCACTAGAAAGTGGTGTTCCCGTGATGATCTTATTGAATGAATCTGAAAATAACAGAGGTTTGGCCTTTCCTTCGAGAGCACGATCTGAAAATCTCCCTAGAAGCTTCAATTACCAAGACGGCTAATAAATAAGAAAATGGCCCATTAGAAAAATAGCCAACTTAAACGTTTGACATTGCTAAATAGCCAACGTTTGGTAAATCTTAGATAAATAGCCACTATCAGACGTAAATCTTAGGTAAATAGCCACTTTCATATACCAAATGTTGGCTATTTAGCAATGTCAAACGTTTAAGTTGGCTATTTTTCTAATGGACCCTAATTAAAATACTCAAAATCCTAATAAAGCATAGTAAAAAAGGGCAGGTCGATATGACCCGGATAGAGCTGATTTGGGTTTTTGGTTACAGATAGAGCTGAATTTCTTTGAGCCGGGAAGCTCGGCGACTGCACGGCCGGTGTCGTGCTCGGACAAGCGTTGCAGCGCGGGGATGCAGTCATCGGACACGGTGTGCTCGGCGCAGGGGAACCGTTGCTCCTACACTTTCCAGTACGGCGACGGCAGCGGAACCTCCGGCTATTACGTCTCCGATCTCCTCAGCTTCGACACCGTCCTCGGCGGCTCCATGATCCGCAACTCCTCCGCCACCATTCTCTTTGGCTGCAGCACCGTCCAGACCGGCGATCTGAGGAAGACGGAGAGAGCCGTGGATGGCATCTTCGGCTTCGGTCAGCAATCCATGTCCGTCATCTCTCAGCTCGCCTCTCAGGGAATCGCCCCCAAAGCCTTCTCTCACTGCCTTAAAGGAGAGGACGACGGCGGGGGCATTTTGGTCCTTGGCGAGATTGTCCACCCCAACATTGTCTATAGTCCCCTCGTCCCACAACAGTTAGTTTTCGCCGCCTTCTTTTATACAAAACTGTTGTCTGTTTAGTTGACCTGTCCAGTATCGGGGTCCCTTTTTCAGGCCTCACTATAACTTGAATCTGCAAAGCATTTCGGTCAATGGTCGAAGACTTTCCATTGATCCAGCGGTCTTTGCGACAACAAGCAGCCGGGGAACAATCGTTGACTCCGGTACAACTTTGGCTTACCTCGCCGAAGACGCCTATGCTCCGTTTATTACTGCCGTATGTACTGTGGCCGGATAAAAAATAAAATTGAGTTTTTTTTTTAACTTTTGTTATTAAATAAACTCATTGGCTAGACATTTTGTTCAGATTAACAATGCACTTTCACAAAATGTGCGCACGGTTCTTACCAAGGGAAATCAGTGTTATTTAATCACCTCCAGGTTTTTTCTTGATATGATTAGGTCATTTTTCTTCAAGTTCTACGAATAGTTTAAAGAATATTCTGAGTCTTTTATTTGTTCATCAGTGTTGCCGATATATTTCCACTGGTCAGTTTGAACTTTGACGGTGATGCCTCGATGGTTTTGAGACCTCAAGACTACCTTATACAACAGAACTCCATTGTGAGTTTGTCAATATTCATGAGATCATTTTTGTCAACTCTGTCAAAACTATATTATTATCATGGTTTTTTTTTTAAATATTGTTATTATTAATATATGTATAGGGCAATGCTGCAGTTTGGTGCATCGGATTTCAGAAAATCCCGGGCCAGGGAATAACAATTTTAGGAGGTAAGAGAGATCATCTGTGTTTTATATTAACAGTTTGTTTCATTCTCATTTTCTGGAACTAGGTGTTGCCTTAATATTCCAAAGCTTCAATATATATCTCCGTTTCAAATTGCATTTTTGCGTTGTACTCTATATTGAAGCTGATGTTATTTCCCAGATCTTGTCCTTAAAGACAAAATCGTTGTTTACGATTTGGTTGGTCATCGGATCGGATGGGCTAACTACGATTGTAAGTTTTTTCGGAGATCTACTCGATCGAAGAAAATATAAATAAGTTGGTCTAACTAATATATTTTTGAAACTAGGCTCGATGTCAGTTAATGTGTCCACAACTTCAACGATGGGAAGAACCGAATTTGTGAACGCGGGGCAACTCAGCAACGACTCATTTCGCAGCGAAACGTACAAATCACTTTATATATGCTTCTTGGCTTTCCTTGTGCACATATTACGCTCCTTGTAGCATTACATGTATTATTGCGAAAAGAAAAAAAATATATATATACATTATTAATTCTGAGTTTACCATTCTTTCTCCCACTGTATATTATCTTTTCTTTGGCGGGTTAATATTTATAGCAACTGGCTCTGAGTGGCTATTTCAGAGTGATATAGGTTTGTTGTCCTGCCTTGTAATTTTACAGATCTGACTTCTTTTTCTTTTCTTTATATTTAATAAGAAGAGTGTATAATAGTCGGTATTTGTTTCTGGTGCCACCTTGTAAATTATTGTTCACGCACAGTTGTTGGTTTAATGACATACATCAGCGTTTTTTACTTTTCAGTGATTGTCCAATTTTCCGATTTAGATGGGTCTAGTCGATGATCACAACTGGAATTTAGTATTGGTTTCTTAATATGGAGTAGTGGGATGTTAAAATGGAGAAAAATGCGTTCATTGTGATGTAAAGAATGAAATACTAAAAGAAATGGAAGAAAGAAAATGGAAAACAAGAATGTCTTTGTAATCACATCAAACCAATTTTTTTTATATATATGATGTTGTTACGTGATATGTTGGCTTTATTTTTTAGTGCAAGTGGAAAGATGTCGGTCGTTTTGCTTCTACTTCTGGTGAGACATATTTCCTCGTGTGTTCAGACTTTATTTCAGGCAAGTTTCCAGTATTGACAGATTGCTTCGCTGGTGACTTCATTGTGAGATATTGCCTCGCTGGTGACTTTATTATGAGATATTCGTATGAGGCTGGGTAAGGAAACCCCAGATACACTTCCAGGCCTGTACAGCTGCTATAAAAGTCATGCGCTCCCCCTTAGCAGCCTTGACGCTTTTGATAAAATACTTAGAGCTCTTAGACGTGCAAGACCGGCGGACTGGGAGGCTTTGTGTTTTGTTGATCGTGGTGTATTCTCTCAAACACTATTCCACAAAGATTGAGTGTCTGTGAGAGTTGAGTTTTGTGTTCTCGTGATTGAAGGTTCACGAACAGCTGAAGACTGAAAGTCATCCGAGCACATGCGGTTGCTCGTAGGGTGGAATTGAGACGGAGTTCAAATTCAGGAGAAGTCCCTGACTAGGTATTCACTGGTGGTAATAGTCTCTAGGTTTTATTGATTTGACAAGTGTAATCATATATAAACCTTGTGTGTACTATTGACTACAAGATAGTGAAATCCTTTCCACTGGCAGAGTGCCCCCAGACGTAGGTGTATTTCACCGAACTGGGTAACCATATCGTGTGTACTTTGTTTATTGCACTGTTTGTTGTTTATTCATAATATGTGTTCAAGCAAGTTGTCGGACACATTGTCAACACATTGTGTGCGACATCTTGTCTTTGTGACTAATCAGAATTTCATGTGCAATTCTAAAAACTTTTAAGTTGGTGGAAACAATTCAGTAGTTCTACCGAATCTAATCCAAGATGGGAAGTCTATGTTTTGATCATAGACATAAAAATTGAAACCGAGGATCCAGTCATATTTTTCATTTGGTGAGCTCGGCCAAAGCTACTAGTTTGTCATTGTGGCAGATTTAGTTCCGTCATTATTGCACATACAAAATGGAAAAGAACATGAATATCGATTTTGAAGATAGAAATTTCAAAAATACATATTAAATTTTAAAATACCAAAAAATACAGAATATCATTTTGAAGATCGAAATTTCAAAAATACCAGCCTTACTCATATATTGGACGAGTTTAGTCTTTTATTATGTTTTTTAAAAAATTAATTTTGATTACATTTTTTACACATGCAAAGAACTGAAAAAAAAAAAAAAAAAAAAAAAAAAAAAAAAAAAAGTTGTCTTAAGTGTTAATTTTAGTAGTAGTTTGAGAAGTGAAAGCAACAAATTCTCAAAATGTAAATAATTTCATTTGAAAATTTTAGATTGATGATTATATGAAAAAAAAAAAAAAAGGACACAAGAAAATGAACAATATTTTTTTAAATTGATTTGATAAAGGTAGGGTCGGAGAAGGGCAATCACTCATTCTTAAAACCAGAAACCAGCATTCTTAAGACCAAAGAAAAGAGTCGGGTGGAAAAGGGGGGAAAGCTTGGAATCAAGGTTGAATAGTCGGTAAGAAGGGCATCTCCAACCAAATTGCATTTCCTTATAATAGATATAGGGTCCTAGGGTATATTGGAGCTCCAACCAAACTAGGCTAGATGGAACACTTTGAACAATCTCCAAACTTGGATTTTTTTTTCTTTGTTGTAGGCTTCTTGAACACGGTCCCAAAAAATAATAAGATTATTGGTATATACTGATGATTGCGTCCTGTATTTTTTTGAAGTAAACTCGACAAAGGAGTTTGTCTTCATCTTGAGAGTAATTAGAAACTCGGCTAGACATTTTCTAGTAATGTGCAGTTATGAAAATTTTATGGATGAAAATGCACCTTGTGAAAGACAATATTTATAGATGAAATAAAAATTATCAAACAATTTGGTTTGTTCGCTTTATAGATTTGAATACTCAATGACGGAAGACTTACAAACTTCTCACGTTTATCAAACAATTTTGAATTGATATGACCACCCAATGATAAACTGCTTATGAGATTCTCACTCTTTTCAACCACTTTTGAATTATTTGATTTGTTCGTTTTATATATTTGAATACTCAATGACAAGAGGCTTACAAGATTCTCACGTTTATCAAACAATTTTGAATTGATTTGATCACTCAATTCAAACACTTGTGAATTGATTTAACCACTCAATTCAAATTGCTTATGAGATTCTCACTATTTTCAACCACTTTTGAATTATTTGATTTGATCGCTTTATAGATTTGAATACTCAATGACAAAAGACTTACATGATTCTCATTAAACAATTTTGAATTGATTTGACCACTCAATTCAAACACTTTCGAATTGATTTGACCACTCAATAACAAACTGTTTATGAGATTCTCACTCTTTTTTTAACCACTTTTGAATTGATTTGACAGCACAATAACGGAATATTTATAAGATTTTCATTTTCTCTCTAAAAATTACCATTGGATATTGTAAATTTCCGGATACATTCTATTATAAATTTTCACTTTCACTCAATCACTCACACCCACCCTATCTAAAAATAAACAATAGTTCATCTTCCACCTCGACCATATGCTAAATAGTTTTGAGGAAGGGAAATATGCAATATGTCGTGCTATCACTGATAACAACATCAAGTTTCGAAACATTCTCGGTCAACTAAATAACCAAGTAAGCTCGAGGCTCTGTTCTGAGACATTCTCATGATCGAGGAGTGCAGGCCATCGATTATTAAACAACTATTTTTTCAGAAATTTACTATCTTACTTTGTAATCTCTCATTCCTCTAAAATAGCAAACAAGAAATTTATAAAAGTAAAGTATAAATAAGCAAATATGAATGAGCATTCAGAAGAGTAGCCATATATACATGCAGTATTTACATGTTAATAACTATGGTTACATTTGTACCCCCAATTAGTTTTCTTCATACACCCAACTAAACATTATTAAATTTTATAATCCAAATTTTAAAAATGCAATCCCTCAAACACTGCCTCTGGTTAAGAATAAATCCCTCAAACCCCATTGCTCTGGTACACGACATCGGTGATTACATTCCTTTATGCTCCCAATGCCCTTATTTAGAATTCAGAAACCAGTTTTTCAAGAAACTTTGTATCATGCATCAAAATCGAGTTCTACAAATCAAGAAGAAAACAATCAAAATCACCAATCTCTATACTTATACTCTAAAATGTGAAATTGAGGATTTCTTTTTGTGTCTATGTCCAACTCAAGGTTCAAAATATCGGCGATATCTCCCTATATATCGCCGATATATCGTTTTTAAGTCTCGGTAAAATATCATCAATAAACGTTACCATTTTATAAAATATCGACTAAATATCGCGATATATCAACAATCAAGCCAAAATATCGCGATATACTGACAAATAAGCCAAAATATCGGCTAAACTCGTCAAAGTATCGCTCATATTTAAAAAATAATAATAATTAGTCAATCATTGAACGTGGGCCGAATTCACTATTAATGGAGCAGGCCCAATGAAATTAAATGGCCCGTTGAACTAAGGATTATGGAAAAAGATATGGCTCTTTATATAATATTTTGAAATGGCAAAATTGGTTCTTCACAAACAAAGTGGGACTTTTTTTTATCTTACTTGCTTTGCTTTTGTGATGCTTTGCTATAAGAATCCTAAAAAGAGCCTTATTATATAGAGATAAACATATATCACTATGATAACTAGATAAACATTTATATACTACCTTTTATATAACGTAAATATTTTCTCTCTTATTAATCTTATTAATATCTACCCTAAAAAGATAAAAGATAAAAGAACCAATATTACAGTTTACGTTAAAAGAGTCCGTAAAAAGATAAAAGAATCCTAAAAGATTTTGTGACATACTCTTTATATAATGTAAATATTTTCAACTCTTTATATATACATACTATATAATAAGGGGCGAGTTAGGTATCTAGCCCAAACAGTCTCTCTATTTTAAAATTATAGTCTAACTATTAACGTATTTATGAAAGTAACCAATTTGTTATAATAACATTTCAATATTCTAATAATACCCTCAAGAGTTGTTATTATTAACTGTCAGCATAAGTAATATTAACGATAACAAGAAAAATAGTAAATCTCATTACCCGTAACAAAAACAACAATAAATCTTATTAACTCTAACAAGAACAACAATAAATCTTATTAACTCTTATCTCCGCCGTCTCCGGCGCCCCGAGTTTTCATCAGCGTTTCAAGCGGAGAAATCTCAACCCTAACTTCAAACAGTCGGATCTGTGCAGCCGCAGAACTCGCTGATGCTCGAGATCGTTTCCGGAGGAGGATCACGATTAATCGAATTAACTTTCAAAGTAAATCTGATTAACTATCACAGTTAATATGCTGAACTGAACTTGCGATCTTCGAACGGCTGGATCGGCGCAACCGCGAGACTCGCCGATGTTTGAAATCCTTTTCGGAAGACAGTTAATCAGATTAACTGTGACAGTTAAAACCCTAGAATCTGAAATCGCACCTTCACCACTGCGTGCGCCAGCCCTGCCTCGGGCACCTTCGAGTTCCACACGCGATTTAACTCCGAATTTAGCGACGCGAGCGAAAACCACGTCGGAATCAACTTTGGAACTACCAGTGAGGAGAAACGGTGTGCGCTTCTCCGGAAGGGACACAAGGCGGTGGCGATCGAGTATGAAGCTCCTTCTTCGGCGCTGGTGACAGCGAAGATCCGGTGAATCGCAGAGGAAGATTGTGGTGTGGTGTTTGGGTGTGCGAGAGAAGGGTATTTTTTAGACTTAAATAAATGTTGGCTATCTTTTAAAATAAATTGATAGTTTGGCTACTATTTTAATCTCTCATCTTAATAAAAGCTAGATACTAATAAATCTCTATAATAAGGTGTAATATATATAATGTTAATAACGTATTGCATATATATATATATATATATATAATATCTATACTAATAGACTGAATAATTAAATGAGGAAATGATGGCAAAACTCTCTTAAGTTTTAGGAAACAGCTAACATAATCCATAATCTTTATTTTGAACGGTAGAAGTCTCTAATCTTGATAATTATACATTATGTTGGTCCCTAATGCCATATTACGTTAAATTGTTAACAGATTCATCATTTAAACGTTTATTTTGTAAAATAAATCATTAAAACATTTTAAAACGATTAAAACAATGAAAACAATTAAAAGAAATATCGACGATGGAAGAGAACGAGGAACAACAAATGGAAGAACCCCAAATCGGAGTCGAGCACCGAAATGAAGACTTTGAATTCGCCGAAAAGGCCTATCTTGGCCAGAAAGACAACGACGAGGATTCACACCCAAAGCACCCTCAATAATGGTGGGCGTCGGTGAACCAGGCATGTAAAGAAGGCGTGGGTGGTCAAGACGAAGAATCTGATGGCATTAGGTCGGAGAGTGAGCTTGAGAGCCTCTACGACGAAGATGAAGATGATGAACAACCATCGAGGAGGGCGTTTAATCCGCGCGCGCGCGAATCTAGCCGAGTTCAAGTTCAAATTTGGTATGCTTTTCCCAACTGTTGAGATTCTGAGATCAACGTTAAGAGAAGTTTTCATTAAGCAGCATAGGAGTTCTGAGATCAACGACGTCCTTTGTACCACCGCGACCCCACACATGCACAGTCCATTCACAATACGACCATGAGCTACCGAGTTTTGACTGGCACTGATTCCTCGCCTTGAAGTGCACTGTGAGTGGCCATAGAACGACGACGACGATTGTTCATCACCCATTGAACCAAAAGAAGATGGAATTTCGGTCTAGGGTTGGTCGATTCGGGATTTCAAATTGGGATTTTTTTGGGTTGGTCGATTTAGGATGAACTTCGATTTAGGGCTCGAAGCTTTCTAGTTTTAATACGTTTCGTTTTTATTTTCATTGTTTGAATTTTTTTAAATGTTTTAATGATTTAGTTTACAAAATAAACGCTTAAATGTTGATTCTGTTAACAATTTAATGTCATATAGCATTAGAGACCAACGGAATGTGTAATTGTCAAGATTAGGGGCTTCTACCGTTCAAAATAAAGAATATGGATTATGTTAGTTGTTTCCTAAAACTAAAGAGACTTTTGTCGTTATTTCCTCTAATTAAATATATAATATTATTCATTTTTATTATTTTAAAGAATATTTGTAATGTAAAAGAAAAATATTACATTTCTTTGAAAACAAATTATTTTATTACATTTTTTAATATTGAGAAAGTAATGTAAATATTAATAATGTATATCAATAAAAAAAAATTATAGATATATTTTAAATTTGATTGTTTTATTGGAAACTTAAAAATATAAATAGTGGTACATATTTTATTATATTTTGTTATAAGATTTTTGTCGATTTTTTTATATTTTGTCATCGATATATCACTGATATAATTGGTAGTTGGTATTTAAATTGTTATAGAATATCTATAAATATATTCGTCGATCTTCGGTATATCCGTAAAATCCGAACTTCTATATGGATATCAGTATCGATATTTTAAACATTGGTTCAACTCATGCATTGATGAAATTAAATTTGAATCACTGTAAATACTAATACTCAAATTATTATATATATATTAAAAAAAAAAAAAGAGTTTCTCCAGAATGTTCAATAAACAATTTTTTCGGTTTTTTCTTTCTTTTTTTTTAAATAATTTATTAATTTTTTAAAAAAAATAAAAATTAAAAAATTAGACTTTAAACACAAATAATGTTCATTCGTAATAATTTTTTTTTATCAAAAAGATAAAAATGTTTTCAAAAAGCTTTAAATATATTTTTTCCAAACCTAAATATTTCTAAAATATTGCTTGTTATATACTAATAACGAAGAAAGCAAAAGCCGGAAAAAGACCAGACAGTAAAACAAAATATAATAATTGCATTATCATAAAGCACCCAAAAAAAGAGCAGTGCTTCTCATCGTTTCCATTCACAACAGTATTTCTGTAAAGCTGTTTCATCATCTACACAGCTTCTCCAGAACCTGTAAAAACCGTAAACCCTGTCTTGATGTACTTTCGTACCAAAACCCAAACCGAGGAAAAGCCGTTTCATCATCTACACAGCTTCCACAGAACCAGTAAAAACCCTTTTCATATACCATTTCTACTCATGTACGTTCTCTCGCAAGTCATCTATACCCCAAAAGAATTGTTTCATCAGTTCACTCCGCTCAGTTAAATCTTCCACCAGAACACCCCCAAAACGCAAATTTAAATATCCAAGAAAAAAAAACCATTAGAAGTTTCCAACCAAAAAAAAAAGAGCAGCTGAGATGGCTCAGCAGTAAAACATGACGTCTTTAACATTCGCTTTAATTTCAGGTAGGCCTCGGAATGGGCGTGGAGCACCGCCGCTGCCACCGCTCGAAGAACCAGCATCGGACGCATCCATGTCAAGGTAACACCTGGCACGGAACGCCGCAAGATGTGCATAGTACGCCGGTGGAACTGCAATTACCAGATCATTTTTGTAAGAGGGAATATTTGGAACCAACAAAAAGGCCGGAAAAATTTCAAAAGAAAGGGGTTTATGAGATATACCAATCGAGACTGATCTTGTGCAGCGCACATATCTGGGAGTGGAAAAGATTGCGTTAAGAGATGTTGATAATAATATATATATACCTATTCGTAATAAATTTTAATGGACGGGAAAAGAATTTACGTGTAACATAAGATGTTGGTCAGAGATTGCAGAGCATCAGCAGTGAACCGATTCTCATCATACAAGACATGGTAGTGAGCGGGCCGGCTCGTTCCCTGACAAAGTTCAACCTTCTTGTTCAGCATAAAAATTCAAAAAATAAAAAAGGCTTTTGAATGTGTTAGAAAGCAATCAAAACCTGAATTCCAGCGTGACTGTTGAGGTAGAAATCGAATTCGGTAGGGTGGCATATCTGGGTATCCACGACGGTGCCTACGAACAATTCAAAGTAATTGAATGTGTTAACCAGAGCATTTTCAAAGGGAAATTTAAAAAAAAAAAAAAAAAATACCTGGAAGAATGTTCCCACTCTTGTCCGTCTGTCCTCTTTCTACTGGGAAAAGGCGTGTGTGGTGTCGTTTTTGGACCACAATGAAAGTCACTGGGGGAAGATAATCCGACTCGAGTGATGTACATGCCTGTTAATAACAAACAAACAAAATATACTGATCTTCTCATTCATATTCTTAAAGTATCATACTTGAGAGAAAAACAATATTGAAACTCATACACTAGACATTCCGCTCAACATCTAATTTATCACTGCCATTCAGTACCTTCCTAATGGCGTCCATCTCGTGCAAAAGGACATCTTTGAACTGTCCCTCGCTCACCCCATCTCTGCAGAAATTGGAATCCAGTTAAAAACCACTTAACAGGAAAAATATCAATTTCCGTGATGAATGAACTACAATAACCTGTAGAATATGATCCTCTTGGGTTTCTGCTTTGTTGATTTTAAGAATGCGATCAAAAGCTCCCTGTTTAAAGTTACACAAAAAAAAAAAAAATAAATAAATAAATTTGAGTAATTGCTTATTCATATAATTCCTAAAGATTGGTCAAAAGACTCAAAAACAACATGTAAAACGTGATATTTCACTCACCTGACCATCCCTTTATGAATTATTCCTTTGCTAGGATCCACAACACAGCTGTACAGATCATCAATGATTTCCCGGCGATGAGCCTGGGCAGAGACTAAGCCCCTGTACTTGCTGATTTGAGGCCAATCCATCGACGCAACCACCTAATTCAGATGGAGTTTATGGACGTAAACACAATGATGAACAAATGACAACATTGACAAAATAAAGTAAGGAGGCTTACAGCTGCGATTGAGGGGCAAGTGTCTTCGCCCGGTGATGGATGGGTAACGTCAGCACCAAAAATAATCGTAGGTACATCGGTCACCAGCGGTATGTTCCTCTTAACAGCATCATTCAACACGCTGTTTCTTCCCCCAACCTAAACCATTACATTTGTCCTTTGCTGAGCTTCAAAATACATTTCCATAATAAAAATTTGAGCAAAGTATAATCAGCCATAAAGCACCTTCACGTTGATTTTTAGAGAGAGATTTTCAAAGTATTGTTGGTTGATCCTGGCCGTCGGTTTGCAGCACTGAGTTACAATTCCCAACTCGGTCTCACAGACGCGCTTTATCTTGTCTGCATAAAGGCAGTCGTACTTTCTTCAAGGGAAAAGGACTAGTTAAATAATATGATAATACTCGAGTTCGAATCTTACCGTATGAACCAGTTATATTTGGCAGTATGACTATCAGAAGCTGAAGTGGATGTCCTTTCTTTTCAGTTTCAGTATGAATATCCACCAAAGTCCTCTCGATTTTATTGGGATGCGAAGAACGAATGGGGACGACAGGTTCGCGCCCAAAAGTCTTGCAAAAGGAAATATTGAGATTGAAAGAAGAAAATTACACTAGTCACAGGTCGTTAAAAATTTAAAAACCAAACCATTTAGGCCTATAAATTTGATGACATACCATTCCCCTGCTGGTACACATTTGGATCAGATCACGACAAAAGTCATGTGGTCCATGGTCATCCCAATCTGAGAAGCTGACACAGCTCCAGTAGTCAACTCTACCTCCATTCTCCATTTTCTGCAATATACAAAACACATATCACAAAACATCAAATTTCAATATACTGTTGTGGAGGTGTGTTGTGTGTGTGGGAGAAGAATCATCTCAACATGCAAGAAATAATTGCCACAGATATGCAAGCTAACCCAAGCATGGAATGCGTGCTTCTAAAAAACTACGCTTGTATCGCAAATTAATCATCCAATCATTACCTTATTGATCATGTTCCACTGGCCCATCCTAGGGGTCTCCGTCGGATTTCGTCCGGTAGGCTCATATAAAATCTTCAGATACACGAAAGAAAAAAAAAGTTATGAGTAGCAAAGAGCACAAGTCCTTCATCTATATAATCCATTAGTTAATCTTCTTACCAGCGGTGGTGGCAAAACACGGGCTTCAACTGTAGCCATCGCATTGTGCACTTGAATACCGAATTGCTGGACAACATCTCCATCGTCCTTGCGGCTAGCATTGGCCATATTTGTTATGCTCTTTTCCCTTTCATGGGGGCGTTGGCAAGTCGCTTTGAGCATGTTTCTAACTTGCATCTCGTTCAACCTTTTCGTGTAACGCTGTCCCTTAACAATTGTACAGATCTGCACAGCAAATGGAAAACTTAGCAGTCTGTTCGCTTGATATAGTAGTCCTGGGGTAACAAAGTGCTAATACGGATGTTATTATGTACCTCTATCGGAATAGAGGCTGGCTTTGTCGAGCTTCCAGCTTGGAGGGCTGGCCAATTAGCGTACTTCAACTGAATCTGGTACTTCTCCCAGAAGTATTGAGCAACTGAGATTTGCTTTGCTGTGCCGTCAAGGGAGAACCTAAAACAACAGAAGTTATATAAAGGTCAAAATTAACCTATCTATAAAATCACATGTGTGAGTGTAGATGCAAATGATAAAAAGCATTACACACAGCTGCTACTCACATCAATTTGGAGACCGGCTCCGTAGATACACCCGAAATCTTGTAGGTCTTTTTGTGGGCCAAGTGATTACTTTCAACCCTTATACCTCTCAATGCTTTCTTAGCCTGATAATTATCATGGATACACACATTGTTAACCGATAACAATATCAGTAAAAAAACCAGAACATTGTGTCGTAATGAACTAAGAAAGCAGAACAGCCCATTTCAGCCTAGAATAGAAAAAATAAAAATAAATAAACAGTCGCTCACCAATCCACGCCAAAGTGATATTAAATCATTGCCAACCCACATGATAAGATAAACAGACATATTTTACATACAAATTTCAATAATCAACAGAAAACACAGGACGGTACCTTGAGCCGGTCAAGCTCCGTCCATGTCCTTTTCCCTTTAAATCCGTGATATCTCTCCAAGAACTCAACCACCGGTATCGTTTCATAAAATCCTGTCGCTGAGACATCTACACCATTCAGAAAAAATAATAAGAAAAGCATTAGTGAGTCACCATAAGCCTTTACTTCTCTAAAGGTCATTAAACCAAATATAGTCCAGGAAGAAATGACAAAGGCAATACCGATATTCAGAGCAAGTCCCATCTGAGTGGGCCTGAGACTTTGGTAATACCCTTTCCAAAATTCTGTGCCATTCCCTAGAGATCCCTTACCCCCCAGGGTCGGGTCGAAAAAAGACCTCCCAACAACAGTATACCTGCATCAAAAAAACATATGGGGTATGAGAAAACAAAAACATATATAACTACAACAATCACTGATAGTATTTAAACACTCTAAACAGACATTCATCCTTACTTCATTGCTGGAGCTTGCCGGAGGACAACATCCAACACTTGAATGGTTTCTTGCGGCATATCGTGCTGTCTTCCTTGAAGAAACTGGCGCAGGTGATGGAGGTCGGGCTTCGACGCAAACTTGACGACTACCTTGAATTCCCGGTCTCGCCTACACATGTTTCAAACGCCGGAATGATATATTAGTATGCATATTCTTAAGAAAATTAGAAGAAAAAAAAAATTAGAAATAAGAGACACCTCTTGGAGGATCCTGATGGTCCATCATTATCTAATTTGATAACGAAATCCTTGGACTGGAATGGAAGTTCTCCTGCAGTGTACAGACTCTTCATTCCATCGTAGGCGGGTTTCTTACCACCCATGTTTGATTCGCTAAAGAGAGTAACCATCTTCTCTACCACCTTTCTATTAAGGTTTTTCGATATAACCTCGGGAGTGATGGTTACCTAAAATGACAACCAACAAAATCTGTCACACTTTAGAGATAGAGAGAACACAATGCAGCTAAGTTTACAAATAAGATCAGGACGTCAAACAAACTAGTGATGATTTCCTTCTGTTTTATTAACTCAAATCCCACAGAAATAGTTTTATTAGTGAAAATCTCGTATGCATTTTACATATCAAGAAAAAAATACAGAATGAATACTACACTTATAGAAACGGTAAGAGAATCAGCCTTAAGAAATGTACAGTCACAACAAAACAGAGGGAGATTAACATTATACATAGAACGAGAAAACAAAATTGAAATTTATGGCTGGTGATGTATAAAGAAAAAAAATAGAATTAGATGAGATGAGAAATATCATAGATTATCATAAAAGTCACACAGAAGCAGTAAATAAATCTATATCAAAAATAAATAAATAAATAAAAACACAATCACAAGCTTAAAAAAAACTTTGAATAACTCTCAGGAACCAAAGAGATCAACAAAAAAGACTATAGAAACGGGACTATATGTCAAATCTCCATATTTAAAAAAAAAATAGTGTAAAAAAAAAACAAAATCAAACCATAAGAGACAGGAAAAATACTTTGTATACATAAAATTAGTATATGACACAAAACAAAATCAAACAAACAGAGGCAGGAAAAATACTTAAATGCATAAACAAAGCTCAAAGAACTCGAAGTACTCTCAAGTAATATTAAACGGTGTTAAATCAAATAAAATAATATAAAAAATCGGAACCGTTCGTCCGTTCAATATTCCCCATTTTAGGAGCAGAGAGGTCTATTCAACAACAATAAAAAATAAAAATGAAATAAAAAAATCAATGAAACAAATCAATATTAAACAGCATGAAAATATACAGAATAGAAGTAACCCTTACATCGTAGTGACAGAGGTCAGTATCGGCCACCTTCACAAGGAAGTGATTCGCCTTGACCAGACATTTTGTCCCGGCTCTACCGTATCCAGGCCTCGCCGGAGGCCTCAACGACCTCGCCGAAGACGACGGCGCCGCCGTTCCCTGAACCAGTAAGCGCTCAGATACGTCCTTCGCCAAAGCCTCCACCGGCGAGGCCGACGTCTGCGCCGTCGACGAAACCGGAGCGGCTCTCGCTTGTGGTTGCGAAGCCGCTTCAGATCTCGCGGCCGGTTCTGGTGTCGGAGAGGCTCGCGCTACCGGAGCCGGAGCCGGAGCCGGAGCGGGTCTTGATCCTTGAACGGGCGCGCCGCGTCCGCGACCGCGTCCACGCGCGGCGCCATCACCGCCGCGAGCAGCCGCCGGAGCTGGTTGGTCCTGGCGTGGAACGGATCCTCTACCGCCGCCGCGACGGGACATTGTTATTCCTTGCGTTGGTGTTTGGCTACGGAGAATAGAGAGAGAGTGTTTTTAAGAGCAGTTGGAGAGAGCGAGGGGGTTTGTCGCTTGTGGGAAAGTGTGCGTGGGTATATATATAGAGAGAGAGTGTTTTGTGTGACGCATAGACGAAGAGAAATGAGCGGGTCGTTGCATTGGACCACCTCTACCCCCAAAACCCTATAAATTTTTGTTAAACAATGACCATTGCAATTAAAATAAAAATACTTGAAAAAACTATTTAAAAATTATATGAATATATGCGTATATATGTACAAAATAGAAAGGACAATACTAAAGCGAAATCATGGCTAAACAAAGTTTTGAAGTTGAAATTGGAACCTGGATGATTTTTTGACGTGTACGTACTACGTGGTATAGAAGTGGGAGAGACGCAATTGACACCTCAGATCATTAGAGAGAGAATATTTCGCGCTGCACCTGCACAACTATTTTATCCTTAATTATCTCGCCCGTCCCTCAGCCTTTTTTTAATTTTAATTATTTTGATTTAAAATCACCAAGAGTTAATTTTAGTTTATTATTTCATGGTTAACCGTAGTTAACCATCCACCCGGAAAAAAAAAAATGAAACTAGGTGTCAATCAATTAACCATTTTGAAAAGGAAAATATTTTTTGGCACGTTTTACGATTTGAAACGATCCACTCACAAGTTGACACGTGGCACTGAACAGCCACGTGTCAACTTATGAGTGGATCGTTTCAAATCGTGAAACGTGCCGAATAGCATTTCTCTTTTGAAAAATAACGGTTAACCGGTTAAAACTTTAATAATTTTGAATTGTTTACGATTAACCATTCACCATGTAAAAAGGTTTAACTGATTGATTGTTTTGTCAACCTTTAATCACATTAAATTATTTAAAATTGATTAATATTTGAAATTTGTATTATTTCATATTTAATGAATTCAGTACTAAAAATATTAATGAATCAAAAAATAAATAACTTTTTTTAAGTAAATTACATTTATAAAACAAGCAATCACAACTATCAACTTTGATGAACGACTCTTGAGTACGATATAGAAATATCAGTCCCTAAATCAATCGGTAATAGCATATGCAAGCGCTTATGAAGTGTCGACAACTTTTCAATGAAATAGAATAAAAGTACCCATAACCATTTGAGCATACAAACAACTCTTTTAGAATCACCTTCACAGTTAATGGACATTTTCAAGCGGCTGAGACAAAAACACTCATACATGGGAGATTAACTCAAATAATATCAAGAGAAAATTTACGGGTAACAACATGACCTACAAAGAAATTCATTATACTAAACATCCAAATAAAATGGTTACCCAAATGAACAAAGCTAACGGAACAAAACTAAAATTAAGTGGTCACCAGGCAGTTGACATATAAAGCTTGGAGAAGTCAAAGAGATAAAATGTCACTAGAGAGACCACCTCGTAGCTACATAGATCGAAACAACTTGCCATAGTCAAACTTGAGATCGGGCCTCTAATATGTGTCACACATGTCGGGGCCGCCGATGAACCTAGCAAGAGACAAATTTGACATTAGCTACCCGTCAAAACCTCACAAGTCAAGCGAGCTCCCATGAACCGCCCCGTCTCTGGTCATCGCTTTGTCCTCGTGAAAATAAGTTCATCGCCTTCTTAGCTCCAACGACCGTCGTCTTTGGTTGTCCATTTGTCGTCCATGGTCGTTGCACACCCCAGTACCATAAAGTCCATCCAACCACTCCATATCATTGGTTGTTGCTCTACTTTTGAAAAATTTGACTGCTTATTTCCGATGTTCATTCCTATCGCCATCATATTTCACTCCCCGCCAACTGCGCTTCAAAGAATTGACTACATTCTTGTCTTTCTTCTTAGAGCATCTTCAATGCAAATGCAATTTTTTTATGCAAAATATATATTTGCATAAGTGAATAGTGTTTTACAGTTCAAACTCATCTCTATTTACATCTGCTTAAAGAATACTCTGTGTATATTCTTTTCCACTTTAATTTTCTTAAAATTATAATTTTAAGCCTCTAATACTTTTATTTTTACAAAATTGCCAAAAATAATAATTTTTTTCATACCACAATATATATATGTCATTTTTAATATGCACAAAATCGAATGAAATAATAATCTATTTCTCTATTTCATAAAACATGCTATGTAGTAGTGTGACTTAATTGTAGAAGTTTAATTTTTTGAATGAATGAGTTGTATTTTAATTGATGTATTTTAGAATATATATATATATATATATATATATATATATTTAAATATCTATATTTAATTAATAATTTAAGCAATCATATTAAAAAATATATATTAGAGAAAAAGTTGTAACTACAAATAAAAATAGGTTAATTTTAGAATTATTAAAAACTATAATATTAACAAAAATTATGCATTTACTAATAGTGGTGATTTATATTTGATATCAATATTGAAAATGCATCAAAATTTACATTGGAATAAAATCTCTAAAAGTGAATGTAGTGAGATGGTCTTGAAGGCTATGACAAGCAGGCAAGGGGAGGGGAGTACGAGGGAGAGTTATCGAGACTATAGAGGGAAAGAGTAAAAAAAAAAAAAAAAAGGGCTTTACACGTCAATTAAATAAATAACTAAAAATTGTGAAAGTGGGTGGTAGTGGTACAAGGGGTTTCGCTTCCCAAGAAAGTTGTGTGGTGTTCTGGTAAATGGCAATTACTTATGGGGGAAGTCATCGTAAATTACGAGATTTTTTTTTTCTTTTTTGGGGAAATTGTTTGAATTTCTTTCAACAAGTTCCTACTTTCCAGATTGCAACAATCAGTCTTACTAAAAAAAAAAAAAAAAAAAAAAAAAAAAAAAAAACAATCTGCCCTAAAAGTGTCTCTACGACATACAAGTAAATAAAAAGATGGAGCCACTAACTAGAATAAATCATGCAAACTACAAAATATTAAATATATTTGTTAATAATAGTAAATCAATAAAAAGATCTCCTTTTTTTAAGGTGATGTAACTAAATAACCAATTTAAAAGTTATGAATTTATTAAATAATCAAGGTTTATCTCAATATAGTGAAATAATCAAAATATGCATCAATCTGGTTTAAAAAAAATTGACACAAAGATTAATTTTTTTGAAAGTGATAAGTTGCTTATAATAATCGTCAAAAATTTTAATCTTGATCGTAAAAAAAATTAAAAACGAAAATTTAACTACTTTGTTGAAGAAAAAAAATTGAAACTTTGGCTATTTTGCTAATCAATATGTTTCAAATGCTTATTTTGTATCATTTTTTTCATTTTTTGGATTAGTTACACAAACTGAATAAAATTTATTACATGGGATTTTATAAATTCATATAATTATGTATTAATATTAAAAATTACGTGATAGTTAAACTTACTTTAATTAAAATAGGAATAATGTTATTTATTAATATTTTGGAAGATATATATACATATATATATATACTTTTTTCATAAAGAAATAATTATATTAAATAGGAACTTCTACCGACCATTGGAATTGCAAAGCAGGTTTCCGTACATTTGAAAGTGTAAAGTGTTCTCTCTAAAATAAAGTGTAAAATGTTAAAAGAAAAAACAGAAGAAAAAGTGTACGACTAAAAGGAATTTGTTTTGGATGTCTCGTTCATTAAGTCATGACTCATGAACATGTACGATAACAATTTATTATTGATGCCAAAAAAAAAAAACAATTTATTAACTATTGAAACAATATATATGAACAATTTTGATGAACAATTTATTAACTATATATGAACAATTTATTAATTTTTTTGTATATATAATAGAAAATACAAAATTATTTCATTAAGGGTATTTTGGGGAGTTTTTTATTATTATTATTTTTTTTGTAAAAAATAAACGAAAATGGTGATATTTGTAATATAACATTTTCTTACTGTTGATATTTTCCATTAAGTCTACACCATATCCATGACAAGCATGTGTCAGGTGGACTAATTATACCTAATCATAGTAACCAACCAGTTGCTTGATTGGTTAGATATCAGTTGCAACTTGTAACTAATCAAGGGCAGTCAAATGTATATAAGCTCATTGAGCTCGATAGTGAATGGTAATGAAAGTCAATTCATTCACACAAATCCTTAATCTCAGATCTAGATTCTTCAATCTATTCATGGTATCAGAGCTCGAAATCTAGTCTCTTTTCCGTTTCGATTCATTATTCTTCTTCGACTAATGTCCATGGCTCAAAGCTCGGGGACATCGTCAATAGAGAATCTATCATCTGCTCTGCACGCCAATCAGGCATTGTCGATACATCTGAATCCTCCCACGCCCAGACTTGAGAGGTCCAACTACAACCTTTGGCGATCACAGATACTTCTAACGGTTCGCGCTTACAGCCTCGACTGAATCCTCCTTGACACGGCTCTACGTCCTCAACACTTCATCACAAGCGCCGAATCCAATGGCGTCACCACTCAGGCGCTCAATCCGGAGTTTATGCGCTGGTTCCGATTTGATCAATTCATCGTTAGCTGGCTCATCTCTTCGATCTCATAGTCCATGCTCGGATATCTGACTCGCTATGCTTAGTCGGCGGAGATCCGACAAATGCTTCGCTACCTCTTCATCACAATATCGAAGGTTCGAGTTCTTCAGATTCGTTTTCAATTGCGATATTTGAAGAAATTAGCTACTCCAATCGAGGAATACATTTTCAAGATACGTAGTCTCACAGACTTGCTTAACTCCGTTGGACATTTCATCGCCGATGACAAGCTCATCCTTTACATTCTTGGCGGCCTAGGTCAGGAATATGAGTTCGTCGTGGTCAATTTGACCTCGCGACATGACTTTCTCTCTCTCTCTAGGAGGTCCAATTCATATTACAATCACATGAATTACGTCTGGAACAACACAACACTGTTATTGGCTCACATGTTTATAACCCACTCACCGCTAATGTGGCATATCGCAGCGAGGTGGAAATCCAAACAATCGAGGTCGTGGCCATGCTCGTGATCGTGGAAACAACAGATATAGACCGTAATGCCAACTTTGAGGCCGCGTGGGCCACATTGCTGTCAAATGTTTCCATATTTTTTTATGTGAGCTACTCCGGTCCTGAGCAATCCAACTCCAACAATGCCAACACAACGAACAACGCCAACTCTGGAGCATCAAGCTAGACCTATCTCTCATCCGCTCAAGATGAGGAGATCGAGGATGAATCTCAGGCCTTCACCAACACTCCGACTGTAGATGTAGCTTGGTATGTCGATAACTGCGCCACCAACCACGTCACTCCAATTACATCTAACCTGGTAAACAACAAGAAGGACTACAAAGGCAAAGTGAAGTTGATCGTAGGTAATGGTTCCTCACTTAACATCTTTGACATTAGTGATTCTGTATGCTACACGAATATTGCCTATAAGAATTTGTTACTGCAAATCATTCTTCATGTTTCAAGTATCACCAATAATCTTTTGAGCATTTCTCAATTCACAAAAGACAATCGTATTTTTATTGAGTTTAACAGTACTTATTGTCTTGTTAAGGATGAGGAGTCAAGTCAAGTCTTACTCAAAGGATACCATAAAAATGGCTTATATCAACTGGATATTGCTGCTTTTTCTTCAAATCCAGGTCTTGAAACGTCTGAGTCATGCCTTGTTTTCTCTGTTGTAGATAATTGAAGTCCAATTGTTGATGTTATTGATTTGAATGTTGTCAATTATGTTGTTAAGCCTGTAGAACAATCTAAAGCTTGTAAATCTTTACCTGTGTCTAAACCTAGCAATGTTAATATGTGACATGTAAGACTATGGCACCTCTGTAGCAATGTCTACAAACAGTTCTAAGATCAATAAAAGTGTCAAATTCTGTTAATGATATTGTGTTTTGTGATGCTTGTAAATATGGTAAACTTCATCAATTTCCTTTTCCTTTGTCAAATAACAAAACCACAAAGCCCTTTCAACCAATGATCGAAATATCGTTACCGTTTCGGGACACAGATTTTACTAGTATCCGAAGGTAAGCTAGAGGAATACCGTGGAATTTAGAAGAAAAAAAAAAGAAAATGTATAGTTGAAATTATTGTTAACGTCAAGGAATACCGTCAAATACTGTTACCGAGAGGAATATAGTGAATAAATATTTTTTAAAAATTCATACATAACATAGCATAAAAATGAAAAAGTATATAATAATAGTTCAACAAAATTCAACACAAACTCAATGACATAGTTCAATACAAAGTACAAAATCACAATAATGATAATATTCATGTTAAAAATCAACTAATTATACATAAAATTTCATATTCAATAATTAATTCAACAAAAAAAGCTAATAACACATTCAAATCTAAACACAATAATGAAGTTAGAATCTAAGAATTTGAACTAAATCATCAAAAAGTAACGAAAAATTTCGTGAAGAACACTAAATATCATCATATTTTAAGAATTGTCGGTATTTGACCACATACCGGTAAGTTTCTATCGGAATGCATTAAAATTAGCCTAAAACAACTGGAAAGTGGACGAATTCCCCGAAAACACAAAAAATCGGAACGGTTTTCTCAAAATCCAAGAAAAATTCCGATTTTGTACATACCGGTACGGGGACTCTTAAAAAACGGTTTCCTATCCGGTTTAGGGTTTAGGGCCCTAAACGGTATCACATGTCAGTTTCGAGTCCCATGTCCCAACTTGTGCTTGCCTCGTCACCTAAACCCCCATTTCATGCATGTCGTTCATAAATTCTTATCCTTGTGCCATTGTAAAGTTAGCTATGTCCACAAACTGGCATTCCTTCCACTTCATGGCACGTCATGGTAATCAGGTCTAAAGTTGGCATTTTCAAACCTAAAGTGTTTAATGTGGAATCATCATTCTTAGATTTGTTATGTAAACCATTTACTATACAATAGGCTCTCTCGAACCCTCGATGGACTAACACTATACATGCTTAGCTTAGTGCTATCAAGTCAATGACACATGGGATATTGTCCTATATGAAGACAACATGCACACAGTCCACATTAAGTGGATTTACATGATCAAAAGAAAGACGGATAACTCGTTGGATCGATTCAAAGCATGCTTGGTGGTCAAAGGATTTCAACAAACAAGTGTCATGGGTTATTTTGGGACCTTCAGTCCGATGGTCAAAGCTCCATACGTTCGAGTTATTCTCACGCTCGCGATGACCTATGGCTGGGAAATCCAGCAAGTCGACATCAACAGCGTGTTTTTAAATGGTGTGTTTCAAGAGATGGTTTACATTCTCAAACCGACTGGCTTTGAAGACCCAACAATACCCACCCACATTTGCAAGCTCAAACATGCTATGTACGGCTTGAAACAAGCTCCAAGGGGGTGTGGTACGATAGCTTAAAGAACGCTCTATCACACTGGGACTTCATTAATGCCATTTGTGATAGCTTCTTCTTCTACAAGCGCTCTAATGGAAAAATCCTCATTATGATCATCTATGTCGACGATATTCTAATAACCAGTGATGGTATTATGGAAATCAAGAAAGTCATCACGGATCTTGACCAACAATTTGCTCTCAAGACCCTAGGAGATGTCAATTACTTTCTAGGATTCGAGGCTCATCGGACGGCAACGTGCCTATATATCTCACCCAATGTAGATACACCTTGGAGTTGCTCGTGAAAACCAACATGATACCCGCTAAGCCAAGCCCTAACCCGATGTGCCAAAATAAGAAGTTGTTCTCTATAGATAACAAGCCATTCGATAGCCCTAATCTATAAAGAAGCACAATTGGCTCGCTCCAATACCTCACTAGCACGCAATCGAACATTGCTTTCACCGTCAAGAAGCTTAGACAGTTCATCTATGTTAGGAATTCTTGCCCATGAGAGATAATGAATAAATCATAAATGATTACTAAATAGAATAATAGTTTACTTTATTAGCATCATATGATTAGTGGATTGAGCTCTGAATATCAGAATCAATAACAACTATCATCCGTAACCTCCGTATTAAACCGAGTCACGTGCTGGGCACCTGAGTTCGGAAGGTGAGCTAAAACATGACCGATGATTGATATACGTCGGAATAGCTGTATCTAAAGTCATATATATGGAACACTAATGAAGGTTGACCACGACGTGCGAGCATTCTGAACTTGTGATAGGTGCACGACCCGGACAAGGTTGTAGATGTTTTGTTTAAGTACCGTTACGACACACTAACTTAGGTCGCTATGATGGTCACAGTGAGACTTGATCTAAATTCTGAAGTGATTATGGACACTGGATCATGTTACCGCGCTCTTTGACTTATTCGCTAAAAGGCTACTATCATGCTAATCACAGCTTATGTCTTGAGAGTTTTGAAACACGATTCGAGTGAGAAGTGGTTGAAAGATACAGAATCCAGCCTTCCTGAAAGAAGGTCTATGTTCACTCGCCTAAGGGTTGATTCCAGAACCGATAGATTGCCGGCACTTCCAAAGTATGTACGTTCGAAAAAAATCTTTCGCTGGGGAAGCAACGATGCTTAGGATATATATGTATCAAGAAAGCTATACCGAAATAATTGACATTTCTCGATAGGGGTTAAACCTGGAGGATATTGATCACGAACTGACCAGATCAGTAGACACTAGTCACGATAAGTAAACATAATTCTAGTATAAAGGAGGGTTCAGTCTTGGCTTACATAGTGGAGTATTTGATCAAAATTCGTCTTTTTCATCGAATTTGGTAAGCTTCTATTACTAGGTCTATAGTCCCCGAGATAAGAACTCTCTGGTAATAATGAATATTATTATTATAATCTCACAACTACAAATTATTTAGCACCATTCATTCGGAAATTTATCTATTTGACGAATTAAATATTTATTGTGGAATTAATTATTTATTGTTGGATCAGGTAAATCATTAATTGAATTTATTGTTAGGCCTCCTGAACACTGTAAAATTCGAAATTCCTAGGCCCAATAGCACTATGTTGGGCGGGCGCCTACATTAGACTATTAATTACCCAATATTCTATCCTTGATTAGTTGCTAGATTTGTAGTAACTAATTAAATAAGAGAGAGAATAATAATAGTAGAGATATTCTCTCTCCATTAAATAAGTAAATAAGATATTCTCCTAATATTTATGATAATAATAATGGTAGAGATATTCTCTCCGTTAAATAAGGAAATAAGATATTATCCTCATTATTGTCAAATATCTAAATTCCTTGAATATAGGAGAAAAATAAGAAAAATAAATATCATAAATTATGATCTGATGGATTAGAGCAAAAGTAAGATTTATAGTCAAGATCCAATGGCTCATACTTAACTACAAAATAGAAAAGAATAAAGGAGAATTAAATATCTCTAGGATCTTCATAGAATAACTCCTTTCTACCACTATAAATAGGGGTCTAAGAGGAAGCCAAAAATACACTTTTGCAGAGGCAAAAATTTCGCCCATCACACCTAGTGTGGACGAAATTCTCTCTCTCTCTCTCTCTCCATCTCCATCTCCCTCAGAATTTCGTGATTCCATTCACATAAACACGATATGATCTGAAATCATAAATCAGAGTCGTAGTGAGATTCAGAGTGTGCCCACACTGTATTCTTGTTCGTTCGGAGATTACGTTTTGGCAGACTAAGGTGTCATCAAGGCGAAACAAAGGAAATCCCGAGAGTTTCAGAGACATCCCAGAGGGCTGATCGAAGAGGACGATACTGGGAGGCTGAGACGAGACGAGAAGAAGATGAAGAGCTAAAGGATAGCCCGATTTAGGAAGCTTAAGGAGAAACCAGTAAGTTTTCTAATAACTCGTCTCTTTATATTGATTGCTTGACACATATATTAATTAAACAAAACTAGATCTTTTTTTTAACAATCATTAAATTGATTAGCTTAAGATAGCGTAATTAATTTTTTTCCTCACGGTTATTATGATAAGGTGAATAATCAACAACCCTTGGTGTCAGAGCGATTGTTCGTGTCTGATACCAACCCGGTTTATCACCAACACTCTCCACGCTAACGGTTGATCACTGGTCAGTGTGTAAATGACTACCCATGGAATTGTTAGCTATGGTGTCACGTTTTTACCTGTAACGCGCTTTTCCTTCCACATCTTCACCGAAGGAGATTGAGCGGGAGACATTGATGACTGGCACTCCATAAGTGATCATTGTCTTTACATTGGCGATAACCTCCTCAACTAGAGTTCTCATAAACATTAAGCGGTGGCTCGTTCTAGCACTGAAGCAAAATATCGCGCCTTGGCCTCGGCGACAAAGGACGTACTCTGGTTTAAATCTCTGTTCCACGAGCTTGTTTTGGTTGTTGAACAACCACTTCTGATATGGTACGATAACATTGGGGCTAGTCTTTTGGCATTCAGCCTGGGGTTTCAACAACGCATAAGCATATTGAGATTGACATTCATTTTTTTCCGAGATAGAGTGCTCAACAAGGAGCTCGACGTTCGTTTTTTCTGTTATGAGGAACAAGTTCCAGATGTATTAACCAAGTCACTCTCAGTGTGTCAGTTCACTTACATGCGAGACAAGCTACACCTTGAAGACCTCGCTTCCTCATCTGTAGCGGAGTCAAGTTTGAGGGCGGCTATCAGATTTAGTTAGCCATCAAGCCTATACTAAATTCAACCCGGTAAGTATGTGCTAGGTGGACTAATTTTACCAAACCATAGTGTAACCAACTAACTACCTACATTTCTGATACCGACTACAGCTACAACTAAAGCTATTGTTGCAGCTCCAACACCTATTGATTTAACCCCGTTAGATATCAGTTGTAACTAACCAAGGTCATTCAAATGTATATAACTCATTGACCTCGATAGTAAATGGTAATGAAAGTCAGTTCATTCACACAAATATTTAAGCTCAGATCTAGATTCTTCAACCGTTTCATGAACTCAACCTATAATAATGTATAGAATTCAGAAAAATCATTCACAACTTTTCAAAGCCATGGACGATATGATTGTGCATCTCCAACGACTCTTTCTTTCTGGCAAGAACGAGAGAAGAGGTCTGATTAAGTGTTTTAGGAAAAAAAAATCACTGCTATTTTGGTACAAATAATTTTTTAAGGACTTCGCCTTTATGTAGAATTCGAAAGGCAGTTTTGAGATTAATCAGCTGGAAGCAAACAATTTCCTCTATAATACTAGTGATGAAAAGGAAATGAAACTAGTATTAGAGAACGAACCGTGATATTTCGACAAAACATTATGCTATTTAAATATGTGCATGTGGACCGGAAGAATGAGAACACGTGTAAATTTACGACTATGTGGCTCATGATTCATGAATTTCCATATGAGTTCTACGTATATGATCACCGTGCAACCATGCTATACAAATTCTTTTGGACCCGACCCAAGTTTCTCAGACGATGCAATCGAAACAATTCTGTCTTGAACTTTGGTGGTTTAAGGAGAAAGAATTCCAATAAATAATTCGCAATTCATGAGGTTATGGGCAAACCCATGAACAAACTAGTTTAATTATCAATGGATTGTCAATGTGTAGTAATTCCCTTTACAAATATAGCTCAGTAAGATTTTGCAACCTCCCTAGGTGAAGGAGTCTCAGCGGAGGCTCTCCACTCTTCAATGAGGCGATCTATTTATATCCTAAAGTTCAAACTAATGTTGAAAAGATAAAGAGATAACATTAAATATTAAATAGTACATAAATATCTAATGGAACACTAACTTTTTTTTTATTAAATGAGGCATTTGATTAAGAACCACCGGCCGCAAGGTCTAGGAAAAAGATATTCTCACAGACAGAAGAGCTTACTCGACTCCATCGATACCATTCCAACTGAGTATGATAACTCAGTTACAAATATTTCATTGAAATAAGTTGGCGTGACATGTGACGCGATACTCGTTGCGAGGAGCACGATTTCCAGCGGAAGGATCCTTTTCTCCACAAGTTTGGTGACTCCGTGACCTAACGCCTATAGAGACGCGAACCTTGGAATAACGAAGACGCCACAAACGATGGTGAAAACTCGTTTGATAAGTCGGGGATTAAATGACGCCATGATCGGATACGAAAGACCGATTGATAAGTCAGTTTGAACGCCACAAGACTCGTCTTGATAAGTTCGATAAAAAGTTCATATAGAACTCAGGAGAAGACTCTTATATATATATATATATATATATATATATATATATATATATATATATATATATATATCAAAATCTGGATATTTTTTTCATTAAAATGAAAAAGTATATATAAGCATGAAATATCTGAAAAAACAAAAGTCACACATTAAAACTTACTAACAACCATTAAACCATGATTAAGAACCCATAAGTAATCAGACCACGTTATCACACATTAAAACCCACTAACAATCATTAAACACAATCATAATTAAAAACCATTTAAACCCACTAAAATAATTAAAACACACAATAATAATAACCTTTCAGTTTAAGGCCATTAATAGCGCCACTAAATGGAGCTGAAATAATGCTGGTAACATAATAGCCACTCCATTTCAGAATCTGATCAAGGCAATAACGTTTTTGCTTCAAAATATCATCTCCCATTGATAACGTAATCATTTTGACTGCAAAGGTGCAGATTAGTCTACGGCTAACTTTATACTTTTTCCATTCGTCTTGACTTAAACCATGAAATTTTTCGTTGAAGTCTTCAGCCTTTGAATTTAGAATTAAAGCTTTAAAATACCTTTATTTCCGTGCTCGGAGGATCATATCAACATGAGACCAAATTTAAGAAAAAAACTGATAAAATTTGATGCTGAAAATTCATTAGAAATCGTTAAATTCAACATGAAAATTCATTAGAAATCGTTTGTGAAGTAAAACGTCCAAATTCATTGAAAGTCAAAATATGAATCAGAAGTTGATCAATATGGCTAGTTAAAAAAAAAGGTGAAATTTGTTTACATACATAATCGCTTTATCTAACGAATATTTACAATTTTATTGCGATTGTTATCATAATCGAAAATTCGGTGGAAAGTTGATTATGGGACCTACGTTGTAATGCAGTCTTCTTAATTATAATATATATATATATATATATATATATATATATATATATATATTGTTTCCCTTGTTTACGAAGTTTGGCACAAAAAAGGGGCATGCGTTTGAGGATAGAGACGTGGTCACAAATTACGTAGAGAAGTGACGTGTATTCGTTCTACGTCACAATCCAAAGGAAACTTCCGAGGAAATGAGATTAAATAAAAGAGATGATAGAAGGGAATAATAAGACTCTTCTTTGCGTCGAGACAACGCCCAAGAATATGCATGTGGGAAACAGAGGGTATTTTGGTACTCTCACCCGTCTGAGAAGAAAAGTGAAGTCTCAAAGTGAAACTAAACAAAACCAGAAATCCCAGTCAAAGAAATCAAAATCAGAAAGGGTGACAATCGTCCTAGTCAATACTATTTGCATGCAATGCTAGTTGATCTGTTTCGCGTTGAATTGGAAAAGACGTGTCATATGTATTAATTGGGTCAACGTAAACGTGACAATGACACCATAAGTTTTTAATTTCCGGGAAAAAAACCAATTACTACTCAATTTTTTTTAGTACAATTAATTTGATTGAAGATTTCGTTTAGAATTATTAGTAAAATTTTCCAGGTTGATCCTTGATTAATTAATTTTTATCTTGGATAATGTAACTAAATAGTCATTTTAAAAGTTACGGATTTTGTAAAATAATCAAAGTTTGTCTTAATTGAGTGAAATAACCAAAATGTGCAGCAATCTGATTTCAAAAAAAAAAATTTGATCCCAAGATTAATTTTTTTTACGTGATAAATTGCTTATAATAATCGTCAAAATTTTTAATCCTGGTTGTCATACAAATTTTGAAAACGTAAATTTGGCTACTTTACTGAAAAGTTGAAATTTTGACTATTTTGTTAATCAATAAGTTTCAAATTGCGATTTTGTATCATTTTTCCTTTTTATCTTTAAAAAAATAGGATGAATATATCCATTTGCAAAAGGGACAATATATTAAAATTAAAATTAGTGAGTATACTATAAAGTTGGTAGGCCCTAAATTTCGTCATTCAAAATAGAAAAACGCAAGATATGGTTCTATTAAAATCCCAATCTTCATTAATAATTTACCTCACTTTCCTAGCAATACCAATTTCTAATTATGATACTTCCTTTAAGGTCCTAACAACAGACAAATCGATAAATTGGACGGCAAAATACTAGAATAAAACCTTATGATATTGTAACTATTTTTTTTTTAAACACCCGTTTACCCTAAAATATCATTTTATGATGAAAATCATAAAACATGCAGTATAAGCAATGTACAACATGAGAACAAGACTCGCAAACTCGACAACCACTCACCGATAATATATTGAATCACATGGACGACGAGTCCTTGGGTCTCCTGCTCCTAGATCAAATTGCATAGCCGCTGGGCATCCGACTACAGAGAGAGAGAGAGAGAGAGAGAGAGAGAGAGAGAGAGAGAGAGAGAGAGAGAGAGAGAGAGAGAGAGATCTTTGCAGAACATTAGGCCTTCATGGAGATGGGATTGTAAATGGCCTTTGCGAAAGCGCTAAGTTTCTCTGATCACATCAGAATGCAGCCCAATTATACTTGTTCATGCCTTCATCAGTTTTACATCTAAAGGATTCGATCGATCTCCCGTAGTTAGTAACTACATTGGTGCTCGGCGAGAAGTGTGATGTAATTTTTTTTATAAATTATTTTTAAGGAGATTTATAACTGTCGGAAAATATGTTATTTCTTGTGGGTACAGCCGGAAAAATAAATGGCTAGTGGGTCAGCTAATATTATACTGATATGAAGTTTAAAATAAATGCTTTGTATTGACGTGATATTGTGTAAAAACAACAGGGAAATTGACCGCACTAATATCAACAATAATATCATTTGCTTGACACTTACAAAAAATCACAAAAAACTCAAATATTGACATATTTAGTACCAAACCGGTCACGAACTGACTGATTTCGTGACACATTTGGTATTAGATTTGTCAATATTTGAATTTTGGGTAATTTTTAGTAAGTGACAAATAATTGTTGTTATTGCTGTTAATTTCCCAAATAAAAAACGTGTAGAAAAACTCTTAGTATTAAAATGATCACATTATTAAATGAAAAGATGCGCAAAAATCTCAAGTACTCTAAACAAACACTGAAGTCTTGCGTTAAACAATCCAAACATTCCAGAAATCCCCCACCTGAAGTCAAAAACAGGTATTCGTTTCCTTTTCCTTGTTATTTGCATAACTAGCTGAACTTCCTTCCACAAGGTCAAAACTTCCGTGGCCATCTGAGCTTATTTGTTGCTCATTGGTGTGTAAGAATGGTGTTCAAAGCATACATTTTCATGCTCCGATGACACTGAAAACGATATTACTCGAATCAAGTGATTACTCTACAAGGAAACAATTGAAGGCTTTTACTTCAAATTTCGTGTTTCTAGTTTGAAACACACAAACTTATTTATTAACTTCTTAATCCATAGTATGAATCATCCTCAAGAGGGTTTTGGTAATTAGTAATTTTCAACTCATGAGTGGAAAATGCTCATCAATTGAGCTCTCCAAAGTCACGAGAAAGTACGAGTGAACGACCATGCAGCTGATTTAGCTCTTTTACCTCAATCCTCTTCTAAAAGAAGCTTTGTGCAAGAGCAAAGCGATGCTAGCTCCTCTTGAGACGCGGACCCGAATCCTTGCCATCTTATTCTACCGAATTTGTCGAGAAGGAAAATATAACTGCACGATAACCCATATTTACGATGGTGATTACTCATCCGAAGTTTTTGCATTTAGCAAAGCAAAAAAGAAAAAAGAAAAAATGGCAATGAAAAGATTTTGTACCCAGTTAGAAGGTTCAGTATATGAAGTTCTTTTCTGAAGTAATAATGGTCACCAAATGAATAAACAATTTGCCTCTTAAGTGCACCACTCGCTCCATCATCTTTGGATTTCTTCATGAATCGAAGGAGCAACTTCTTGATCGGAGTCCTACACAACAGCCACGAATCTATAAACGATACCTGAAGAATAATATTCTGTCAATAGATATTACGCAATAGCTTAAATACCGAAAAGTAAAAACTATATCCAATTAAGAACATTAAGTTGAAGATGAGTGAACCAAATGTGCAACAAGTGAAATACTTTCAATCTCAGAGCTTTGAAGCGCAATTTCAGATTAAAAAAAAAAAGAAAGTGAAAATTGGACGCACGAGCCCTTGAATTATATGGGAACTTTCACTTCGGCCCTTAACTAAAGTTAATTTTAGTCCTCGAGCTAATTACTTTTGGCAATTTCAATCACTTTGCAGGGATAAGTTAATTATGGAATCAAAATTAACAAGTGATAATAAGCACATGACTAGTTAATAGAGTCATTTATACATTCATCCATGAGGCCCTGGCATTATCGACTGTGAGACTACCCCAGTGGCTCCAATTGTTGCGTCCAATGGGAATCGAACCGAGGACATACAAGGTCCCAAGAATCGCCCTTACCACTAGACCAACCCCTTGGTGTTGAGTCATTTATACTTTTTTATTATCATTTCATTACATCACATGCCTCTACCATGTATCAATTGTCCTAAAAAACAATTATTAACACAAGGACTTGGGCTGTCAAATGATAAGTTTGAGGACTACGTTAACCAAAATTACAGTTTAAGGGCCCAAGTACGAATTCTCGTAATATCGAACCGAGATGACACATCACCTCATATAGGCGGATATCTTCTGAACTACGAAAGGCGTCAAGGAAAGGCAAGCTCCAAGATTCAACCATCGACTATAAGAAAAACGTAAAAGGAAATAGACATATTAACATCAATATTGATAAAAAAAAAATATGAATACAAGTTCTTAACACGATATCAATAGACATCAATATTTATAAAAAAAAATTAATATCCATATAATCCAAGCTCTTAATACAGATTTCTTAAGTTCTATAATAACATCTTGTACCTGTGAGTTTGCTCGGAACGAAATGCAAATTAAAGATGCCTTTGGTGATTCTGTTGAACTCGTCGGTATGGGAACGATTCTCCCATCGGAGAAGCTAACTTCTAAGGCGGGAAACTTCACCGCCGACATTGCAGGGATCATCACCTTGTTCGCCGAAGCAATCTGATACATATGTTACAAAAACAATTAACACTGACAAAATCTTTTTCATAGATATTCTCAGTCACCAAGCACTTCAAATCTCGCATCCTATGTTACTTTATTGTATCTTTTCTCCTAAATCAAGATGATCAGAGACCGACAAATGAATTATATTATGGATATCATGACAGTCATCACAAAAACATCAGAAACTCGGGAACTATGATCTTCCGTAACTTTTCAAATAAATAGGAAATAGAACAAGGGACTCAAATCAGTTCAGTACCTCAAAACAATTATCCAGACCAATGGTACTAAATTACATTCCACAACCTATTTCAAGTCAAAAGTCAACACCGAGCCACAATGGCAGAGGGTAAAAATCGATATTCTTCGAATTAATGGCCTTTTGTTACCTTACCACCATGTTGCTTAAGCTCGGACATATCGGCAAAGTAACCTCGGGTCATCTCATCTGCACTGCCATAGTCAATTGTTCATATGAGAAATGGGTATGGGACCCAAAATCAAAAGGCGGGAAGAAGAAGTAAAAAAAAACAACTCACAGTCGAGCTTGCTCTTTCTTTATGGCTTCTTTGTTTCCGAGATTGTAAAAGTCGAGGAAACGAGTTGAGGATCTCTGGGGAAGGAAATGGTGGGAAAGAGGGATTTCACGAGAGATTTTGTTCTTCTTGATGGTGTATTTGAGAGCTGTAACGGACGATTGAGACAGTACTCTCTTGATCCCATTCATCTCGAATTGCTTTCTCTCCCTCACTCTTTCTCTTCGATGGGGGGTTTTGATTTCTCTGACTATAGTGGAAGGGTTTTATTTAACGAGGCGATGTCAATTTAGTCATTGTCGCACCAAAGTGTTTTTATTTATTTATTTATTATTATTTTTTTTTATGTTAAAACAAAATCAGATGGGCCTCATCAAAACTCAAAACATAGTCGTCCCTTAAAAAGGTGCAACGAAGACAAAAGAGTAATCTTTCCATCTCATTTCACAACAATTTTCAACTATAAAATTTATCGCACAAAAAACGGAAAATCCCCGTCATTACAAAACCATAATCACTTGACTCAATAGCTCATTTACTCAAGTGGTGTGCCACTTGATTACAATTTCTAGACACCCATCTAAATTCACAAAAAAGAAACCTCGTGCTCAGAGTAAGAATCTGCTCAGAAATAGGGATACAAGTAGGACTCTTGCTTCGCAGAGCAAGCGCGTCCATGACCGCCTTGTTATCTCCCTCCACTAAAAACAACTCTGAAGGTTCCTTAATCTTGCCAACCACATATTCATCATGATCCCTAACATTTCAGCCTCCAGCGCACATCTAGCTGCATTGCCAAGCCCACCTAACCCGATCATTGCAGTTTTTGACCACATGATAGATGAATTCGATCTTGGTCCCATTATCTTGCCGAAGATTCCAAAAATTCCGCAATCGTCGCTGAAATCCCAAATTCACAAGAACTCGACCTTTAGATGTAACCATCTCTAATTCAGGGATACGAAAAAATACAAGTACCTCAGACATCTTCGATGATGTGAAACACCCTCTTCTTAATGAAGTCCCTATGCTGAAAGATGTCGTGCCAACTTCTAGTGGGTGACATGTGGGTCTTATTCAATGAGCTTGAAATTTTGTTTTACTTAAACCTAGAAGATTAAGATATTTTAAGAATGAAATATTCTAAATAACAGTCATGATTGTGCTAAATTCTAGGAACTGAATACAAAAATAAGGGGAAATGGTGACAATAATACTCAATGTTTGTTCAAAATACTACTTATATATAACATGTTACATTATAGTGTTCGTTACTACTCGGACCGTTAAGTTCAAACAGAAATTTTAACGACAAAGTATTTACGTGTAATTAAATTTGAAACTTTGAGTATTTTTGCGCTAGAAAAAAAAGAATGAGTATATAAGTAGTGTTTTGTCTGAACATTGAGTATTTTTGCCATAATTTCTCCACAAAATAAAGTGTTGAGATTTTTCCTCTCAATTAGGATTTTTGGAAAAAGTATAATTATGAATACAAGGCAAAGAGAAATAAATTTGACCAACGAAGGCCATTCTCATCCTAGAGAAATTGGTCACACACTCTCTCTCTCTCTCTTAAATATTTATTCCAAAATTCATCTTCCCAGAAACATTTGTTACTATTTCAACGAATCCCTCGTTGATTCAATTAAGCAAATAAGGAGTTAGCCCACTCTATTCGTCTTCGTCCATCTTGAGAACGACTTGGAAGCCTAATGTGTCAGTTTGAAGAACAAGCAAATAAGATGTGCGAAGAATCGAAGAATCAAGGAGGATCCCGAGAAAGCTCAGCCGTCCGAATGAAGAAAGAGTTGAGGATCACAACGAACTGTTCATAAGGGTGTAGCTTACATAAGGACTTCCATGTAAATATTACGAGGTTCCTTTTGTAATTGATTAAAGTCTACTCTTTCGTCTGCATTAGAATATTTGCGATTATGGAATTCATCACCTCATGTTATTAATTCGTTATTAAATTGAATGTAATTTGTTATAATTCAATTATGCACTTAATAATTAATTATATATGATCTGAATTATAATTTAATCATAATTAGAGAATTAGATCCGATCTAACCACACAACTTAAAATTTTGGTGCTAAATTTGACAGCTCGATTATCAATAGATATCCCAGTTAAATTTGTTTAGCGTACTTCCCAACATTATCATCACACGCCACGTATGTGAAGTCTTCGCCACGAGTCTTTGGGATCAGTCTTCTAGTGGTGTAATCCTTAACCACATTGAAGAAGGATTTCAAAACCATTGAGTGTAATTGATGAACACCACGAATATCAAATAAAACGCTTTAGAAAAATAGGAAAAAAAATGAAAAGTACATTTAACGTAGGAATGAAAGAAAAAAAAAAACTAGAATTAAAAATTTATCCCCCATATTTTGCACTTTCTTTGAGAGTGAACAGGCGTACGATCATCTGTTTGCCACTTTAGTATCGTTAGCTCTTTGTACTGACAGTCATTAGTAAGTCCAAGATGATAATAGCAGATAATCATAATATTAAAGTTATCATAATTATAGCAGTTAGAGGAAATGGTGGGATAAATATCTAATATTTTCAGTTTTATACACTTATATATTAATTTTTTTTTTCCGTTATCTTCAAGCCATTAAATTTAGATGGGAAGACACGTGGCAACCACTGAAAAAAAGAATGAGTAAATAAGTGTATAAATTCGAAATCATTAAATATTTATGCCAACATCTTCCCCCAAAAATTAAACTTGACTCTATTTTAACGTAAATTTTTGAGAATTTTCTTAAACAAATGTATTGAAAAGAGAATCTTTATTGCATTGATTTATAATGAAACTCGGATTCTAACTTTAATACAAAAAGGCCATCTATAAATCAAATTTAGTCAATGCCGCTCATTGAGGTCTAATCAGATCAAATTTTTATTTCTCCTAAGAATAACATTATTAAATGAAATATTATCTTTTATCCTTAAAAAGTTTGGGGAGTATTCTCATTTTCGGGTACCTCAATTTCTCTTTAGAAATTTGTCTCACCAAAATAAGATCTAAAGTTGAAGATTTTTTGTTTTCCAATTACAATGAGCACAATGATCTCTATCAAAATACTCAAAATAACAAAATTCCCAGTTAGAATATAAGTTTAAGTATTATCTTGTGAAATAGAGCTTCTCTTTTCAATAATATACTTTAACATGTGTTTAAAAAAAAATTTCAAAATTTTGTGTTAAACTAGAGTCAATTTTTTTTTTTTTTTTTGAGGAAATTGCGGCATACATACTTAATATTTTTTTTACTTTAAATACTTTTACACTCATTTTTTTTTTTTTTTTTTTTTTTTTTTTTTTTTTTTTTTTTTTTTTTTGCGGTTGTCACGTGTCTTACCATTCAAATTTAATGGTTTAGTAATAACGGTACAAGTAAAACAAGTCAGAAAAAAAAAGAATGAATATGTAAGCGTATAAAATTGAAAACATTAGATATTTATGCCGCCATTTCCTCCTTTTATTATGGCAAAAAACAACAACAGGTAAATTTTAAAATTTCCCCCATTTTAAATAAAAAAAGTGTCAAAAGTACCTATTGCTGAAATGTATCATAGTAATCAGAGTATACTCAGCTTTAGAATCAGAGACAAACTATAACATATGAAGACGGGGGTATAACATAATACACTTTCAAGGTAGTGTTTCATAAGAAAACTAAAAGTAGTACTTAATAATTAGATCCAAACCGAGGAGAAACACTAAATTGTTTTAGTGGTAAGAAAACCACAACAAAAATAAAGTCAAGTTCAATGGAAGATGAGGGTTTTCTTCCATGATCTGTGTCACAATCACAATATTAATATACTCTTTTAATTAGTAAGAGCTAAAAAACATTTATTTTTCATCATAGGGTTTGAGACAAGATGATATATCAAACCTTGTTCATTTTCATTGGAGGAAGTTGTTTTGGTGGGAGAGGTCGGCACGCAACGAGACTTCTTGTCTTTGAGTGGACATAATTCATTTTTATACATGTGTAAATGTAAATATGTAATCCTCGTACTATCAGATAGACATCGATAATTAATGTATTTTCGTATTTATTACATTGAAACAGCTCATTAATTAATACAAACAAAATATAACGCGATATTCATTCAAATTTTAATATCTTTGCATCACATATAAGGTCTCGATTTTGTTGGAGTTTATCCCTCGAACATGAAATAACAGTCTTAATACATATATTATATTGCATTAATTTATTGAAATTAGGAATGAAAAAGCCACTATTCCCCTTTTGACTTGTTCCTATTTTTTGAACTTTCGAAGATGTACGTAATATTGATGAATCCATCTTTTGATAACGTTAACCTCAATCTTTCGCTGCTCGACTAACCAATTTGGATCGGTTTCCTTTGCGTACAATATATCCAGGCAATGAGACCCTGTAAAAATCAAGGTTATAGATTTAGCTGCCCAGATATTAATATTATAAAACATGTGAAGACATAATAAGATATAATCATAAATTAATTGTGAAGACAAATTATCAGTAACTACCGTTGGCTGTATGTATGGCCAGAATACTTTTTGATATATCCTCCAAAACCCTATTTGAGGGAAAGAAAATTTTAAATTGATAAACCGTAAACAAAGTTAAGAGAACAATAATTATTTTCATGCTAATTTATAATTTTTTAAACACGAGTAATTAGTATAATTACCCGCCGCTGCTCCAAGGATCTCTGAGGCCGTTGGAGAAAATGATATTGCTACCGAATCTGTTGAGTATCAGCTTTATATCCTGCAATATGCATTGCCACATAATGTGTGCAGTTAGTTACATAAAAATGAGAAATAAACACTGGGAATAATAATACTAACACTTTAAAGAAAAAAAAAACATTAAGATACCATTATCTTCTCAAGGTATTGATCGGGATATGTGACCTATAGCTCACTAGGTAATTAAATGAATAACTATTACGCTAAGATCAGAATGACGCCTATATATAGAAAAAAATACCAAGACTAAAACAAGTCCCTATTACTTCTGCAAAATACCATTATTAGCTACCTAGTGCCACATGCTAACTAATAACCAAATTTAGTCTCTCTCTCTCTCTCTCTCTCTCTCTCTCTCTCTCCTTGCTGCTTCCATACAAAGTACTAAAAATTCGTTTTATTCAACTGGAAAAAGAGAGTAAATTAAATTATGAGGATGATGATGATAAACATACATGGCCACCATAGTAAGAAGTGGCCCAATGAGGGCGAGGAGGGACACCATAGAAGTCAGTGCAGTCCTTAATGAAGACATCAAGATCGAATGCCGAATCTTCAAACATGCTATTATTCTTTCTTCCTATTGGAATCACCATCTCACTGCATGTCTATATATACATATATATGAGAAATATATATTGGTCGCGGTGAGTTAATAAATCCACTCATTTATATTTATATAGTCTCTAAATTATAGGTTACATTTTCCCAATACCAGAATATGAGAATCAATTTTAACTTTTAACTTTTAAGGCTTAGGGTTTGAGGGCACTAATAATCTCCTGAATTTTAAAATTTTGGCACTTTGACGAAACTTTGAGTGTAGGGCTATGCGACTTTAATTTTTGTTCTTTTGGTACGTATAATGATCATCTGAACAAATGATAGCCAAATGTACTGTAATTATTCATTTTTTTTTATCAACGATGTCTATGGAGCGCATGAGAGCTGACTATTTTAACCAAGAAAAAAACGTTACACGTTTGAGATTTTGACAAAAAAAGTCACAGTTACTGATTTTGAAATTAAAATGAAAAAAATACATAATGACGAATATTAAAAAAAATTAGGAGTCACGTATGGAAAAATAAGCCGTAATATTATTGATGAATATAATGATGAATGGATGATTACCTGCCAACTCCAACCAGTCTCAGTCTCAGTCTCAGTCTCAGAAAGAATACGTGGCTGGTTGATGTAACAGGGTTGACGAGATGTAAATGAGACAAGGCCTGATAATATTTTCTCCAAAATATCACTTGAATTATTAGAGGCGTTGTCAATGCCTTGACACACCATATTCACTGGATAATAGTTCGGTGGTTGGCTGTACTGCGCTGCCGCGGCGTACGTTAGCATCAGCGACTTCTTTAGCTCTGTAGAGTTATTCAAAGGCCTACAAATACATGCATGGTAGATGATATACATCAATGATTTCCTCAGATTGATTTATAAGCTTTGTATATATAGAGTCACTGTTGCTTGGCTTACCCTTGATCTGATTTTGTCAACTTACTATAAACGTACGACTCGCTGTTACTCAATACTAAGTTACTATAACTGATAAGCCTTTTCAATGGCCAACTTTTTGCTTTGAATAGACATTCCACGTATTAATTAGTTGAAAATTATTCTCTTTGTAAAACAATATAGGTGGACCAATAATATACAGAATCAGTCGTGAATCTTTTTCTTAGAGGTATAGAAACGAATCTTTTTTTTTTGTGCCTGTGTATTACTAAATCTGCTATGCGCATTCATTTGTAGAGGAGCAAATCTTGTGTCGTACATAGCACTCGAATATCTTATACACAACTAAATACTCTTGCGACCTTATTAATTCCAACCCTAGCACTGAAAATATTGATATTAATAAAGAGTATGGAGTTTTTCTTTAAGCAAGGACATAAGGGTAATTTGATATTTATGTAATCACTACAAAACATAATGAATAAAAAAAAAACGAAGCTCATCATATGCAGCTTCTACAGATATTTATATTTGTTATCTTAATAATAATTTTAACTCTAAAAACAAAATTAAAGGATGGACTTCCAGAAAGTAGATATAAGTTTTGTTTTTGTTTTTTAAATAAGAAAGTAAATAGATAAATGTGCGTACCAAGACTCCAAGTCTCCAAGATAAAGTAAACGGCCAAACTTTTATAATTTTATGTTTTTCAAAATTTGTAAAAGTAATATTTAGTATGTATAATAATGAATAGTCAATATGAAAATTTGTCTACAAACGTAACTAAAAGAAGAAAAAGAGTTGAGTATATATATATATATATATATATATATATATATATATATATATATATATATATATTCATGTAAATATACAACTAACTAGATTACTATATACGTACATATTAAAGTTACCTGCAAGTATTGAATTTCCGATTAAGTATTGCAAGTCCGCCGGGCTTCGAAGCAACTTTATCAATTTCGGACCACGATTTCGCTATTGTGTCATGACAACTCTGGCTAGCTTCCTGTAATTTTAATTATTGATACGTATGATATGTGTTAAGTTTATAGGTATGAAATAAAAATTTATGTATTAAGACAAATATAAATAATTTGTGTGATATTAACTCTAAATTCCTTGGTGACAATTTCGTAGAAACCATTTTGTGGTGTGATATCATCAAAGTACAGAATCGGAGCTGATGAGGCCAATGCTCCAAGAGCAATATGAGGGTATTTCAATCGGAACCAAGAAGCCAACACTGCATAATTATATAAGGAAAAATCAATTAAAATGAAATTAAATATGCTTTACAGATAGATAATTTAGATTAATATGAGAAAATAATTAAAAGACATGCCGCTTATAATTATTATTTTGAAATAAAGTAAAGAAAAACGCACTTATATTTAATGACAAAATTATTCGAAATAAATTATATTCAGATCTATTACTCGATCTATAACTTGTTAAGTTCTGTAGTAAAAACATCTTTTTATTAGTCTATCGAATATTTGGTTGAGAAAGAACCTGTTTATTATCTTTCTTTTGTGAGTGGAAGAGGTAAATTAAGTACTCTATCACTTTTTTTCCCTTCATTGGTTCGTTATCCTAAGGGTGATAATTGATTTCACGAGATAGAGAAGACTAGGGTTTTGTCTTTTGAATTGATATCAATTAGGAGTAAGGATATTAAAAGAAAATCATATTATTACTTACTTCCTCCATATGAACCACCAATAACAATTACTGGAGAATTTGGAGCGAGGTATTTATCCTTTACATGTAAGAGAATTTCTGCGTAATCTGCAATTGCTTGAGCAGAGTTAAAATACCCACGTGTGCTTGCATTACCCATCGCCTCTTTCCTTGACCCAAAAGGAATCGATTTTCCATAATATCTATGCTGATAAAAAAAAAATAGTATATATGCATAAACCAATAATCAGCAACACTTTTTCATCCATATGATATTCGCCTAGAACAGTAGAGCAATGATAAACTTATCCAAGAGTAAGAACATAGGTGCCACATGTTTTTAGGATCTCTTGTAATATATACGTTGACATACAATAATTTTAATAATACAAATAGATATTTTTTTATTTAAAAAAAGCTTAATTATGACCAACTTATGGTTAAAAAAAAACTTGTACCTCTATGTAGACAAGTAGGGCTTTGAATTGAAGGGCGTTATTGTCCAAGAACCCGATCACTTGAATGTCACCGTCTAAAGGCGCTTCCGCTCCGAAGTAAGCGAAGATCGGAGCATTCTTCCCACCCCAATATTTGGAGTTCACAACAAATCTTTGTGGGAAAGTTTTATAGCTTTCGGGCCTATAGTTGAAATGGTCAAGGGTTTGGTTGTAGAAATAAGTCTCTAATAAATCGTTGGAGACTGAGTCCAAAGAAAGGGTTTGATAATCATGAAGGAATGGTGGTGTTCTTTCTGTTGGACTCAATCTTGGAATCAAATTAGGTTTAATACGATGAGAAGGAAGAGAAGAAGAGAAAGAGACTATTGAGAAGAGGAATACAAGAATTAGGCATGCTTGCCTTGAAATCTTTTTAGAGCTCTTCATTTGGGGGAAAATGTTAGGATGACTTTGAATCTTTTGCTTCTAACCTACACGCTCTTATATAGTAATTAATGGTAGTTTATGTAGTGGTCTTTATTTTTTTCTTAGGAAATAGTACATTGAATTTTAGGAACTTTTTAGTTTACATAAAATTAGTCACACTCAGTTTCTATAATGAGTACTTTGAATATTGTATCTAAAGAAATTGCACACTAAATATGTTAATATAGTTTAATACCTATTGGTGTTGAGCCTAATCGGTAGTCGAGCTGAAGACCAGCACCGAGCTCACGAGTGGAATGCGAGGTCGATTGTAGAGTTGAGATCGATCGTTGAGCTGATCACATAGAGCTGGAGACCAGATGACAGTGTGTGTGTTGCCCTAGTTGTTTATCTATAAATATGTTGTAGCCGTCACTCTTATACGCGTGGAAAAGAAAATAGAGAGAGTCGGTACAGAGATAAAAGAGAGAACAAGTTTTGTAAACATCATTCCATTGAATTATAATGATTTTGTAGCGACAAAGTGGACGTAGATCTCATTTTGAGATTGAACTACTCTAAATTTTTGTGTCCTTCTTTACTATTGTTTTATTTAGTTTTCTATTTGTGAGAGGGATTTCGGCGTGGAAATTTCAACAATACCTTTGTTCCTCCAAGAGATATTTAGTGAACGAATTAACATAATGTCGAATTTTCGGAAGATTTTATTTTAAAAACAAATTAATATATATATATATATATATATATATATCATGTAATATTAGATTTTGTAGAGAGTTCGAGCTTGAGAGAGAAAACTACTCTATATATATATATAATTGAAGAAATGAGAATGCATAGTATTGGTGTTATACTCATATGAAACAGCAAAGAGAATGCGTAAGATATGACTAGACATATAGCAAGAAAAGAATCAACAACACATATGAAAATGACACATCACTTTTATGTCTTAACAGCCCACTCAAACTCAAGTCAGAGAAACTATCGGCGCAGCTATAGTGTAGCCACAATAGTCGCAGCTATTTCGTAACATCGATGAGCTTTCAACCGCGATAAATGTCGAGACTAAGATTGCGGCTAAATTAAATTTAGCCGCGACATATTCTTACGGGAGAAATTTGTCGCGGCTGAATGAACTAATTATTATAGTGTGTAATTTTGTATTTATTACAGTGTAAAATCTCTCTGTTAATACAAACAAAATATTACGCATATTCATTCAAATTGATTAGAATTTTTCATCGACATATATAGGGTCAAATGCTTTTTGAGTTTATCACTCGAACATGAAAATAACAGTATTAATATATAAATTACATTCGATTTTATTGAATAAGATCGAAAAGCCCACTATTCCTCTTTGACTTGATCCTATTTTTTGAACTTTTGAAGATCTATGTAATAGTGATGAATCCATCTTTTGATAATATTGACCTCAATCTTTCGCTGCTCGACTAACCAATCTGGATCGGTTTCCTTTGCGTAAAGAATATCCAAGCAATGAGACCCTGTAAAATCAAGGTTATAGATTTAGTTGCCCAACTAATAATACTCTAATATTTGAAGACGTTATTAGGTATAAACAAATTAATTGTGAAGACGCGTACCATTGGTTGTATGTATGGCCAGAATACTTTTTGATATATCCTCCAAAACCCTATTAGGAAAAAAATAAAATTTTAACTTAATGAACAACATTAAATAAAGTTAAAAATAATAAATTTTCATTCTAATTAATATTTCTTTAAACACAAATAATTAGTTTAATTACCCGCCGCTGCTATAAGGATCTCTGAGGCCGTTGGAGAAAATGATATTGCTACCAAATTTGTGGAGTATCAGCTTTATATCCTGAAATATATATTGCCGCATAATACGTGGAGTTAGTTACATAAAAAAGGAAATAATTAAACATTTAGAATAATAATATACTAACCCTTTAAAAGAAAAAAGAAAAGAAAAAGAAGAAGATATAATATCATATTCTCAAGGTATTGATCGGGACACGTAACCAATAGCTCGCTAGGTAATTAAAAGAAATATGTGTTACGATCAATAACAGTGTGACACTAATAGTAGAGTGCATTATATAGAAAAATGCCAGACTAAAAAAACAAATCAGCAAATACTATTATTAGCTATCTCTCTTTCCTTGTTTCCATACCAGGTAATAAAAAAAGCCATTTATCCAAAAGAAAACAGAGTAAATTAAAGTATGAGGATGATGATGATAAACATACATGACCACCATAGTAAGAAGTGGCCCAATGAGGGCGAGGAGGGACACCATAGAAGTCAGTGCAGTCCTTAATGAAGCTATCAAGATCGAATGCCGAATCTTCAAACATGCTATTATTCTTTATTCCTATTGGAATCACCATCTCACTGCATGTCTATAAATATATATATATATATATATATATATATATATATATATATATGAGAAATATATATTGGACACGGTGGATTAATATAGGGATTTATATTTATATATGCAGTCTCTAAATTATAGGCTACACTTTTCGGAATATTAAAATTTGAGAATTAACCTTTAAAATTTAGGGTTTAGGATTTATGGCACTAAATAATCTCTTCTCTTTGATGAAACTTTTAGTGTAGGGTATGTGACTTTAATTTTAATTTTTAAGGTATGTAAAACGAAAATGTGAATAAATTAAAAGCAATAATAAAGTCATGTTACTTTCGACAACAATATTATGGAGTCATCCACGCATGTGGATTTGTCCAAAAGTTTATTTTATGGTTGTTTTAGAACGTGAGCTTACTATTTTGACCCGAAAAATAAGGTTATGTGCATGTTGCACATTTGAGATTTTGTAAAAATAGTTACAAAAATGTCACAGCTGCTAAATTTTAAAAATTGAGAAATTGTTAGTGAAAAAGAAACTATGGAAAAATATTTTAAATTTTTTAAAAAATTAGGAGTCACGTAATGCAAAAATATATTAAACCATGTTTATAATGATGAATATATATACCTGCCAACTCCAACCACTATCAGTCTCAGAAATATTGCGTGGCTGGTTGATGTAACATGGTTTACGTGGTGAATATGAGACAAGGCCTGAGAATATTTTTCCCAAAATATCACGCGAATTAATAGAGGAATTGTCAATGCCTTGACACACCATATTCACAGGATAATTTGGTGGTTTGTTGTATTGCGCTGCCGTGGCATACGTTGATATCAGCGAGTTCTTCAGCTCTGCAGGCTTATTCAAAGGCCTACGCATATATACATACACACATGATATACATATATATATATATATCAATGATTTACTCAGATTGATTTATAATAAGCTCAGTATATAGAGTCACTATTACTATTTACTGCTATTATAAATTAAATAACTAATCTGATTTTATTGTCAACTTACTATATTACGAGTTTACGACTCCCTTTTACACACAATATATAAACGATTTTCAATGGTCAACTTTTTGCTTTGAATAGGCATTCCATTTCCATGTATAAGTTGAAAATTCTTTCTTTATATAAAACAATATAGGTGGACCAATACAGAATCAGTGTTGAATATTTTTATTTTGAAATATAGAACAATTCCATTTCAATGTGCCTGTGTATTACTGTTTACGTATATATATTGCGGAATGTGTACGTATGTATATATGCCACCTATATATATCTATATCTCGATGCGCATGCATTTTATAGAGGAGGATAGTCAATAACACAAAGCAAACCGTGTGTTGTACGTAGCACTCGAATATCTTATAGACCACTCAATATTATTTTTTCTTTATGAAATATATTACTCTTATTACGACCTTCCAACCCTAGCACTGAAAATCATTGTATTACAGTGAGTATGGGTTTTTATTTTTATTTTTTATTTTTTTTATAACAAAGAAATTCGGGTAATTTAATATTTATGTAGTCACTAGAAAATATGTAAATGAATTCATATCAATTAAAATATTCCGCTTCTACGGATATTCACATTTATTATTAATTAAAAAAAAAAGAATGTCCCAGAAGATAGATATTTTTATTTTTATTTTTTTAAATCAGACAGTAAATAGATAGATGTGTGTATACCAAGACTCCAAGATAAATAATAAAAATCTTATAAATTTTATGTTCTTAAAAAATTTCTAAAATAATTTACTAACTATAATATAAAGTCAATATGAAAAATTTGTGTATAAACTCGACTACTATATGCATACAGGGATACACATGAATACATTAAAGTTACCGGCAAGTTTTGAATTTCCGACTGAGTGTTGCAAGTCCTCCTTTCTTCGAAGCAGCTTTATCAATTTCGGACCACGATTTCGCTATTGTGTCATGACAACTCTGGCTAGCTTCCTGTAATTTTAATTATTGATACGTATGATATGTGATGTGTGTTAAGTTTATAGGTATGAAATAAAAAAAGTATTAAGATAAAAATCAATAATTTGAATGATATTAACTATAAAGTCCTTGGTGACGATGTCGTAGTATCCATTTTGTGGTGTGATATCATCGAAATAAAGAATCGGTGCTGATGAGGCCAATGCTCCAAGAGCAATATGAGGGTATTTCAACCGAAACCAAGAAGCCAACACTGCAAAATTAGATATATATATATATATATATATATATATATATAGATATATAGATATATGTATATATATATATATATAGTTTAAAAGAAAAATTAATTAAAATGGAAACAAGTATGCTTTACCAATAGACGATATGAGCGCGAGAAAAAAAAAATGTTGCTTATTTATATTTGATGACAAAATTAATTGAAGTAAACTGTATGCAGATTTATTTTTCGATCAATACCTTGTTAATTCTGTAGTTAAAACATGCTTTTATTAGTCTATCTAATATTTTTTTTTCTTTTTCTTTTTGTGACTGGAAGAGATAAAATGGATTTAAAGATATATATTATTACTTACTTCCTCCATATGAGCCGCCAATAACAATTATTGGAGAATTTGGAGCATGGTATTTATCCTTTACGTGTAAGAGAATTTCTGCGTAATCTGCGATCGCTTGAGCAGAGCTAAAATACCCACGTGTGCTTGGATTACTCAGCGCCTCTTCCCTTGACCCAAAAGGAATTGATTTCCCATAATATCTATGCTGATAAAGGGAAAAAATTTATGAAACCCAATAATCAGTATACTGTAAAAGCATAACCTTTGTAAAAACATTAATATTTCACAACAGTACAAAATAACCATTGTAAAATGTTGATTTTCCACAACACTTAAATTAAATGTTGTGAAAAATCCGTTGTGTAATCCACAATTTGTACTAGTGGTAACACTTCTTCATCCATATGATATTAGCGCAAAACAGTAGAGCAATGACAAGAGTAAGAATATATAAATCAAGTGCCATATATTTTTAGGACATATCTCTTGTAATATATATGTTAAATAATAATAATAATAATAATAATAATAGTAATAATAATAATGATAATAGCGATTTACTTTTGTATTTAAAAATAAGCTTTAATTATGACCAACTTATGGTATAGAAAAATTTGTACCTCTATGTAGACTAGTAGGGCTTTGAATTGAAGGGCGTTATTGTCCAAGAACCCGATCACTTGAATGTCACCGTCTAAAGGCGCTTCCGCTCCGAAGTAAGCGAAGATCGGAGCATTCTTGCCACCCCAATATTTGGAGTTCACAACAAATCTTTGTGGGAAAGTTTTATAGCTTTCGGGCCTATAGTTGAAATGGTCAAGGGTTTGGTTGTAGAAATAAGTCTCTAATAAATCGTTGGAGACTGAGTCCAAAGAAAGGGTTTGATAATCATGAAGGAATGGTGGTGTTCTTTCTATTGGACTTAATCTTGGAATCAAATTAGGCTTAATACCATAAGATGACAAAAAAGAAGAAGAGGAAGATATTATTGAGACGAGGAGTACTACAAGATTTAAGCATGCTTGCATTGAAAATTTGTTAGGGCTCTTCATGTGGGGAAAGTGTTATTGAGAGAGAGAGAGTATTATATTATGGCATATAGGATGACTTTGAATCTTTTGCTTCCAATCTACACGCTCTTATATAGTATTGGTACATAGTAGCTTTTTCTTCTAAGGAGTAGTTTAAGTTGAATATTACTAACTTTTTATTAATTTTTTTTAAATAAATAAAAAAGCGGTAATAAAAATTATTAGAGTATCGACCGTCCATCATAAGTTGTTAGAGATGGATGACCAGGATTAGAAGTCAGAATTGTATTTATATCTAACTAACTGATTGGTTTGTTATACAGTCAAACAGTCAATAAGAATTTTCTCACTCTGAATCATTCTCTCTCGTTTCTCTCTCCTCATCTTGATTCTGTTAAAAATACATGGTTGCATGGTATTCTTATAATTGAATTATCAATATGATATTTCTGATATTGAAATCTAAAAGACAATATACTATAGGCAATTTCTGTACTTAGATAAACATATTTAAGTGAATTTTGCTAGAATCAATTTCGTTGGCCCTTACATTATGTTATTTCTTAGAAGCTATTAGAACTTTTCATTTAGCTTATGCCCCTTTACATATATATGTCGTAACAATATATATTATGATAGTTCTAGGGTATTTAATATTTATAACTTCTTACTAGATATAAACAAATAAATAAAATTGGAACTTTTGACCTTAATGACATAGGAGTTGATGGTCCATGTGTAATTATAATATATGCTCTGGTTTTTTGTCACGCGGATAAAATTCTCAGTGTATACCTATCAATTAAGAAATTGCACTGAAAATGCGACCATCTCTTCATCTGGAAGGAACTAACTCGGATAGTGATCAGGGAATAGTGATAGCTAGGGCCACTGCTATTTCCTTTCTCACTATGCTTTGTATACAATCATCAAACCACAAAAAATGTTGTCATTGTATCTGGATTCTAACTTTCAACTAAAAATATATCACATATGAACATAATGTGATGTAATATAAAGTGATTTTCCATTAAAAAAATGGAAACTCTTATTTATCCGAAAAATTTGTTGTAACTAGTCAATCTTTTAACTTATTTTAAGATGATAGTCAAACGTTCATTTTATTAAAAAATAGTCGATCTACAGTAAATTAATTAATTTATTATTTAGTTTATTAATTTACCACGTGAGCTGTTTTTTTTAATAAAATAAAAATTGGACTATTTTAAATATATATATATATTATCGGACTATTAGTGTGAAAGGAATATTTCAATAATACATGTAAACACACACAATGCTAGCCAAAAAAAAAAAAATGTAAACACACACAAAAGCAAAATAACTAATGGATGGGACCAAAGTTCCACACAAAGTAGAAACTCTAAATAGTCCGTTATTTGTGAAAGCATGTTATTATTCTTATTATATTTAGTTTGAGAGCATTTTCATCTGAACCAGAGAATTAAAATGTTGATCAATAAAATATCGAGAATATGGTTTACTAAGATATTCTGTACCAACAGATATATTGGCGGATATTTTATATTTTTATTTGGAAGGGTAAATGGTTCACTCCCATCCATGGTCAGACCGAGTGAGATAAAAAGACCCCAATTCATTAATTCACCATAAAGTCTTTTAAAAGAGTTCTCCGAACAAGGAATGGAGCTTCCTGAAAAATAAAAAAATCACTCAAGTCCTGATGCATAACCCATTTGCACAACTGATGCATGGACTCGTTCTCACACCTAGGAACCCAAGAAAACATTATAGACTCGAAACATCTCACCAAACTTCGAACCTACGCATAGAGAGGGATAAGAGGCCAAACCGGGCAATATTTGTTGTTCATCAAATTCTCCAAGAGTACCTTATTATCCCCCTCAATAATGACTCATGAGATATTACGAAATTTTGCAAGTTGAATAGCTAAAACATAGCCCATTAGTTCTGCCTCCATTGATGCGGCCGTCTTGATCTTACTTCTCCACATCCATTAGATCTTCCCATTCGCGCCTCTGGCCACTAATCCAATCGCCACTCTTCGGTTGCTAAATGCCGCGTCTGAGTTTATTTTAATGAATCATGTAGTCAGATACTTCCATTTACTCTGTTGCTTTCCTGCGCTCGCCGTACCTTTATCCTTTGTGCCCCGGTCCAGGTCACAAAGTTCAGGGATTCTTGCTTCAGTCCTTTGCATCAACTCATCGCTCAGCCTCGTGACCCCGTTGAAAATTTTATTGTTTCTCCACATCCAGATGGCTTATGAGTGTGATTCATTCACACGAAATCCGACCCTTTTATACGAAAATCAAAGCAAGTCCTTAGGTTATTCGATAACTTTTGGTAGTTTTTAGTGATTTTTAGATTCAATAGAGCAAAGAATGGTTACGGTGCAAAAACAAGCAGAATTGAGCTTAATGGCCCAAGAAACGACCCCCGGGAGCTAAAGTCAAAGCTGGAGAAGAAGTCAACAAAAGCCTCACGCGTTGCGCAAGATGTAGCACGCGACGCGCTGGTAGGCATCAGAGGAATCTCCACGTGTCGCGCAATCCATTTTCACGAGGCATCCAAAGTTTTAGAGTCTAGCGCGCTGACCTCCACGCGTTGCGCTTAAGGCCTTGCGCGACGCGCATGATGGCAAACCAAGATTTTAAGAGAGCTCATTTATGAGCTAATCTTGGCTCTTGGATTCCATCCAACGTTTCAAAATGCTCCAAAAATATGGTATCCAATGCCATAAGGTTCTAATCTAGTCCAAATACATCATCATTTTACCCATTAGAAAAATACCAAGTTTTGGTTGCTCTTGAGAGCCATTGAAGAATAAGAAGAAGCTTGGGAGTAAAGAAGAAGAAGAAGAAGAAGTAAAAGAAGAAGCGACAGTCTCCCTTACCATCATCCTCTACCTCATCTCTTGTTACCTTTTCATCTCAATATTTTCTATTTCTATACTTGTAGTTTTACTTGCTTTCTAAGACTCATTGTGATTTTGTTATTTTTGGAGTTTTGAACTTGGATTTGAGTATTGTTGAAGTTTGTTTATACTATTGATTTAGATTTGAAGTTTGTTGAGTAATTGTGGATTTGATAATTGCAACCTCACGCCTCCACCACAAACAAATTCCCCCGACCTTTCCCACCGCCGAAACACCACATCCACCCCAATACCCAAAGCTGATATGCAACCTCTGCATCTTCTCATAACTAACCTTTGTCTCCATAAAAAAATTACATCCGGATTGCACTCATTTATTCGATTCCGCAGAGCTGTCTTCGCTGCGTCTCGGTTGAGACCACGACAATTCCAAGAGAGTGTCACTAACATTGACGCGGTAGGGGTTGTTAAGGCCTGCCTCCTCGGCCAATGTTAGTGAGGAATTAGCAAAAATCCTCATTGAGCTAGCCTCCTCGATGCTAATCAGAGCTTGTTTGGCCAGATGTGAACTTTTCTTGGTCAACGTCTTCCTTGGTTTGATCAGCTTCTTTCCCTTACTTTCACTTTATCTTCCTTTCCAGCTCTCTTAGAAAAACTCAAGTGGAGATTCCTTGCGATCGCCATTATTTCCCATATGTTCATCTCGCTCGATCCTGCTTCTACATCTCCATCTTCCTTCGTTTTCTTTTTCTTCCTAGATTCATTATACGACACATATCTGCGTTTACTTGAACTCTCATGGGTCAGCTCAATGTCGTCGTAAATTACAATGAGAGCATCCCTCAAGCCCAGTTCCCCTTTCATGGAAATCAGCCCACTAGGCCCCGCTGCAGCAAGAGGCGTTTTTAATATCGGCTCATGCCCATCTCTCAATACCAAAGTCTTGTTCCACCTCATGCTACTTCCTTCCACATCATCAGTGGATAATGTCTCTCCCTTTTGACTGTAGGGACCACTCCCGACAATCTCTATCGTTGTACCAGCCCCAATTGTGCGCACCTCCATTACATCGTCTCGCAATCTGACATTCTCAGAGCCCCATTTCGTTGCATTTACAGTCTTTTCTTCCCCACCACTCTCCATACTTACGCCTACTTGTGACGGTCGACTTTTTCAACTCGTAGCCGAGGAAATACCAGCCGCAGAGCTCATCTGGTTCGTCTTCGGACTGGGCGTCCTGATCTCCATCCCCTCAAGTTTCCTCAATACTTCTCGTTGTTTCGGGTGGATGGACGCTTCCTTAACTGACAGTTTCCCCACCATTTCTGCCATTCCCTGGAAGCAAGACATTGTCATGGATTTAATGTATAGCCACCCTCCATACATATACACTATTGGAGAATGTTTTGACTGGACCAACACCCAATTCCTCTCCCCATACTCATCTTGCTCGTGGCCAAGAAGTCCGCATATAAAGAAGTATCTTCCCAATTTTTTTGTATTTACATTGGATCCTGAGAGGGCTTAAACCATCTCTTTCTAGAAAGAACCCTGCTTTCAGAGGCTTCCTGCCGCCACTTCAGTCTCACTCTCATCGACGTGGCATCTCATTCGGTGTTCCCAATCACTCTTCCTACCATTGCCCCAAGCTGTCTCTCATTCCTCTCATTCAAGTACCCCGATAGAAGACCTAACAAGGCAACTCAGAATGGCGACTCAACAAACGTCACTTCGTCGATTGTCAACATCTCTTGCCAAGGAGTTAACACAAATTGTGCTCCTTTGCAAGTCCAATGACGACCATCCACAAGACTCCACCACCATCTTCCCTCATATCAAACCTGAGCTGAAAAATTCCTTGTTTAATCTCCTTGATAAACCAGGGCCTCTTGCATCTCCACACCATCGAAAACACTTCGTAGATATATTTAGTCCGGACCAATCACGACGCTAGAATTTTCTCCGCCATAAAATACGCTTTCCCCCTCACCACTTCCGCCGTTGTAACAAGGGAAATTAATGTGCAGGTTGCTTGCCAAGAACGACGTGGTTAGTTCCAACTCCTCATCCTCCTCGCTACCCATCTCCAAACCCTTGAATCTCTCAGCTTAGACATTTCGGCCACCCTCACCACTCCTTACTGTAAACCCGAGATCTCCGTAAAAACAGAGCTCTCACCTACACTCGTGTTTCCCACACATCACAATAGTGTTTCCCACCCATAAGAATAAACGCTCACCGCACTACTCACCGGAACAACTCACAAAAGAGAAAACTTCAAAACAATCCAAAAACCCTAAGAATGCTAGAGAGAAAACGCACTCACAAAAAAAGGATAAAAGCCGTCCCACTCAGGCCCGGCCCAAGGGTGGGGCGAGTGGGGCAAAGGCCCAAGGCCCCCACCCAAGGACAGCCCTCTGATTTATTAAAAAAAAAAAAAAAAAAAAAAGGAAAAAGAGCCTCACGTAAAAGAAGGCTGGGCATCTGATTGTGATTGTGGGCTGGGCAGTCTGATTGTGATTCTGGGCTTAGTTATTTTTAGGAATAAGTCCATTGGCCATTTATTATACATGGTTGTCACTTGCATAACGGTAAACAATTAAATGCCAAAATTTGTTGCGATTTTCTTGGTTTGGATGCTGCGATTTGAAGGGTTTGAATGCTCTGGACGTTGATTTTTTTTTTTTACCGTTAAATAGATATTTTATCCTCCTATTTATACTTGTCTAATTCAATTGCTTTTACAATACTCAAAAGTTACCAAAAAAAAAAAAAAAAAAAAACGTTCAAGTGGCCAAAAAAAAAAAAGATCTGGAGATTTTCATATTTAAAAAAAAAACTCAACTTCTTATTGTTTTATTTTCAGGTTTACAAGGAGAAGAGATCAAGATACCAAGCTATTTCAATATTTCCGGGTTTTATCTTTCTCTCTTATTATTTTTTATTACTATTTGTTTTCTATTAGTTTTTATATTATAAGTTTTGCTTTTGTGTGTGTTGCGTTTTTTTTTAATATCAGCATTTTAGTAATTAGTGTTAGATATGTCGAATAGGAAATACCCATCGGGATATGAAAAAATTCAAAAAAAAAAGAAAATTAGAAAGCTTTGTTAAATCACAAAAAGGAGCAATTGAAAAATTTGTTTTAAGCAATAAAAAAGATCAAGCAAATTCAAGCAAAGAATCGAATGAAGAAATAAATGAAGAAGTATTAGGCGATAGCACTGACCCAATTGTAGAGAATACCCATGAAATTGAGAATTCACTAGATGATAATGAAAATCAAGAAACTATTGATGACTTGAGTCGTATTTATGATCCGGGAAGATGGAAAAATTTAGATAACAAGTCAAAAAATTTAGTAATAGAGAAAGGTCCAATACGTGAAAGTGATATAATTTTTCCCAAAGATGAAAATTCTAGACACTTTGCAATTTCTCATTATGTAAGAAATTTATCAAATGGAGAGAAACATGATAGGAGATGGTTGGTTTATTCTAAAGATTTGGACAAAGTATATTGTTTTTGTTGCAAACTATTTGGTGTTAAACAATGTATGAGTCAACTAGGAAATGAAGGAACTAGAGATTGGAAACATCTTAGTTCTAAGTTGAAGAGTCACGAGACAAGCAATGAACATTTGATTAATATGAGTGCTTGGTTTGATTTTCAAGTGGGGTTGTCTAAGAATAAAACAATTGACAAAGATGTCCAAGAAAAATTTAATAAAGAGAAGGAACATTGGAAAAATGTTTTAGTAAGAATCATAGCCATTGTGAAAAGTCTAGCAAAAAATAATTTGGCATTTCGTGGAAGTAATGAGAAAATATTTCAAGAGAACAATGGGAATTTTTTGAGCTTAATTGAAATGATTAGTGAATTTGACCCAATCATGAAAGAGCATATTCGTCGTATTCAAAATGGTGAAATTCACAATCATTACTTAGGACATAATATTCAAAATGAATTGATTCAAATATTAGCAAAAGAGGTGAAAAATACAATTTTGAAAAAAATAAAAGCGGCTAAATACTACTATATTATTCTTGATTGTACTCCGGATGTAAGCCATCAAGAACAAATGACTATGATATTAAGGTGCGTCGATATTTCTACAAATCCTATTATGATTCAAGAATATTTTTTAGGATTTCTAAATGTAGACGACACTTCCGGAAAAGGACTTTTTGATGAGCTTGTGGAAGAACTTAAATGTTTAGGGCTTGATATACAATGTGCAAGAGGTCAAGGATATGATAATGGATCTAATATGAAAGGAAAAAATCAAGGTGTGCAAAAAAGATTATTAGATGTAAATCCTAGAGCATTATATACTCCTTGTGGTTGTCATAGTCTTAATCTAGTCATTTGTGATGTTGCAAACTCTTGTGTTAGGGCCGTATCTTTTTTTGGAGTTCTTCAACGAATTTATTCATTATTTTCTTCTTCTCCCAAACGATGGAAAATTTTGAAAAATAATATATCTAATCTTACAGTCAAGTCACTATCACAAACTCGTTGGGAAAGTAGTATTGAAAGTGTTAAAGCAATTAAATTTCAAGCACCTAAAATTCGAGATGCTTTATTTGAGTTAGAAGAAACAAGTGAAGATCCCAAAATAAAGAGTGAAGCTAAATGTCTAGCAATATATGAATTGGAGGATTTTGAATTTTTGCTAGGTATGACTATTTGGTATGATATTTTGTTTGTTGTCAATTCGGTTAGCAAAAACTTTCAAAGTCAAGATATTCATATCGACGATGCTATAGATCAACTAAAAGGTCTTGTTTCTTTTTTTGAAAATTATCGTGAAAATGGATTTGTATCTGCTATGATTTCCGCAAAAGAAATTGCAAATGAGATGAAGATAGATCCTAAATTTCGTGAAAAAAGAGTTATCCGTAGAAAAAAACATTTTGAAGAAAATGATGTTGATGATAACATAAGATCTCCCGAGGAGTTATTTAGGGTCGAATATTTTATTTTTATGGTTGATCAAGTAATAACTTCTCTTAGAACTAGATTTGAACAATTTAAAGTATTTGAAAATCTATTTGATTTTTTGTTTAACTTTAAAAAACTTAAGCTATTAGATGAAGATACTTTGAAAAAATGTTGTTTGAATCTTGAATGTTTTTTAAGGTATGATGGAAATTCTGATTTAGATGGTTTGGATTTATTTTCTGAATTAAAGGTTTTAAGGGAAGTTTTCCAAAAGGATGATAGCAATTCGATGGAAATACTTAATTATATTAAGCATATTGATTCTTTTCCTAATGCTTATGTTGCTTATAGAATAATGTTGACTATTCCTGTTTCTGTTGCTTCCGCAGAGAGAAGTTTTTCCAAGTTGAAGTTGATAAAGTCTTATTTGAGGTCATCTATGTGTCAAGAAAGACTTAGTGGACTTGCTATTTTGTCAGTTGAAAAAGAATTGTTAGACAAACTTGAGTATAAAGATTTAATTTCTGAATTTGCATCTCAAAAAGCAAGAAAAGTGGATTTTGTGTAATTTTCTTGCTTTATATTTTGTCATTAAATATAATTATAAAAGGCCCTCATTTTTCTTCTCGCCCCAGGCCCCCAATTTCTTTGAGCCGGCTCTGGTCCCACTTTAGTTTAACATGATATTTTATGTATGTTTTAAATATTACATAAAGTATAAATGTAAACTGAAATTCTATATGTTTTTTAAGATTTGGATTAAGTACATAAAATCTCCGCACCAGTCACCACATGATCGTGACAAATGCTTTTCATAAATGTAGCCACTGTTTCATTATTGTCGTTCTCTCAAATAATTAACCGAGCACATACGAGGCAAAAGAAAGTGGTAAAGTTATATATACAAGCATTGTCTGCCTCCATCTTCTATTTAATTCCTCAAAAGTCAAAACACATCTTTCTCTTCTTAACGAGCAGTTGAAACAAAAGATAGGAAACTAAACTGCCTGAATAATCTTGATGGATTTCTCTGGCCACAAAGATTAGTGAAAAATATTATCTAGTTCAACATTTTAATCTACAAGATTTTTAATATAATGCAGTTTGTTTAAGATATGTTCTAGAATACATCAAGATAAAAGATTTGATTTCAAACTTGGAATTCTTCTAAAAGGTGTATCAATGAGGTAGCATATTTTGAGTGAGTTGAAGCCTAATTTTTTATTTTTTTTTTAATATCATAGCAATCGTCTAGAAGGATGACATGCGGCACACTAAGGGATTTATTTAAAATTTTGAAGCATGGAGAAATGACAAATATGCTGGAACATAATGTATTGATTTTTTTTTTTTACTTAAAAAAATTAATATATATATATTGATTTTGATATACTATGAGTATGTCTAATTAACATGACCGAATCTAAAAAAAAAATATTTTATTTTAACTAAGAAAACCATAAATAAAAGGTAAACTTTAAAGAGATTACTTACGAATCATGTAAGAGATTTACTAACTCGGATGATGGAATTATGAGCTACGTGGAAGAATTTTTATTTTAGTATAAATATTCATTGAACAATCTTCAACATCGAGACAACTGCGAATAGGAAATCAACACTATAAACTCAAAGTAATTTCGTAAGAGTTTAAATATGGGGTTAAGTGAAGGGTTGAGAACAACGCGACCGCCCCAGCGATTTCGGGAGCACATAACTATGCAGAAAATCCCTTACCTTATTTCATAGGGACTCTCATCCGACTATGATTGATGGTTCGGATGTGGGTGGAATAGACGCAGAAGCTACAATGCTTGGACAACCCCCATGCTTTGTGTTGCTCGGATTTAATATTTTCATGACTATTGACTTGCTTATGACAACAATCAAATGGTCGAAAGTACGTAGTTGTTGGCAAGTCTATGGAGGATTTCTTCATCAACATAGTTGTTCTCCTTACTCGATGGAATTAAGTCACGACACATCGCTTTCACAAAGCATGGAAATGACATAGCAACTAAGCAAGTTGCTGCACTTCTAGGTGCTCCATTGGAAAATTACACTTCCATCCCCAAGTTCATGAACACGTCATCATTCAAGATCATCACGATTGACCAACCCCTCGCACAAGAGCCACATTACCATCGTGCTTCATCAACTAGACGGAGATAACCCCAACTTGCATTTGAGAGACTATGACGTAGGGTTCTCCCTCGACTCAGAGCTGATGTCTGCGCTTAGGGTGGGGTCCACGATGCTCTTGTTGCACAAGCACGAGACAGGTTACAGTTTGGCAAGCGGTGCAAAGCTCCTAACTTTGAGGATAAAGGAAAAGGTCATTTTGAAGAGATCGAGAGTGATCCATGACTCGCTAAACTGTGTCCTATCTCATATTTAAGCAACAAGAACATCTTGGATCCCACCCTGAGGGCAGACATCAGCACCGAGTCGAGGGAGAACCCCACATCATGGTCTCTCAAATGCAAGTTGGGGTTATCTCCATCCAGCTAATGGAAAGCTGCCGAGGCTACGAGCTCATTCCCAAATCGGAAGTAATTTCTTGAGATCAATCAATTCGAGTTCTTGGGGTTGTTTGATTTTTTTAGTTTATTATTTTTTAAGAAATTATTCTAACTAATCAAAGGATTACCCTCTATTAAAATTATAGTCCAACTATTCAAATATTAAATAAATTGTCCATTCATATAATACATCTCTCTCAAGGATTCTACATATAATACCAAGCAAACCCACAACTGTCCATTCAAATAAATATATTTGTGCATATTATTTAATTTTTATAATTCTGATGTGTAATATTGTGACTTGTTTAGCTTATCTAGCTAATATTTATATTTTTTTATGAAGTCAACAATTTATGAGTTTTTGCATAAATAATAAAGATTCTACTGGACTGGTATGAAGAAAAAGTAAATTCTGTCGTAAATTGATAGAACATAGCTATTATGAGGATTTTTAAATAAATCATAGAAAAGATTTTTTAATTTTAAAAATATACATAAATCATAGAAAATATTTTTTTAATTAAAAAAATAAAACAAGTAAAATCCATCAATTAGAGCTAAATTACGCTTACAAATACCGACGACTCTGGACCACCATCAATTACACCCAATTGACACGGAAAAAGAAAATTAGCTCAGAGTGATGATTTGAGAATGAACGAAGAAGAAGAGAATCAAGATTCTCAGGAGAGAGAGTGAACGAAGTTGTTACAGTGAACAAAACAAATCTTCATTGATTATCTGAGATGTACAGATTTTACTTATATACTATCAGTAATGCTAACCACTCTTAACAACTTCTAACCAATCATACTAACTGAATTATACTAATTACAATAAAGCCATCTTGACTAATATAGCTGAGCTGTCACGCCACCTCAGCTGTGTACTCTATCACTCCCCTGCAAGCTCATGGGGAAGCTTGAAGAACCTTGAGCTTGGAACGCAGGACCTCGAAGTTGGAGCTAGAGACTGGTTTAGTGAGAACATCCGCCACTTGTTCAGCAGCTGGAATGTGATGAACTCAGAGTTGCTTAGTGTTGATCTTCTCGCGGATAAAATGCAAATCGAGCTCGATGTGTTTCGTCCTGGCGTGAAGGACAGGATTTGCAGCAAGATGGACAGTACTCAGATTGTCACACCACAGAGTAGGTGGCTGTGAACTGGATATGTGCAACTCGGAGAGCAAATTCTGTGTCCACACAACTTCTGAGACCAACGACGCGAGACTTCTGTACTTAGCTTCAGCTGAAGAGCGTGAGACTGTTGTTTGCTTCTTGGATTGCCAAGAGATGGGATTGGACCCAAGAAACAGGCAAAACCCTGAGGTTGAACGACGATCAAGAATATCAGATCCCCAATCGGAATCAGAGAAGCCCTTCAAAGTCATCGCTGAGGTTGGATCGCTACGAGTGAAGTTGAGGCCGAAATCAACTGTGCCACTGAGGTATCTGAGGATGCGTTTGACAGACTTCCAGTGGTCCTCTAATGGCGCGTGCATAAACTGACAGACCTTACTTACACTGTAAGCTAACTCAGGACGGGTCATGGTAACATATTGCAAAGCTCCCACAATGCTTCTGTACAGGTGTGGATCTTGGGCCGGAGGACTTCCATAATCTAGAAACTTGTGGCCCGTTGTCAGAGGAGCTCTTGTGGACTTAGCTTTCTGCATATTTGCCTTACACAGCAAATCCTTGATGTACTTGGACTGGCTAACAAAGAGACCTGTCGGAGTCTTTTTGACTTCTAGGCCAAGAAAGTAACTCAGTTCGCCCAAGTCCTTCAATGAGAACTGATTGTCAAGGTTTTTAATCAACTGTGTCACAGCGGCTTCATTACTCCCGGTGATGAGGATATCGTCCACATAAACAAGAACGTAGATAGTCAGCGTAGACGTGTGGAGGATAAACAGGGAATGATCGGAGCGAGCCGAGTGGAAGCCTTCAGCGACCAGGACATCATGCAACTTTTCAAACCAAGCACGCGGTGCCTGTTTGAGGCCGTATATGGACTTGATTAACCGACAAACAGCCTGCGGCCTTGATTTGTCTTCGAAACCGAAAGGCTGTTTCATATAGACCTCTTCCTTCAAATCGCCGTTTAGGAAGGCGTTATTCACGTCTACTTGGTGTATGACCCACTCCTTTGTCACAGCAATAGAGAGAATAACCCGAATCGTCGCTGATTTGGCAACTGGACAAAAGGTCTCCGAGTAGTCGAACCCGGCGACTTGATTGTAGCCTTGAGCCACGAGACGTGCCTTGTGACGAAGAATGGTACCATCTGGGTTCTCTTTAAGCTTAAACACCCATTTGCATCCTATGGCCCTCCGATCAGGTGGTAGATCAACCAAACGCCATGTAGTGTTCTTCATCAGAGCAGAAATCTCCTCGGTCATGCCTTGCTTCCATTCTGGAATAAGAATCGCCTCCTTTGCATTGTCAGGCTCTCGAGTGGCAAGGAAAACACGCGGCTTGAAAATGCCATTCCGAGACCGGGTGACCATTTGATGAGTAGGAGCTGCTTGTGGCGCTGTAGTGTCACCGAGTTGTACCTGCTCAGAAGAAACCAAGCGGCTTTCCACTATAGGATCGCCGGGTAAGGGAATAATGTGTTCAAAATTCTGATTATCAGCAATAATCTCCAAATGAGGGGACGGTGAGGACTGAGATTGAGAGCTGTGTGGTTGTGTGGAAGAGATAGATGGAGAGGGAATGGGTTGTGATATGGGTGTAGATGAGAGAACTTTGAGAGGCACTGTACAGGGAATGTCAAAACTGGGTGGACTGTGTGAGACAACAGCGGACTGTGCAAAAGGAAAATTCAGCTCATCAAAAATTACATTTCGTGCAATATAAACACGGCCAGACACAGACAAACACTTGAACCCTTTATGACTCAAACTGTACCCGAGAAAAGTGCATGGGGTTGACTTGTAGTCGAACTTATGTCTATTGTAAGGTCGCAGATCAGGGTAGCAAAGACATCCAAAGGTTTTAAGATTGTCATATTCAGGGTCTTTGTGGAAAAGAACAGTGAGAGGCACTTTGTTGTTTAGAACACTGGAAGGAAGTCTGTTTATGATAAAGGCAGAGGTTCTAATGGCTTCATCCCAAAATTTGAAAGGCATAGAGGCATGGGATAGAAGAGTTAATGCTGTCTTGACAAGATGCCTATGTTTTCGCTCCGCTAACCCGTTTTGCTCATGAACATGAGGACATGACAGTCTATGTTGAATCCCCATTTCTAGTAAAAGGTTTGTAAAGGCTCGATACTCCCCTCCCCAATCGCTTTGAATAGCCTTTATTTTAGTACCTAATTGTAATTCAACCTGAGCTTTAAACTGCTTAAAAGCTTGTAAAGCCTCAGATTTGGCTCTAAGAAGATACACCCATGTATAACGTGAGAAGCTATCTGTGAAATGGATGTAATATCTATAGCCATTGGTGGATATGGTTGAGCTCGGGCCCCAAAGATCAGAATGTATCAGTTCAAGAGGTTGAGTGTACTTGGTTGTAGAGTTTGAAAAAAGGCAGTTTGTGTAATTTACCAAGGCAACAAGCATAACAAACAGAATTTGGCATTTTATTTATCGTAGAGGAATTACAATGTTGTAACACAGTCTTGATCACCTTATCGGAGGAGTGACCAAGACGGTTATGCCAAATTTGGAAAGTAGGTACAGTAGATGCTATATTGCACTCAAGACTAGACAAAGACTTTGTAGAAACAGAAAAACAATTTGACTCTGAACAGACAGTTTGCACAGATTGACCTGGTGGTGGAGACTTTGTGGTTGATGCATGGACAAGATTAGGCTGGTGAAGATTGATCTGAGAGGTGTCGAAAACATACAGGCCTCCTTTGAGTTTTCCTCTCATCAGAACAGATTTACTGTCAATTTCCTTAACAAAGCACTCGTCAGGACGAAATTCAAAGAAGACAGAATTATCTTGTGCAAACTTAGAGACACTGAGCAAATTCTTAGTGATCTTTGGGACATGTAAAAGTTGTTTGAGACACAGGAGTTTGTTATGCACATAAGGAGATTGAAAGCATGAATAACCAATATTTTGAATTTTAATTCCCTTACCATCTCCCATGTGGACCTGGTCTGTTCCTTGGAACTCTGACTTGGTTGAGAGATTGCTCAAATCAGAGGTGATATGATTTGTAGCTCCCGAGTCTGGATACCACTCTGCTTCTTCACTTGGATACCAGACTGAGTCTTGATAGGTTGATGAAGATGCAGCCATTGCATAAGCACTCTGATCTTGAGAGAAATCATCGAATTGGCACGCCTGTTCAGAATAAGGATTGAAGAGAGTACAACCTTGATTCTGGTGCAAATGAGCCACATTGCCTTGTATCGGAGGTGCTTGTAGTTGACTCGGTCCGGAAACAGAGTGATCAAATCGATAATAGCATTGAGTCGCGACGTGCCCAATCTTTCCACAGACCTGGCATTGAACACGATTGTTCTGCCATTGTCCTCTTCCAGCTTGATTGTTTCGTCCTCTTCCTCGTTGTGATGGCGCTCCTCTTCCTCTGCCATTGTTGGAGTTGAATCCACTGTTGTAGCTTTGGCCTTGTTGATTTGAGCGCTGTTGTTGATTGTAGTTCGTCGAGGAGTAATTGTTTGGCTGGAAAGGCTTTCGTTGTTGGTGATTTCCCTTCGCATAATTCGCTGACGCTGTGTGACCTAGAATCTCATTCTCGTTGTTCTTCTTTTCCAACATTACTTCATGGTTGAGAAGTAGAGATTCCAGATCTGTGACGGAGTAGGGCTCGACGCGAAGGTTGATGGAGGTAACAAACATCTCGTACTCTTCTGGAAGACCGTTCAGAACGGCGTTGATGTGTTCCTTCTCCGATGTCTTCTCTCCGACGAGAGCGAGGAGATCCACAAGGTTGCGAATCTTCATGAGAAACTCATTGATCGATAGCGATTGTTTTCTTGCATTTTGCAGAGCTAGCTTGTATTGAGCGACTTTCGCGCGGACTTGAGATCCGAAAAATGCCTCCAATGTCGAGAGGAGTTGAGCGGTGGTTTCACAGTTCAAAAACCTAGAAACCAGGCTATCTGTCATTGACGAGAACAGCCATGAGAGAATTAATTGGTCTTGTTGCTCCCAATCCAGGAACTCTGGATTTAGGTTATCGGCGAGTTCGTCTTCTTTTGTGAGAAACTTCACTGGTACTACGGAGGTTGTGGATGTGAATTTCTGAAGCCGATGGCCTCGAATCGCGAGCAAAACCTGTTTCCGCCATGACAGGAAATTGTTCTGATCGAGCTTTGTGGCAATTGAATGATTGAACGAAACTGGTGCTGATGGTCGAATCGTCGCCGTGAGTTGGTCGCCTGAAAAAGCACCTGAGAAGGTCTGCGGATTGACCTGCTCTGATACCATGATATGATTTGAGAATGAACGAAGAAGAAGAGAATCAAGATTCTCAGGAGAGAGAGTGAACGAAGTTGTTACAGTGAACAAAACAAATCTTCATTGATTATCTGAGATGTACAGATTTTACTTATATACTATCAGTAATGCTAACCACTCTTAACAACTTCTAACCAATCATACTAACTGAATTATACTAATTACAATAAAGCCATCTTGACTAATAAATGTTGTTTATTTTTAATAAAAAAAAAAATAGAACACGCAGCTTGTGCGAGACAACTATAAATTATTACAATGCTTCAACGAATTAGAAACTAATATCCCAAACAGAAGATATCAAATAAACCGAAACAAAAGTAAAGAGGGCTGAACAACAAAAATGTTGCTCAAACGGAGAAGAGCTTGAAAGTAAAAAAATAAACAAACAAATAAAAAAAAGCCGCTCACTGTTGTCATATTATACAACAACAATAACTCTGAAAACAGACGAAGAATAGTAAAAATAATAAACAATATAGCTACAAATAAAAACCCTATTCACAGATAAATGTGCGAAACCCGATAGCAAAGTCAAGTAGCAGCGGTGGTGCACAAGATGCAACGCATACGAGGCGTACCTGATCCTTCGCCGTCGTTTTCATCTTCATCTTCATCTTCATTGCCGTAACCATTTTCGTAGTCTCGGTCGCGATTAGCTTTGTTGTCGTTGGTGTAATAGTCGGACTCGGTGAGGCAAGTCGTGTGGTAGGCGTGACAGCAAAAGAAGACAATGACCGACACGCTCTGTATAGAGAAAGGGTCGAAGCACATGCAACACCTTCCACCGCCTCTGCTTTTCGACTTTGCCACCACCGTGCTCGCCGCCGTTTCACGGTACCCATTGTCGCCGTCGTTTCTCTTTCCTCGCGCCCCATCCTCTTCGTTGCTCAACAAAACGCCGTGCCTCGCCTCTTTGTAGTATTTCACCAAGAGGTTCACGCAATCCGCCTTTTTTTTTTTTTTTCCAAAGTTAAAAAAACAAAAAATTACAAAAACTGTTTGAGTGAAATATCTATTTATTAGCATTGAAACGCTAGATTTACCTTGAGGATGTCATTGCATCCATGTCTGAGAGACGTTTCTGTTCTGTAATCTGTGACAATTTTCACCAACCGGTCCCTAAGCCTGAAAGGAAGAGAAAAGAAAACCCCCGCCCTGACTGAGTAAGAGCTTAATAACTTTTTAAGAGTCATGATTTATGTGTGAGAAGAAGCGAAAGGGAAACAACTGTTATCGTACAACTGACCTGGGTATCTCTAAGCCGTTGGGTACCATATTGACAATGTAGAGCGGGTCAAGATTGCCGACTGTGTGCTCCAGCAACATTCCAACCTGGCCATAAGCAGAAACAAGTATTTATAATACATTATTCATACTATTATCCATATGTATATATGTGTCTGTACACACACACACACACACACACATATATATATATATATATATTATACTATATATATATATATATTTGAGTAAAAGGTTGATAAAGATCAAGGCTTGGCATTACAGGTCTGATTCCAAGAAATGTCTTAATCATAATATATATATATATATATATATATATATATATATATATATATATATATCACACGTGCATTAGTCTTTCTTAACTTATTCTTCTAAATATTCTGTTTCTAACTTATAGAAATTAGTTGCTGATTTATCTAATATGTTCACATTAGTAAGTCAACTCTTGATTTCTCTTGACATACTTTCCTTCATTTCCCCTTGTAATCTTCTATATAATTACCATGTATTATCAGTTATGAACATATATCAGAAACTTATCTCTTTCTTCGAGCAGTGTTATTATTTTCTATACCACTAGTATCAATATATATATATATATATATATATATATATATATATTTTAAAAGAAACTCGATATATATATATATATATATATATATATATGTGTGGTATATCAACCGTTTCTCTTGAAAAAAATTTAATGACATAGATACCATTTCCGGTTTATGGAGGCACTGCTTAATCAACTCTTCCCAAAGGTCGTCGTCGTGTTGCATTGTCACAAACTCCACAGCCTGTATATGTCAACAAAACTTGTCTCGTCACAGACAAACGATATAAGTATGCAGGGATTTAAAGACCAACCTTAAGCACGCCGTAAGAATAAAACATTTTTTTACCTCTTCCATATCCCCTAACTGATTAATAATAACAGCCAAAGCTTGTTTTGTGTTTCCCATTCTTCCAAGAATGAACACTTTCTCTTTCAAGCGATCCCTTTTCACACATATGTCGTACGCCTGAAATATGATTCATGGGTCAATTTACAAACAACATAAGTAGTGATTCTACAAGTGTAGCTAATTTAGCGTGCATACCTTCTCGAGGGTGTAATGTTGACTATTTCGAAGAAAAGGAAGTAGCATCTTTGGATCATACTCGGCATAGAGCTCAACCTAGTACAGCAAAACAAAAGGAGAGTCACACATGAGATAATAAAAACAAAAGGAAATAGTGAGACCAAATTTTCATACAACCGTTTAACAGGGAATTTTCCCAAAAATTTAATGCGAGGTACAATGTAGGATAAAATTATGTTCATGTTGCGAGTAGATGTGAAATATATATATATATATATATATATATATATATATATATATATATATATACATATATGCTTTCAATACGTTATGAGTATAACGTGTACACAGAAACTTATCTCAACCCTGTCAGTACCTGCATATCGTGGTAATCCTTCCCAGCATGAGGATTCACTACAAATAATGAATGTAGATATAGATGCAAGAAATAACGAGAGTCACACTTCTTGGTTGAATTTAAAAGCTGCGAAACAACTTCCGAGGGAGCAATCAAATCCCTATTTTGGATAAACAATGGAACCGCACGCTTGCAATCCAGAATCATCAGTTCCACGGCCTGAAATGTAGGTAGCTCGCTAATCAGAAAGACAATGGTATAATGGACCAAAATTGGAGCCGGGGGTCAGAGTTTAGAAATCAGACACAAAATTAGAAACATGACGTGAAAATTCTGACAAATATTTTGTTTCTGGAACATAAATATACCTTTTCCCTTATAGAATCATGCAAGTTATGTTTTTCAATGAAGTCAAATATGTCTGGCTTCAAAAGCTGCAATATGTATAGGAAGACAACAACAAACTCGTCAGCGGCGTACTCTCAACATCTTGACAGCCAAAGGCATTACAATAAATTTCATTTAAAAATGTGGCTTAAGGCTTACATCAGCATATAAAGAAAACGCTCTCTCGTATTGCCCATCAATTACATACAATTCAGCTAGTGCCTGAAACAAAGACCGGAAACACGAATAAGACCATATTCATCACAGTTTATTAAAAGATGCAGATTAATAATAGTAATAATAAAAGGACAGTATATATATGGACCTCTTTCAATGCATCTGTCATAGATGAAGTATTTAGCTGAGGTTCAATGGCTGAGATAACAGGGAGTGCAGAATATAGCACAGATGGCCAAGATTTAACAGTCGACAAAAGATCCCCATGGAACGCTGGATTGGTTGCCAGAGCTACAAGGGCAACCTGTGGTAGTAGAAAATTGCACACTTAAGAAATTAGTAGATAAACAGCTATAAAGAGAGCCGAGTTTTTTTTTCCTAGCATACCTCATAAGCAGTATCACGCAATCTTGGGCTGTCAGTTGGTATATATGGAACCAAGACAGGAAGCTGGCGGAGATGAGCAAAATGGAAAACCCACCTGTGAAAAACACTTTCAGTCTAATAATATCTCTTTTTGTAAAAAACTGCAACTTAATGTTTAATCAATGAAATCATCATAAGAGAGAGAATCATATCAAATAATTAGGAAAACCAGATGACAAAGAATTTACAAGAATCTATAGAGATAAATAAACACAACAGAATTTAGACCTCTCCCACGCTGAAGCAGATCCTCGCAATAGTTTCGGACACAAAGACGCCGCTTCAGCATACTTTCTTTCCACGATCAAATGATCAAGGTATCTAGATCCAACCTGCAGATTAAACAAGTATATGTCAATAATGCTCTAGTGACAACCAAATGATTAGATATGAGGTGGAAAAAATAAAATTCTAAAGAATGTACACATTGTATAAAAATAAGATACCTCATCAAGGAGTTCACTTCGGCCCTGTCCTGCTTCAACTGCAGCCAAAGCTTTTTCATGCCATCCATGTTCAAGCAGCCAAGCTATGTGATCTTCTGCATCCCTGAATTTTAGAAAATAAATCATATAAAAATAAAAACAGAATATATATACATATATATATATATATATATGTGTGTGTGTGAAAACATCCATGATAGAAAAGACTATAGGTTATAGCATATAATACAATATAACATGGGGGGTAATAGCTGCTTTGAGTAGTATTTGTGCTGTCTTTAAATGTAAAAAAGATTACTAGCACCAGCTGAAACTTCATTGTCAGGAAACAAACTAACAACAAAAAGACAAACAAACAAAAAAACTAAAAAAAATTAATAATTAAAGAACTCTGTTAAACTAGTAATTTGAATCACTTACATCGAGCCAGTGATGCTAAATGTAGGATAAATCTGTTACTCATGTTAGACACTGATGGACGATGTAGTAATTCAATTATTAGTATAAATAGGCCATTAGAGCATTAGGGTTTCATGTTATGATTTCTCAATATATTTTGGAAAGATTGATTCCCCTCTCGAATTGTGAATTCTCATTGGATTATAATCCTTAATTATTCCTATCAAAAGAAAAAAATCCATTCTCATTGTCTTAGGTGTTCTAGCGTGATAAGATCACACCATCCACTAAATAATCTGTCAAACAATGAGAAGAAAACTAACCTGGGTTTTGCAATGACTACGTCCTTCGGTGACACGATATAGTACAGTGGCTCATCTCCTGCAGCCCACTGCCCACCAGCATAGCTGCTACCTAGAGATGCATGAAAAAGCCTTTAAACAATGCTAAAGCAAATTATGTAATCACCAGACCATAAGTTAAAAGGCAAGCATGTTAGCCTTACCTGAGAAAGGAGCATGAGCAAGGGAATAGTCTTTTGCCTTGTAATGCTCAAACCCATGTACAGGTAACGCATCTGTTGAAATTTCATCATTATTCCATGAGACAATGCGTATTTCTGGTCTCTGTGCGTTTCCCTACTCAAGACATGTCATAAATGTTAGGAAATACTATAGACATATTAGACAAAGTTGAAATGCAAATTTGCTTCTGTCTTGTGCCAACAAAATGGAAGCTTCTCGAATTCCAAACTATGATGGTTTGCATAAATTAATTGACCCCACGTCACAATTCAGCAGCAATATATGAAGTAAGATCAGATAGAATGTTATAAAAAGAATCATCTAAGTAAGTGGGAATAAACACTTTGCAACTTAGATGTCTCCCAAAATATGAGGAGAAAGTACCTGTCGTGATGGGATTGAACTGCTAAATTCCTTCTCCCGATCTTCTTCACCAGGAACATATGCCAGAACAACCAAAGTGTCACCAAAAGGAGCAATTCCAGAGATTAAATAGTTCGTTTGGAAAGATGCCACAATATCGACTTTATTCAAGCTGGACAGTGGAACATGCTTGTACGATCCATTGGATGCCTTCTGTTGATTTGTCCTTATTGATGCAATTTTGACTGATGTTCCCCATCCAATGACCAAGAGCATATCATCCTACGTACGATGAATATATAATATAAATCACAGCACTGTGCTACCGTGTGCTTCTTTGATTTAAGGGTCTAAAATCCTGACTATATATGTTTTTACTTAGTTACTGTGTACCTGCCATACTAAATGGGGTAGCAAAATCTCTGGTCGTGGGCTACCTCGTGGTCTTTCAATGAATGTAATTCGTTGATCATTAACTGCATCGTAAACTTTCACACCAGCGTCATTTGCCCAAGCAATAAGATTTGCTCTCCATTTTACTGCATGTATTGGACCTTCCCCAGAGTGCAATACCTATCATAACAACCTTTTGAGTTATGAGGAACTAAAAGAATGTATAGTATTCATTGTTCCAACAAAAGTGAAGAGTGCTCAAACCTGGTCTCGAAAGCCCAGCCATTTCTTAGAGTTAAAATATAAATTACCAGCCAAACCCCCTGTTACAAATCTTCTAGATGTTTTTTTGGCATAATCCGGGTCTAACGCAACAGCCTTCATAGGACGATGGTAATCAAACTTCATTTTTTCATCTGTGAAGAGGCTGTTAATCACAATAGATCCATCATCAGAACAGCTTCCGATGTATTCACCTTCTGTGTCAAAGCTGAGGTCGTTTACTGCTGCAGTATGAGCATTGAATTCCTTAACCTGTATATGGGCCAAACTTCACAAAATTTATACCTTAACAAAGCACTAAATCCACCATAGAAGATGACAAACGTCGATTAACACTGTAATTTTTCGTCGCATAACGAAGAAAAATGAATTAGCCATATAACTTCTTACAGAGATCTTTTAAGATCCGTACAATGCTATAAAAATGGCAAAATAAGCTAATATCTGACACTGGAATTGAGTTCGAAAATAATGAAAAGAGAAGCAAAACACATACTGAGATCAACCAATGCGTAGGGTGTTCAGACAAGAGACACCTACAACAATCAGATAACTTTGACTGCCTAATTCGATGAAATGCAAATCTGAATTCAAATTTCAGTCGATTTGTCCTGCCTCAGCTTGATGGTTTTCAAGACAAGAACCAATTAAAGTGCCAAGTCTAGGAACTACAACAACACTGAAAGTAAACTACATTACTCAGGGAAAGCAAGATGGCACACAATCGAAGTAGCTCTGCTGCTCGAATAGAACAAAACTCAAACTGAGATAACAGGTGAGCTCCAAAAAGTCCATATTTTAACCAAAACAAAGAAATAAAAATCACAGCTCATTAAAGTTCATATGATCTTCGATTCACCGAAAGCAGAATTTAACCAATCACCACAAATCAGAAGGAACATAAAAAACTAGATTTAATGATTCTGGAGAAAAATCGAATTCAAACAAAAGTTCAAGTCAGGCTAAACGTAAGCGATGATCATCAAACGGAAATGGGGAAAGAAGAAAAGCCTAATCGGAAGCAACGAAAACAGACCTGATTGCCGAGAAAATCGAGGATGTGAACTGAGCCACCTTGTGTTCCGAGAGCGATCATCCTCTCGGCGACGGCAACGCACGACGCGGCATCGCTGGCCAGAAGCGACGGTATACTTCCTCCGAGCCTCTGGTACTTCAGTTTCGGCTCTTCCTCTTCTTCTTCTCCCTCTTCCTCTTCATTTTCTTCTTCATCTTCTTCTTCCTCCTCTCTCTCATCGTCTCCTTCGCCACCATTCTCCGACGGAATCGGAGCCATCTGCATCGAGAACCTCGTCGCCGTCGGAGAAACACTCGCCGCCGATCGAACGATCGTTCGATTGATCTGGTACGGTTCGTTTGTGAATTTGGGTAATACTGTTTTAATATATATATTTGCTTGGTATTAATTAGCTAAAAACAACAAAACACCTTGCAACAATTCGGTTACAAATTAATAAAAATAAATATTTCTTCTGGTATAGGTGGTTCTCCGGTATAGATTTCTCGGGGGTCTTTTGATAGGGACTTGGGTGATTCTGTGAGTTGTCATTTAATTTATGGGACGAGCTTATAGCTGTACCCACCTTTTGGGTTTTGCACATTATCATTTTTTTTTACATAGACATCCTTTTTTTTTCCCCCATAATAAGGTTTACACATTGATGTGATATTTCTTTGGAAGTCTATATCTTTATCAGTGTTTACGTGATAGATGATAATATACTACTAAAATCAAAACTTTAATATCATCGATATAAATATCAGTATTTTAAACATTAGCTAAAATAAATAAAAAAATCATATTCTGATTTGAGATTGTTAAAATGGATTTGACATCAAATGAATTGTACATAAATTGAAGAAGAGTTAAGCATAAAGTCACTTTAAACTCTCTGTATTAAAATTTTAGTCTAATAAAAAATAGTCTAAACAAAAATAATTTGCATGCGTGGAGACATAGTCATGAGTTTGACTGTATGCTTGATATTGAATAAATAAGCGATAATAAGTAAGCGACTATTTGATATAGTTTATTTTAGGGTCAAGCGGCTAAATGGCCAAATAGAACTTAAGGATTTGCAAAATAGCCAAAGTTTATCAAGTATAAGCAAAATAGCCAAGCTGCGATTATTAATCCAGGCAGGATTAAATTTAATCCAGACAAGATATCGGGATTAAATTTAATCCAGGCAGGATTAATTTAGTCCAGAGATTTTATTCAGCCTTAAAATTTAATCCTCGACCTTCTCCGATCTTCTTCTTCTCAGACCTCCTTCCAGTCACTGCAATCGCACAGATCTTACCTCCCGTCGGACTCTCCGTCACGGCGGCGAAGGCGAGGAGATCGACGGAGATTCGTGACTCTCCGTCACGCTACGGCGACGAGGCGGGCTTCCTCGCTGGAAAGGTTCGTCGCCCGAGCTCCTGCCCTCCCTCGCCGGCGAGATAGTCGCCGCCGCCCGCCACATGGCCGACCACCGCCCGCGGCCGGGCCCCGCGGTGCTGCGCATGGAAGTCGAGATGGTCCTCCCGGTCGACAGAATCCCCGGCGGCGAGGCGATCGAGAGTCTGCAGAGAGTGGTGGCTATTTTGGCTAACCTATTGAAACTATGGCTATTTTGCAAAAGCCATAGTTTGAATTGGCTAGTTCATGCCATTTTTCCTTTATTTTAAAGGTCAAGCGGCTATATAGCCAAATAGAACTTAAACTTTTGTAAAATAGTCATAGTTTATCAATTATAAGCAAATTAGTCAACTTAATCTAGGTTGGATTAAATTTAATCCCAACGAACTATAAAGACAAAATGTAAGGTTTATGACCGCTGGATTAAAATTAATCGAGGCAGGATTAAAAATCGTAGTACTCTCAATTGGCTATTTTTTTATACCTAATGAAGACAAGATTAAAATTAATGAAGGCAGGATTAAATTTAATGACAATCTGAAAATCCAACAGATCTAGCCGTGCATCAGATCCGACACCGGAGACGAGGATCTGAAGCAGAACCGATTCCGATGCCTCGGCGCATCCGATTCTGATGCCTCGGCTCACCCCTTGTTCTTCAAGCCCATCCGATTCCGATGCCTCGGCTCCTCAGGCGCGTCACCGTCGATCGCCCAGAGCCTTCGAGGCAGTTCCGCCGGAAAAGCGACAAAGAATTCGTCGTCTTCTGAGCGCTGGCTCCACAACACGATGAGCAGAAAGAAGGAAGTTTTCAGGCCGAAAGTGGAAGGAAATGTGGGAATGTATGTCTGTGGAGTCACTGCTTACGATCTCAGTCACATCGGCCATGCTCGTGCTCATTTTTGGTGGAGAGAGTGATGGCTATTTTGCCTAACCTAATGAAACTATGGTTATTTTGCAAAAGTCATAGTTTGAATTGGCTAGTTCATGCCATTTTTTCTATTTTAAATTGAATTTGAATAGCATATGTATGCATATATTATATTTACTAAAGAGAAAAGGTAAAAAAAAAAAAAAACTAGAAACGTAATAAATATCAGAGAAATTGACCAAATCAGTGTCATTTGATAATTTATTTTTCATTTTCCGCCAAAATACTAATTTGGACATATTTATTAATAGACTATACATACAAATACATTTTTGCCCTCCTTTTTTTAAATTTTGTTTTCTCTTATTTCTCTATCTCCTCTTTCTACATCTGCCCAAATTATCCATGGATTTCAAACCTTCGACAACTTCAATTTATGATCAACCCTCAATCGCGTCGGCTCGAAAAGCTCGTCCAGAACGTGAACGCGCTAAGAGCATCGCGATTTGACTCGCTGGAGGATTTGGTTTTCTCGGTGATCGCCTATGACGGCGAAGGGATCTACTTCTTCGTCGAGCAGTTCGTGTGGCTAATCAAATCGGGGCTGATCGATCTCAATCACTCAAAGACGTTCCAAACGATCAACGCTTGGGCAGAGCTCGACGGCTACGTCGTAAGCATTGCGCTGAAGTATTTGATTGCAAGGTATTTTTGTACTAAAAAATATAAGATGATCATAATTTTATATTAAATTAGATATATTGAATTTTGGTCCGAAGCCTTGTAGTTCAGAAATAATTCCAAAAAAAAAAAAAAATCAGATTTCTATTAAAAAAAAATATCCTCAACAGCAATTAACTTCACCAACGAAAATAAAAGAAAAAGAACACAATCACTAAACACAACTATTTGATCTCAAATTTAATCGCAGAAGAAGCGAACACTCCGAGACTCAGATCTCTGCCGAAATCTAGCCAGCGATTATGACGGTCTCGACGGATAGGGATGCTCTCGCCGGCCGGAGCTGAAATGCAGCCGAATTTGTTCCCCTTCGGCACCGTCTTGGGAAACCCCTTCCTCTTCAATGGCGATCTGAGCGAGGGTCTCGAGTTCGATAGCTCTTCTAGGCTTTTCTTCCTCGCCCCCTTTTTGCTGTCCCAAGGTGGTGGAATGGACCTTTCCAGAGTGGGAGAGAAGATCTTGAGCTCCGTGCGGTCCGCAAGATCTCTCGGTCTTCTTCCGTCTTCGTCCGACCGCCCCGAGGTAATGCGCTTCATTCTCCGATTACAGGGTTCTCGATTTCGATCGAGTTCTTTGTTTCTGTTATGCTGTTGAATTTGGCATTTTTGGAAATGAGCTTGACTCTTTGTTTTGACGGATATGCTGCGTTCCCTGACTTAGTTTCTTCGTGGATTTGAGAGTTCTTAAGTCTGATCGAACTTGTGCATTTCGATGATTTTGATACGCAGTTTTAGTTATGGTTAATGGATAGCTGATTTGCAATAAGCTTTGCAATGCGGAAAGGATGTTACTAAGTTAGCTAACTTTATGTTTAGTGATTTGAAGGTATTTACTAGGACAGTAATTCAGCTACGAAGAATGAGATTGAGCTGGGTTTTTCAGAGGCCTATGTCTTTGATGTTATATAGTGGTGTTAAATTATGTTATCCTCTGTTTGTAGGTATTGCATTTGACATCTGAGCTTATTATCGATTGTTTAAATCTTTTAACTGCTCTTTGTAATTATCCTTGGTTTTTGCCAAGGTACCCGTTTCAAATACATCATGTTTCTCTTAAAAGATAAATCTCTTAAGTGGTATAATGTCTTTTCTCAGAAGCTATGTCCGGAGATTGTGTTTCAGCTATCTTTCCAACTGTGGGGTATTATAAAATTTGAATTTAAATGAAAGCTTCAAATGCATAGAACCAGAAATGAAGTGAGATCAGTGTCTCATGCAGTTGCAAGCTGTCTAATCTGTAGGTATTCAGAGGCCTTTTTTTAAATATTTCTTTTACATGTTATTTTTAAATCAGGTTCCGGCTCGGGCCGCCGCCGCCGCTGCCGTTGCTCGTGCCCTTGCTGGTGTACCGCCTCATCAAAGATACAGCCTTTCCTCGAGCTCCGAAGAATTAAGCTCCATATATGGGAGCAGACCTCATGGTCAACCAGTTGCAGAGATAGAAGAAGAGTTTTATGAAGAGGTGATACTTCTGTAGGACGCTCTCTGCCCCTCTTTTAGTTTTACGTTTTCCAATCACTTGAAGTTTGATAGCTATCTTTGTAAGTCCAATTGTATAGAATAGAATATAGTTAAAGAGGTATCTTATCAGTGGTGACATTAATATGTACTGCAATGACCCATGGAATTTAGGTCGAGTGGTCGTTCCCATGTAATTTAGGGTTCGATTCCTCATGAGGGAGTGGACCTACCAAGCGATCTCGAGTTTCCTCCTCCTAGACGTTGTTTGATTCAGCGGGTGGAACAATTAAAAATAACATGTATTACAATGGCTTAAGATTGTACAGTGCATTCCTAGTTGGTAGAAGAAGTTCATTGATTACTAGTCAAATTCTGTCACTATTTTCTATACCCTCACCATCTAATAAAGCAAGTTATACCCTCTTCATTTTCAGACTGGGTTATTACGGTTCTTAACCTAGTCACTTCTCCTTATGGAATTTTTCTTCTGGTTAATGCATGTATAATTTTGCAGAATAGTCCTTCTACCAAAACATTTTTTTAGAGTCAATATCAAAATCTCTCCCTCTCTCTCTCCTCACGATCTTGTCAATAACAAAAAACAGGAATTTGATCCCATACAACATATTTTGAAGAATATTCCACCAGAAGAAAACGAACTGGAGCATTTTGAGAAGCAGGTATATAACGTATCCATTGTTGTCAAATGCCATTATGGATTCTTAAACCGTATGTTTTATACAAACTATTTTTGCAGGCTGCTCTTAGATTAGCACAGCTAGATAAAGTAGCTGAACGTTTGTCTCATCATGTTATGGAGCACCATGAAGTAATGGGTAAGCCCTTAGTGTAAACTTTTGAACCGTCTTCTGGTGTTACGCGTGCCAAAAAAAAAAAAAATTATAAGCAACTAAGCCACATCAAACGTATTATTTGCTAGACAGCCAATGTTCTGCTAACTAAAGCTAATTAGCCACTGATTTATTAACAGAAATTAAATTGACAATTTTGTCCAAATAACTCAATTAATAGGCAGGAATTATTTGGACAAAGTTGTCAATTTAATTGTAATTAATAGAATCAGTGGCTAATTAACTATAATTAACTAAACGTTGGTTATTAGGCAAACTTAAAGTTTCTTTATGGCTATATAACTATAAAACCCTTAAAAAATAATAATAAAAATATATTTTGTACTAACTCTGCAGTTGATAGTAGTTAGTTGGTTGGATATTTTAAGCAGGTGTTTATGTATATATTGTTGTATGAACTCAATAGAGAGTGCAATTTCAAGCTAGATTTATTTTTCTCGCAAGCTAGTCTGCTGTAGAGTATATCTAACATTTTTCTCTTGTATGCGCTATAAATCAATGTATGTGCAAGTTTCAGTTCACGAGATCACTGAACTAGTTTTAATAGTTCATGTGCTTTTTAGCTAATTGGAGTGCGATTAATTTGGTTAAAATATTAACTTACATTGAGTTAGTTTCAAATGAGATGCTGATACTTGCTTTTGGCCAGTGAAGGGTATGAATTTAGTTAGGGAAGTGGAGAAAGATTTGAAGGTTGCAAATGTCATCTGCATGGTAAGTGTTACTTTTTTTTCTTCTTATTTTATATAGCTTGCTGGTATCAGTTTTTTTCTTTTCTTTTCTGTTCGCCTAAAATGACGCGTGCCTATAATTTTTCTCCCAGAATGGAAGAAGACATCTAAACTCATCCATTAATGAGGTTTCAAGAGATCTCATTGTGAATTCAAATTCCAAAAGGAAACAAGCTCTTCTGGTAAATTCATCTTCTTATATAAGGCAACCCCTCCCTAGCTTTAAATTTTTATTTCCTTTGTCCACGCCACAACCTTAAAATTGATTATAGTTTCTTAGATTGTCTGCCTCGCTTTAAAGATAGTTGATATTTTATAAGTCTAAAACCTGAGTATGTATCACTGTTTGTTGGAAATGTTAGGATGTAGTTCCTGTCCTAATTGAGATTCGTCATGCTTTGGACATGCAAGCAGCGCTTGAGTCACTTGTTGAGGAAGGAAATTACTGCAAGGTGAGTGATTAATTTGTCTCGGTCAGTTCTGTTATATGATGTACAGAATTGAAAGCTGAAGCCTCTGTTTTAAGTGATGTCTTTTTGTATTTACAGGCTTTCCAAGTCCTATCTGAGTATTTACAACTCCTGGATAGCTTTTCAGAGCTTTCAGCGATACAAGAAATGAGCCGTGGCGTGGAGGTAGATAATGATATATAGTTATTGTTCAAGCTCACTCTTACCCTTTCTCTTCACTGTATTGCTGATATTTTAATTGTAATCTGATTCATAATACCGTACTCTATTGATCCAGACTTGGCTAGGAAGAACGCTTCAAAAGCTGGATTCCCTCTTGTTAGGGGTGTGCCAGGAATTCAAAGAAGCTGGTTATATTACTGTAAGGCTTTTTCTTACGAATTTGCAGGAATTATTTTCACTTAAGATATGGTTTTACTTGTGATGTCTCATTAAGCTACTACATCTACCTTGTGATTTTGCTTGTCCTTTCCGTATGAATCGACATTGACAGATTGGTAAATTGATAAACAGGTGGTTGATGCTTATGCCCTCATCGGCGATGTATCTGGTCTGGCTGAGAAGATACAAAGCTTTTTTTTGCAGGAAGTTCTCTCGGAAACCCACTCTGAGTTGAAGAATACGGTGGAAGAGGTGAAGTTTTATTGCTTTGAGAAGATGACTTGTGCATCAAAAGGTTTAACTTAGTTGATAATGGACATGCGTTGATCTAAATGGTGTATAACTTTTGGAAAGAGCCAAATAGCTGATTCTATATAGGCCACACTGCATATAACATTTATGCGACAAGATTTCCTTTTATTAAATTGGAGGGGTATGAATTTTAATCAGTTAGAAGAGTTTCCATTTCTGTTGTACTAGATTCAGTACTAAGGCAAGCTAACAAACTTGTATTCCTTTGAATACTGGTCGTTATCACCGCATAACATTTGTGTTGGCTTCAATTTTTTGCTCCGTAAATACGTGCCTATGATTCCAAGTTTGTAGCTCTTATTTTTCTCATTTTCTTGTCATGAATCTTACCGGACCAGGGAGCAAACCAACAAAACAATCGGTATGTATTCTTTTCCTTCATTCTGGCCGTTAGTATTGCTTAGATATCTTCCTCCTGACTTTCACTTTCATTTTATTATTATTTTTTCCAGGCTTACATATAGTGATCTTTGCCTTCGGATACCCGAGTCTAAGTTTAGGCACTGCCTCTTGGGAACTCTAGCCGTGCTTTTTAGATTGATGTGTTCGTACTATGAAATTATGGTCTTTCAGCCCGAGAGCAAGGTAGGTTCATTGAACTACATATTACTGCACCTTTATTTTTCTAAAAAAAGAAACGACCATCTTATATCGAAAAAAGGCAAATGCCGGAAGAGTTGCAGAACTTGTGAATAAGACCTAGGGGAAAAAGCCCAACACTATTCGGCATGCCGACCGAATAAAGAAACATTATAAGAAATCACTGAATCAGAGTGCTAGCCCAATCCCTTGCAAGTTCCGCCGCCTTCCATTTGCGTTTTTCCATTGTCTTGCGAAAAGTCGAAACAGGCCTTCTATTGAGATGTGGCTATCCTGGTCGACAGCCAGCTTCACTTCCGAACCCCAACTGTCATATTGGGATCCATGAATGGGTGCTTGATGTCTGCAGTGAAGCATTCAGATCAAACAGTAGGGAAAAGAGTCGCAAGGATTGCGCACCTGAACCCTCTTTAGCTGTATTTACTTTCTTTAGCGCCAGTTTTCATGCAAGAACCTGCACCTTTGTCCGAACCGATACCTTCCACACAGCCATATACTACTTTGTTCAAACTCCACTTTTGCTAAAATTAATTTTGTTCGATGCAACTAGTACTTCGGCTTCATTGATATGCTTTTAATGACTATCGTGTAACATTCAAAAGAAAAAACTGTTCGCATTTGCTTACCTTATTGTGAAAAGAACTGGGCTAATTATATATATACACGTATAATATATTCTTTAGTCTTCGGCGCCCATGTTTTGCTTTTATTTTGTAGTTGTTGGGCTCGCTTTAATTTTTATGAGAAATTAATAAATATTTCAGGATACAGCTATCCAGGATCCCAATGTTCTGTTGAAGGAAAATGATTCCTGTTCAGAAGAGGTCCGGGAAGCAAAGTTGGCTTCTGGATGTTCACCAAGTAATAATGGTTCTGTTTCTGAGTCTGTAGAAAGAATGCATGGTTCCTCGTCTACCGCGGAAGCTACAAGCATGAACTCTTTGCTTGAGAGCGAGTCTACAGCGTCTTTCCATTCAAGTGCTAACAATCAAGTGAACGAGGCTAGAGAGGATGACAGGGCTGTATCAACCAGTGGATCTCCTTGGTATCAGCTGAGGAAAGATGCTACAGTGTTTGTTTCACAAACTCTTCAGAGAGGACGAAAGAATCTATGGCAACTAACGACTAGCAGAGTATCTGTCTTGCTTTCTTCTTCTTCAGTTTCTTCTGCTAGTATTCATCAGTTTTTAAAAAACTACGAAGACCTCAATATCTTCATCCTGGCCGGGGAAGCATTTTGTGGAGTTGACGCTGTTGAGTTTAGACAGAAGTTAAAGGCTGTGTGTGAAAATTATTTCGTAGCATTTCATCGACAGAATGTCTATGTAAGTTAATTCTACCAAGCTGAACAGAATATATTCTTCATATTATAGCTTACTTCCTGCGTCCTGTTATTCTGGAGTCATTTTTCTGCTAGTCGATGACAAGTTTTTAAGTTACACACAAAGAAAAAATGAACACATGACTTTAAATATTGGTTAGGTATTCTAATTGAAAATCCACATCTTTTGTTTTTGTTGTATTTTTTTAACTGAAATTTTCTTTAGGTTGAAAAAGTATTGGATATGGTGAATCCTGACGTCTAATTATACTGCATGACAATGTTGTGCAAACAGATTTCCACTTTGTTAGAGAACTAAATCAATAATCAAGATGCTCACCCAATTTTTCATGCATTTTGTGAACAGGCACTTAAAATGGTCTTAGAGAGAGAAAACTGGCTTATAATGCCGGCAGATACAGTACAAGCGATTAGTTTTGCAGGCCTTGTTGGCGACGGAGCACCTCTTGTTTCATCTGATGCAAATTCCAGTCACGCCAGATATCATTTTGGCAAGTCATTGAAATCAGGGGATACGGTTTCAAGGAGCAGGTTCTCTCATTGGCTTCAAAATGGAAATCCATTTCTGCTTAAACTGATGCATTCTTCTAAGGAAGGTGATTATTCCAACCAGCATAACGGTGGAGTCCATGAACCTGATGGTCGTATTGATGATAATCTCCACGACAAGATCACTTCACGAAGCAGTGATGTGAGACACTTAAATGGTGCTAGCTCTGTTGTGGAAGAAGAAAATGAAGACCTTCTGGCTGACTTCATCGATGAAGATAGTCAACTTCCTAGCAGAATTTCAAGACCTAAACATCCACAAAGTCATTCTTCAAGTTTGAATGCTGAAGAGTGTACAGCTCAAACAGGATCATCTATTTGTCTTCTGAGGTTATTTTATTTTATTTTTATTTTTATTTTTATTTTTATTAATATGTTTAAGCAAGTTACCTCATATGAAATCATTTGTTAGGCTGATGCACATTTGCATATCAGGTTGATGGATAAGTATGTAAGGCTTATGCAAAAGTTGGAAATAGTCAATGTGGAGCTCTTCAAGGTAAGTACCTAGTATGCAATACCTTTTATAACATATTATACTGGAATTAATACTGATAAATTAATGTCTTTAAGTTTTCTCTAAATTGTTTTCCTGATTCAGTATATTGCTGCAGGGAATATGCCAGTTATTTGAGATGTTTTTTCATGTGGTATATGAAACCTTTGGTCAGCAGAACAATAATTCAGGCGCAAAAGATGATATCAATAGTAAGTGATTTACTTTACTCTCTTTTGTGTTTTATCTCCCATTTTATGCATGCAATGAGTGTATATATTAGCTCACATTAAGATTTTTAAATTTCTTTTATGATTAAACTTCGAGTGTTTCTGCAATATAACCACTTCCCTTTTGAAACAAGCCGTTGCTAAGTCATATTCTTTTGTATTCTAGATCGATTGAAGACAGCGATATCAAGAATATTGCAGGATTGTGACCAATGGATAAAAGCTTCCTCTTCACAAACAGCTCTGACTGCGTCGTTTATACATGCTGACATCACACCGAGCCCTCCCGGTTTAAGCTTCGGCCATGCACCAGGAACATCTTTAGGTCTTAAGGTATGTCTCTAGGTTCAGGCTAATATAACATTTTAATATGCAATTTTAAGATATTAAGGATAAGGCAGGCGATCTATGTTTATTTTTATAAATAATTTTACATTATGAATAAGTATCTAAAAAATTTAGAAGTACATTTTCCAATGTCTATACTCTAAGACCTGGATGCCCGAATCCTAACATGAGCAATTCGACACAATAATTCCTTTATATGCTTTTGTTTTACATTTCCTTCTGTAACTATATTTACTCAAACACGTCGGCTTTAAAGGCATATTTAACTGTAAAAAAATTTGGAAAGCGCCTATACTCCTTGCTCACTCTCGGGGCATGGCTGATAACCGACTCTTCATTTATCCATTGCTTAATTGTAATGTATTCATAGACCTCTACCCCATTACTTTTATTTTAATGGAGAGGAGCGAATTTTATTAAAGATGAAGGAGCACTGGAAAATGCCAGATTAGAAGTTTCTGTTTGCAGTTCATTTGTAAGTGACATCAGTGTTGTGATGCAGGAAAGATGTGCTGGTGCTGATACAATATATCTTGTTGCTAAAATGTTGCACAAAGCTAAACCTCGTCTCCAATCAATGCTTTTACCAAGTAACACAGCTGCTGTTGAAGATTTCTACACACATCTGGTATGCTATTTTAACAAAAAAATCATATTTTTTTTTTCGAATGCATGTGATGTCTTGAACCTCATTCGGTACCAAATGCCCACTTTATTCATGATTAACCAAGATAGAAATGAGCTTTCACTTGTAGGGTTGTCTTTATGTTTGCAAAAGTTGCTACATTGATAATTTGTTTCATCAATATTTGTTAGTTGCAACGATGTACTGAACACCATGATTATTTTCCTTCATTTGTACATGAATTCTTTTAACATCAGTTCTCAATAATTCAGATATGGTGTACAAATATTTTTTGGGTTCACATACAGTTGAAAGGACTCCTTAAATGACTACTTCTGAGAGAAACTGAGTCAAATGAAATATTGTGTAATCTATTTATTTATTTGGTGTAGGTGGATGTTGTATCCGATCTTACTGAGCACATTCATAGGACAACTGCAAGAACGTTGCTTCATATTAATGGGTACACTGCAATCTTATCTCCCAGTCTCGTTCTTGCTCAACATTTGAAGATCATTTTGCCTAGTCTACATTGAATTTCTACCCAGCTCCTTGGCTCTTATGACTTTGTGATTGTTGTATCATTTTTCCATCGAATTATCTTGGCTTCTACAAGTAGGCTGTATAAGAGTTTATACTAGATTTTTATATTGAATTTTTATTTTATTTTTTATGCAGATATGTTGATCGGATTTCGAATGCAAAATGGGAAGTAAAAGAACTCGGGCTTGAGCACAATGGGTTAGTTTCCTTAACATTGAACTGTAATTATATATATATATATATATATATATATATATATATATATATATATAACTGAAAAAATATTCTATTCGACTGCTTGCCTAAAGTCATCCATGATCCCTATTAACATTTGGTCAGAGTTTGGTATTTTTCTGAGACAATTAATATAAGGATAAATTACATAAATGCCCCCTGAACTTTTGACCATGTAACAACGTGGTCCCTATTTTTATTTTTCTTACCGCATCATCCTTGAACTCTGACAATCTTACAAACTTAGTCCTTCCGTCTATGTTTCTCAACAATCCATCTATTTTTGCCCATATGATTGGCATGTGACTATTTAAACAGGGACAAAATTGTAAAATAACAAAAAATATTGATTTTATAATTATTTAATATTATTAAAAATTATTATTTATTATATAAAAAAATAAATAAAAATAAAATAATTATGTAAAATATGAATTTTTAATAAAAATGAATTGTAAAAATGAATTATTATTTATTATTAATTTTCTATTATCGTGAAAAAAAAGTATAATGGAAATGTCTACTTTTATTTTTCTTACCGCGTCACCCTTGAACTTTGACAATCTTACAAATTTAGTCTTTCCGTCTATTTTTCTCAACAATCCATCTATTTTTGCCCATGTGATTGGCATGTGACTATTTAAACAGGGACAAAATTGTAAAATAACAAAAAATATTGATTTTATAATTATTTAATATTATTAAAAATTATTATTTATTATATAAAAAAATAAATAAAAATAAAATAATTATGTAAAATATGAATTTTTAATAAAAATGAATTATTATTTATTATTAATTTTCTATTATCGTGAAAAAAAAGTATAATGAAAATGTCTACTTTTATTTTTCTTACCGCGTCACCCTTGAACTTTGACAATCTTACAAACTTAGTCCTTCCGTCTATTTTTCTCAACAATCCATCTATTTTTGCCCATGTGATTGGCATGTGACTATTTAAACAGGGACAAAATTGTAAAATAACAAAAAATATTGATTTTATAATTATTTAATATTATTAAAAATTATTATTTATTATATAAAAAATAAATAAAAATAAAATAATTATGTAAAATATGAATTTTTAATAAAAATGAATTATTATTTATTATTAATTTTCTATTATCGTGAAAAAAAAGTATAATGGAAATGTATAAAAAAAAAAGTATTAAAAAAGACGACAAACAAAATGAAAAATGAAATTTTTTAATTTTAGTTTATTAATTTTAAATATAAAATAATTAAATAAAGGATATATAGGTAATTTTAAATATTCAAGTTATTACACAAGTTAAAATAGACGGAATATACTCCCAAAATTTGACGGAAGGACTAAGTTTGTAAGAATATGAAAGTTTAATGACGACGCTGTAAGAAAAATAAAAGTAGGGACCATTTATGTAATTTATCCTTAATATAATAAATCCTTTATATTTGTATGTTGCTTCTCTAGCATAAAAGTAGGGGCATTTATGTAATTTATCCTTAATATAATAAATCATTCTCTGGCAGCTGATATTTCAATATGTAAAATGTCATATTTGTATGTTGCTTCTCTAGCATTTTCGGATACACATAATTAAAGACCCAAAGACCTGACGATTATTTCTGATTTTGACTTCTTGTATCAAGCTCTGAATTTTCCAGAAAAAACTGATGCAACCTGATTGCTTTTGATTATTATATGACATTTGGCACGTTCTTGGCTCTATCAAATTAGCATATCCTAGTACTTAATTTACAAATTTTGCAACATCTAGTATTGGATATCTCCCTTGTGTAGCATATTATTTTCAGTTATTTGTTTTACAATTGGCACATCTTATGACGTGAATTATTGAATCAACACTACAGGTACGTTGATTTGTTGTTGGGGGAGTTCAAGCATTATAATACGAGACTCACTCATGGCGGTATTCGCAAGGAGGTAACGTCTGACTCTGATGCTTGCCTTGGTCACTTTGAAACGATAAATGCTCCGACCTTGATTCTAATATTTACTTTTTCCTTGTGATAATGTCCTAATTTATAAGATGATATTCTGATCATAAATTCGGGTGTATACATGTTTTACACACATTAAGAAGATATAATGCACAGATAACACATTGTTTTTTCTTCATATCTTAGCTGGCTCAAAACCTAGCTCATTGGCTTGTAACTTGTTTTGTTTTTTCGTGGTCAGGTTCAAGATCTTCTCTCGGAATATGGAATTGAAATAGTCGCGGAAACATTGGTTGAAGGTCTATCACGTGTGAAGAGATGCACAGATGAAGGACGGGCTCTCATGTCGTTGGATCTTCAGGTTCTTTTTCAACACTTAAATTTTAAGATGCCAATCTTCTCTGTCGCAATATCAGAAATCCCTTGGTTTCTTCTTCAGGTCTTGATCAATGGCCTCCAACATATTGTCGCTGTAAACGTTAGGCACAAGTTTCTAACAGTCGAAACCTTCATTAAGGTAAAAAAAATAAAAAAAAAACAAAAAAAAAACCGCATACAAGTACTGTGTTCGACTTTTGTGAACTTTTCTTTACGGTGATGGTTTCACACATGTACTGTTTCTCTTTCAACTTTCTCTTATAGGCTTACTATCTTCCTGAAACCGAGTACGTGCATTGGTCACGAGCCCACCCGGTAGGAAATTCTGCCATCCCTTTACATTTATTGCTTATTTTGCACAGGCATCTAATTTATTGGATTGTTATGCAGGAATACACAAGAACCCAAATCGTAGGGCTTGTTAATCTTGTTGCCTCGATGAGAGGTTGGAAACGAAAAACGAGGTTAGATATACTTGAAAAAATTGAATGATCTCTTTCTATTTTTAAACTAATGTTTCTTATTTCTATTTTTGAGGTTTGTATATTGGGTTGGTGTTTTGTATTTCCCTCAATTATCACACTTCTATAGTTCTCAAGTTTTGCAACTCTCAAGGTTTGTATATCTTCCTGATTTAAATTTGTGGTATATAATGAATGGTAGCCCTCGAGGAACAAAAAAAAAAACACTTCATAATGTAGTTTTGGAGAAAAAGTGCATTCAGATAATGCTATATGTAACGGAAGATGGTGAGTTGGAGTAACGATTTAATTTTATTTTTTTCATCAATCTAGACATGGTGAATGTTCAAGTTCATTTAAGTTGGAACAATTTTGATTATCTGGCATGTTGTGTTCAACAAGTTTTAAATCAATCTTTAAGTAGATCTAGTCATATGGAGTGAAATGGGATCCCCGTCTTGTCTTATATGTTGCGGGAAATAGGACTTTCAGACCGTAAAAGATGGTATGAAATTCAGAAACCATTTTCAATGGAACAGAATTTTTGGTACAATATTCTACGGTTCTGGGAATTCTAACTTAAATAAGTAAAATAAACAAGTACGAGTAAAGCATTAAAACAGTACTAAATGAGATTAAATGAGGATTCCAGTTTCATCTCAATTCTCAGATGATACATTTTGGTACTATTTTTTTAGAATATAGTTTTTTTGTTTTTGTTTTTTTTGTCTTCTTTTTTTTTTTTTTTTTTTTTTTTTTTTTTTCTCATTTTTTGGATGGTTGGAAATGGGCATACGATGAGAAGCAATTGATTTTCACCATACTAAAACCAACTTACCAAGAATTAGTTTATTTCCTTTTTACTTCGAGTATGATAAACTTCTCATGGAGTGAAAAGCCGTTCAGATGTCCAATTTTCTGATTTGTTTAAATCCAATTTTCATGAAGGTCTCTCGTTGTTAACTAATTAACTTGACAAGAGGGTTAGTTCACCGTATGCAGAGATTAGCCCAAACATAAAACACTTTTATTAAAGCCGCCTTTTGATGTAGGCACATTGGACACAACCTCTCGAGTCGGACGCTCCTTCACACGCCATTATGTGACATAATATTGCCATAAGATCAAAGTTAAAACGATAATGTTGGCGACTTTCAGAAACGTCAAAATATGACATGATTTATATCCCACGCGACAGTTCATGGATTACATTGAAAAGAAAATTCCCCTGTTCATCGCAGAAAATTGAGAAACAATAAGAGGATACAAATATGCTAAATTTGAACATTGATATAGATAGACAAAAAAAAGTAAGTTATTGAATTGGGAAGTGTCCTTTTCCTTTGATCAGTGAACGTCCCTCACAGACATCGTAATTGCTTAACTGTGCTTGTTTGCTTGCCCCTCTAAACTCTCTACCTTCTCACCACTCCTCGATGTTTCGCTTATTTTACTGCTATTGCTTGTCGTGTACTAAATATATATATATATATATATATATATATATATATGCATATAATATATATCATCACGTCATCACTGTCTACCTTGGCGAGTTGATCATCTGTCCCACCATCTTTAATGCAATACAGGGTTGGTCTACAGGAACCTGCAAACATTTACAAGAGAGTTAAGGGAATTAATAATAATAATAATAATAATAATAATAATAGCGAATATATTAATGATCAAAATTAATACAAATTATGCATTACATAGTGGTAAGTAAAATTAATTTAACTTCAATTTGGATTTTGGATAAAATAAACATAAAAGATTTTTTACATATAGAAAAAAAAAGATGAAAAGGTTGAGAATGATTTGAATTTCTTTTAAAGCTCTGAATAGTAATGTGTCAGATTCTATTTGAATATGACAGATAGTGTAAGATTCACAATGAGATTACACAAAGAGTTACGTAATTGTTTGTCACCACCTAAACTCATTTTTATTTTATTTATTTATAGTTATTAAGTTATTGTCCAACTATAAATGCATGTATTGTACATTACTTGTAGTCTTATATTCGCCAATGACCAGAATGAGTTACTGTTACAATGAATGCTAATATAATGCTTTATATTTGGATCTCTCGGCCAGATATTTTCTTTGAATCAAAGAATATATATAGACCCATCAAAATCAGGTATACCATTAGTACATTTATTGTGCATTGGACTGCACATTTAAGTTTATTACTATTACGTGAAGGCATGGAAATAGGGAAAGCAAGTCATCAAATAAGTATGATCATGTCACCGTGTCTAAAGGCGACTTCTATTATATTATACACAACAAAATAAGCAAAACGTTGACCTACTATACAACTAAAATAATGAACAGAATATTTTTATATTACAACAAAAATACCCTTAAGTTCTAATGTACACAATGCATTCTTTACTTGTGTTAACATTATACATTTACATTCAATACATACGTTTTCTTTAAATTATACACAAATCACTCCTGAAGTTCTACTTGTACTAAAAATATTTTTTTGAATTTGCAAGTCAACTATATTATTCAATTTTTAATCAAACTCAGTACGTACATAGTCAAATATATCGATCTAGCTTTTAGAAGAAAAAAAATACTTGACTTTTTCGTGCAAAATATAAAATAAAATAAAAACTTAGGTAGTGTATTTATTTTTCAACATTATAAAAGATTTCTTCCAAATGTCAACAAAAAGGAATCTTGTTACAAAAAAACCAACTACTAACTGATATTTGGTGAGAGGTAACTTTGTTAATGGCTTATACGAGAAAAATGAAGAGATTAATACGGGAAAGAAAAAAAAAAAAACAGGTATAAAGTTAGCAATATAAGAACTATCTTAAGGATTTTAACTTCAAGCACGGTGATGATAAATTTGTATAGATTTATATATTTAAGGGCATAATAGTACACGTAAAAAGTAACGGGGTGATATGGCGCTAAATAGCGTATATCTCTATACCAACCAGATCGAAGTCTTGCAAAAAATGCACGCTGATATTTTGCATTAATTATTGTTTCGCTGTTTTCCGTGTCATTTCTGTTGTAGGGTATGAGTGAATAATAGAAGACAGTAGAGACATTTTTTTTGTTCAAAGGTACGTTCTGATCCTGATTGACTTTTTTTCCCCCCCTATTTTCTTACGCTTGTAGTGATAAAAATAACAAGACAGTGGTTAATATCTGAGCATCATGACATGTATTTAATTTTGCGTTATAAAGAAAACATTTTAAAAAATGAATTTATTTTTGTCATATGCGTAATGTGTCATGGAAATATTGTTGTAGTTTGACATTTCTAACATTATTTTTCACTCGTTGTAAACAGTACGATTTATAAGCGTGTGATTTTCTCAATCTCTCTCTTTTTTTTAATGGCTATATATCTCCTTTGTCGACTAGTACTTTTAAGACAATTAGATCAGTAGTATTTTTAAAAAGTAACTAAATTTTCATTTTATTAAAAAAATAATCCATCCAATCGAAATAAATTAATTAATTGATTATGTTAATTTAATTTACTTCGAAAAAGAGCTCATCAAGCCGAAGTTAATTAAATTAATCAAACTAATTAATTAATTTATTTCGCATAGTGGACTATTTTCTTAATAAAATGAAACTTTGACTAAAATTTTAAATAAAATTAAAAAATTGACTACTTGCAACAAATTCTTCTAATGATCAAAATTAAATGATTACATAGGACATTATCAGACATCAAAATTAATTTATTTTAATTTAAAAGATCTGATATATGTCGATATATAACATAGACAAAATAATAAAGTGTGATAAAAACTATTCAATAAAATACTTTTCAAATAAGTCTAGCATAGATAACAAAAATTAGGTTAAAGTAAATAAGTATTTTACATTAATTATAAGTTTAACATGGTTGAACTAAGTTTTTTTGGGCGACCGGAAGATGAGAATCGGTTCCGTTATCTTCCGACCAAAAAAGGTACCAAGATTTTATTATTGTACTATGCACGGAACATATAATTCTGGTTACATGCCAACAATGTTTTTAAAAAAGAATTAATTTTTTTCCTTCATATTTGCTTTGAAAAAAATTATCTTTTATGTTTTTTGCTCATGAACAGTACCAAAACTAACCGGAACAGAATACTCCGTTACAGTTACAGTTTGGCCAGAATTGACCGGAGAATATTTTTTTTGTTTGGCCAGAATTGACCGGAGAATATTTTTTTTGTTTGGCCAGAATTGCAGTACTGTTCGAGCGGAAACATTATGTGCCACTTAGAATCAAAACATTATGTGCCATTTAGAAAAGAATTCTAATAAGACTAGATTGGAAGTGTCCGCAAATAATTCCTACTTGAGTGTACTTCAAACATTAGGAAAACACATAAATAAAAGTAGAAACTTGTCCATGAAAGAGTGAAACTTTTCCTCTAATTAATATATTATAGAATTAGATCAAAGTTAAGCATATAAAAAAAAGTATGAAGATTCAATGAATAAGAAATTGAATACCTTTTGTTTAAAATAATCTTTTCAAATGAATATAAAAAGTTGAATTGATTAAGAGAATCAAATTATAAAAATTAAATAAAAAAAACACAAAAATTATTTGATTCTCTGAAATTTTAACAGATGACAAATTAGAAGGGTCTCTCCGTTTATTAATATGACCTTTTGGCAACGACACCGAATCTATTAATTATCACAAATAATGATTGTGTTGTGATGTCAATTTGAATTTTCTTCATTATTGTAGAAAGCAAGCGGATGTCATACTCAATTAATATTCTTGAATTGTTTGAATTCTTTGATGTTGGAAAGTGGGTAGTGTTAGTGGTGAATAGGACGAGACAACCTAGCATGATGCTTGATTATAATAAGTAATTGAAAAAAGATTTTGTAAATTTGTTGTTTGACAGTTAAGATTAGAGATTAATTAAAGATCCATGACTTACAAAATGTCCAGCCCCAAGAATCCAATAAAAGTGGAGGTTTTTGTGTGACCTTGTAAACCCTTTCGTGGGTCTTCTATCGTCACAATACAGAGGCGTTCTATCTTTGCTCAAAAATGCCTTAGCTCCTTCCCATCTACATAATAGGTGAACCATTAATATTTTCAATGAACTAAAATGTTTATTCTATACATTTAATTACTTATTAATTAATAGCGTAATTAAAAAATCTATGTTGAAAAATTACTAACACATTGAGTCATGTTATGGTAGTGTTATATAAATAATTGCTTTTCTAAATATTATAATTGATTTTTATATATATTTATAAAATATGGTAAGAACATGTCATAAATGTGAAATGAGAGTGATTACTTGAGCTTAGAGACCCAAGCCTCAGTCCCCTTTGTTGAACAAATGAGATCCACCTAGAAACATGATCAACCAAAAGCTTGTCATAAAATCAAAGACTATACTCACTCATAAAAGTAGATTTACCTTTATTATTTGAAAAGGAAAAAAAGGTATCCTATTCCTAGTTAGTCAACGTAAATATCCAAAACCCAAAAAAACAAAAAAAAGAGAGGTGATAATAGCACACAAGTGGGTGGTCCACATGGGATAAAACCCTCCCATTTTCTACGGCTTATATACAATGATGGGACGTACAGTAAATATGGATGACTATATTGTTTGTGTGTGTATATGTGAGTATGTGACCGATAGTTTTTTAGAAGATTGACTAAAAAGAATCTCACTTGTCCACTGTAAATTGTTACATTGACACCTTTTGCAAGAAGTTGGTCGACCTGCGTAAGTACAAAGAAAGAAAGAAAAAAAGTATATAAGCTCAATAAATTAGCTAACAAGTTTAAAAAATTTTACTACCAAGCTCTACTTCGAAAATGACAATTCCAAATGGAAATACAAGGTGGGTTACACTTTCAATTATGGCCTTGTATCAAAAAGATATTAATGACAAGTTTGGAGTCTTTTTCTCTTGCGAGATGTTTCCTTCGTTTCTCTTTTTTTTTTCTAAGCAACCAAATTTTTCAACGTAATCTTCACTTCCCCTAATAAACAAACAATCCATAAAATTTCATTTCATTGGCAATTTGTTTTTGTTACAAATGTCGAACGTAGTTTGAATTAGTTACCTCATTAATCCTCGGCTTCATGAAATCTCCTTCCAAGGCCGAGAAAACAGAGTCAGATTGCCCTCCCCATCTGGGTCGAAAACAAGCATTATTAACAAACTAATAAGAATTATAATTATAAATCCTCCCACATAATTCAAGACTAATTTATCCTACACACTCACGTCACGTTTTCGGGGATACCGAGCTTCTTCTTAATCACTCCATTCATCAAGGTATCAAGTCCAGTTCCGCCACCTGGCGAAGAAGACCTCAACGAGCTCAGATATCTCAGATACCTCTTGCTCGACCTCGCTTTACTCGACTGCATTGTCATCAACGACAACGACGAGGCTGAGTCTGATCCCGAATCCACCAGAAAGTTATAGAAATCCTGTAAAACAATCCCAAAGACACCAAATTGAATAAAAATAAATAAATTGTCAAAACACACACACAAACACAATATATTGTCGATTAGTACCACGCCGTTGCTGTTGGTCGTTATGAGGTCCTCGAGCTCGACCCACGAATGGGTTGCTTCCACAAAATGGCCATCCTTGATCTGCTGCTTAATCTTCTCAACCACACTGTAATATGAGCAAATCTGTCTGAGCTTGTTGAATGAATGTTTTTTTTTTAAGAAATTAATTTTTTTTTACGAGCCTGTTTGACATCTTCAATCCATTTTCGTCGAGCCGCGAGACATCTTTGAGAAGAGGACCCCATGAAGCCTGTTTTCATTCATAGAAATATAACCTAGACCTCGCAAATCACGCAGAGTAATTAATCAAGTTCTCTACAACACTGACCACGAAATCTTCGGGCGAGATCCAAGTGTCTCCCAACGCCACTCCTGATAAGAAGATCTCAATAATGTCATCAAGCATTGAAAGGCGACGATGATTGTCATGAGAGAGAGAGAGAGAGGAAATGTGACCTCCAAGTTTGAGCTTCAATTTTCCATCTCCAATGGCTTTCAGAGCGGATAATGCGAGAGTGACAGCGAACTTGCCGCCATAAGACTCGGCCACGATGAAGACAGGGCTGCTCTGAAGCTTGGCGTTGCCATTGAAGAGCTTCTCGAGTAACTTGGTGAGATCGTTCGCTGCTTCCTCGTCTGTTTTCGCAAACAAGCTTGTGTCTTCCACAAAGCTATATCCAGTCCCAACTGGATTGTCCTGTATTTTCACCACCAGAATACCAAATCAATTAAATAGATGTTAGAAAAAAAAAAAAAAAAAAAAGAGTTGATATTAAAGTGTACAAATGGCTTACAACAAACAAGAGATCTCCTTTAAGCAGCCAAGTGGAATTCCTTGGCTTCAACTCTGTGTCTATTGGTCCAACCTCCTCAAAATTCCCAATTCCAACTCCTGAAGCTCCCTTTTGTGTTGTAAGTTGTAACCAAACTCTTGGATCAATATTGACATGCAAAGACTAAAAAGAAAATAGAAAAAAGAACAAAAAAAAAGAGAGAGTAAGTACTCACAGGTCCACCTTGAAGCCAGAGAATGATTGGCCATGGCTTAGAAGGGTCTTCAACTCTGTAGGGACTTTTGTAATGCCACCAAAACATATGGGCTTCTGTGCAAAGTCAAAATAAATAATAATAATAATAATCACTCATTAGTCATTAGACATTACAGACACATGTGTTTCTTTTTTATACGAGTAATGAAAAAAAGTGGGTTTCAAAAGGAAGAATAACGAAAAAGTAGAAACTTGGAAAACGGACAAGACTCACTGGGTCTGACTTCAACGTAACCCCATTCCTCGGAGCCCTCGTCGCTTCTTCCGTTTGTTGTGCCAACTAATTCTTCTGCTATTCCGAGACCGAAGAGTGTGACAAGAAAGCACAGAGCTGAGAGACACGATAACGTAAAGCAAGTTTCCATTTTTGCCAAACAAAGACACGTAATTTGTGATGAAGCAAGAGATCCCTCTCTCGAGCGAAAACACAGAGAGAAACAGAGGCGCGAGATTTACGTCTTTGAAATGGAGTGAAGAGCAAAGCATTTAAATAGCAATGAGAGAGAGAGAGAGAGAGAGAGAGAGAGTGCCAGTTTGGGCGCTTTGTTTGGTAAAAGAATGGAAACAAAGATAGTACGAGAGGTAAGAAAAAAAAAACATGTTATATAAACATTTTTCTATATTGTTTGGTAACTTTTTAAGAATGAAAGGAATATAATATAACTTATTATTTTTTTTCAATACAAAAAAAAAAAAAAAAAAAAAAAATTCAAAGCATGAATTAAATTGAAATATATTAAATTTAGGTTGGGTTAAGTCTTCTATCAATAAGTAATTTTTCTAAGCAAAGGTATGAGCATAAAACGTAAATGTTTATCAATTCATAACTAAGAGCATCTTTTATATATGACTATGACCCCCAGATGATTCTACAATGTTGAAAGATTTATGTTTAATTATTTTTCTTTTCCACATAATACTTAAAGTTTATTTTTACAAGCATCATTTTGTTGGTTGGCAACGTAAAGGTTGCACATTATTGCCCCACAATTAATCACACTATAAATTATTTTTCCAATTTTTATTCATATAAAAGTAGAATAATATCATAGAAGGTGGGAGTGTGGGACCTATGTGGAATTGAAATAAGGGTCAAGCGGCTAAATAGCCAAATAGAACTTAAGGATTTGCAAAATAGCCAAAGTTTATCAAGTATAAGCAAAATAGCCAAGCTGCGATTATTAATCCAGGCAGGATTAAATTTAATCCAGACAAGATATCGGGATTAAATTTAATCCAGGCAGGATTAATTTAGTCCAGGGATTTTATTCAGCCTTAAAATTTAATCCTCGACCTTCTCCGATCTTCTTCTTCTCAGACCTCCTTCCAGTCACCGCAATCGCACAGATCTTACCTCCCGTCGGACTCTCCGTCACGGCGGCGAAGGCGAGGAGATCGACGGAGATTCGCGACTCTCCGTCACGCTACGGCGACGAGGCGGGCTTCCTCGCTGGAAAGGTTCGTCGCCGGAGCTCCTGCCCTCCCTCGCCGGCGAGATAGTCGCCGCCGCCCGCCACATGGCCGACCACCGCCCGCGACCGGGCCCCGCGGTGCTGCGCATGGAAGTCGACATGGTCATCCCGGTCGACAGAATCCCCGGCGGCGAGGCGATCGAGGGTCTGCAGAGAGTGGTGGCTATTTTGGCTAACTTAATGAAACTATGGCTATTTTGCAAAAGCCATAGTTTGAATTGGCTAGTTCATGCCATTTTTCCTTGAAATAAACCAACTCATTCGATCATAACCAATGTTTAAAATTATCGACTACCGACTGATATATGGATTAATATCTTATAATATATATATATATATATATATATATATCGATTACCGATAATATCGATGGTATATCGCTTATATATTGGTTATCGACAATTATACTGACTAATATTTTATAACAAAATATAACTCAAATATGTTGTATATTTATTTTTTAAAATGTATATAATATTTACCAACATGTCTGATAAATATACAGAGATGTATGTATTTTGTGTTTTTTTTTATATATAAACATATATATAAAGTAAAAGCAAAACGAATAATCGTATCCACAATGAAAATCGTACATACATATGCACAAAGTATTTCGGCCACTTATGTATGTGTGCAAAAAAAAGATCGTCTGAAGGCTTGAATGTAATTGTGCTAGTAGTAATAATTTTAAACATAACTCACAACCATTGTAAAAGTGAAATTTATTTTAATTAAAATTAGAAGAAAAAAAATATAGACAGTAGTTTTTGTGGGTCATAGTAGTTTTTGTACCGAACATTTATATTTTCTGATACATCAATGATATACCGAAGTATATCGTTTGTATTTTAAACCTTGTTCTGAACACACCGACGTGGAAATCTTCATTTCCAAAAACTACTCCAATTTTTTTAATGGTTTCTCACCAATTTTTTTCTCATAATACCCACCTACAAAAATCAATTTTCACGCATCCACTCTCATTCTCACTAAAATCCATGGTTAATGGTTCTCCATATTTATTTAATTTCAATGTCATCTGAAAATTTCCCTATGGCATCTCAAATGAAATTCTCTTGGCATCTTCATCTAGATGCTCTTTCTAATATAAAGAAAATTGGGGTGTTTCATCGTGATCCCATTAAAAAGACACTCTAGCGAACTAGCTATTTTGAAACGTTGTAATTTTAATATGATCAACGTTTTAAAAAAATCAATAAACTAGCCTACATGTTAACTTTTTTTACCTAATGTCCTTAATTATTTGTTTCAAAAATTAAAAATGAAACCGATTAAAACCCCACAAATTAAGGAAGAAGTTACCTAATAAACACAAATAAATATTTTCTTAAAAAATGCAAAAAAAAAAAAAAAAAAAAATCGGAATCTTGTTAGTTGGATTTGAAATCGAAGAAAAATGTACAGCCCCTTGAAATTGTAGAGAGCTCGTAATTTTGCTAAACTAGTCTCCAGTTATTATTAACAATAATGAGTACAAATTAACTAACAATTCGGCATCTGAAAATTTGAAACAATACAAAAATCAAGGCATATTATTAACAATAATTAACACAAAATTAACTAACGATTCATAAGCTAAAAATTCTAATACCATAGAAAACCATGGCATATTAATGTTAATTACCAAAAAATTTATTGCCGATTTAAAAACCAGTAAAAAAACATGAAGTCCGGTAATCTAGTGACGATAGTTTACAATAATTTCCATTGATGAACAAAATACAAATTAGATACCATACAAACTCGAATCTCCTCAGAATCTCCGACTTTCGCCGCCGTAGCAGCTAAGATGCAGATGAGGCGTCACTTCTGATCCCAGATACTACTCCTTTATCACCGCGGGCTCTCTCTCGTCATCTCGCTTCTGCTTCCCTTCATCTTCTTCACGCTTTCTCTCGTGATCGCTATGGGTGTGAGATGGATGGCCAATTGCTCGCGGTGTTCCTTCGTCAAGAACAATGGCTTCAAGAGGTCGTCGTTGAACTATAGCTTCATCGCAGCTAAGGTTCATGAATTCTTGGGTTTTGTTGTTTTTCTTTTTCTTTTCGAGTAAAATTGTTTGTTTTTTTCTTTGCTCCATAATTTTTTTAGAGAGAGAATGAGAGAGTAGATTTTGGAAATGAGTGAAATAAAACATGTAAGAATTCATATTGACTAACTGCCACAATTAAGGAAATAAATAAAATGATTATTATTAGCGATTAATAATTCGAATTCAAAACTGAGTATAATTTGAGAAATGGTATAGATCAAAAACTAAAACACAAATAATAGTGCCATGTACGCTAATTGAAAATTCCTTTTAACTTTTCCTAAACCTTAGCTAGATTGAAATTCTCACGTTTGAAGTGGCCTAATCGGTGCTAAATTCAATTAAATTTCGGATGATATTGAGAAAATTAATTATTCATAGATCCATTGTTCGTGTTGCATCTATGAAAAAGCAAGCATTGTAGCCTTAACATGCATTAACACGAATTAACATGCATGCATTCAGTGACGGATCTAGGAGGGGGCCAGGGTGGGCCAATGCCCCCCCTCAATTTTTGAAAATTATTTTTTAACCCCAAATTTTTATATTTTTTTTATAATTTTACCCATAAATTTTACTAATAATTATGTTTTTGACCTAAATTTGTAAGTTTTTTTTTCAATAATGCCCCTCCTAAAAAATATTTCTCAAATTTGCCCCCCCTTGATTGAAATCCTGGCTCCGTCACTGCATGCATTAACACGAATTAACACGGGTGAGAGCCGACCTAACCTCACGAATTCCAGATCGAGGCAAAGGTCTGGTCACGTCATCGTGCAGATCTATGTCTGACGTCTCCATGGGTCGACACTCGCCTGATGGGATCGCCGGCGCCGACGCCATTCTTCCTCGTGACGCGTCTCCGACGGCGCTTCCTTCAAATCCGGTGGATGAGGATGAGCCGGTCATCTTCGCGAGTCGGAGCTCGTCCATCGGGATCCATGGAGGTCTATTGCGAGGATGAGGATGAGCCGGTCGATTGCGCGGTGAGCCTCGACGTCCTCCGCGTCGGTCGGTCGGTGGTGCCGTGCTCTCTCAGCACGTATAGGCACGCTTCCACTGCCGCCATTTCTAGCTCCGACTCTAGCTCCGACTCTAGCTCCCCAGACGCTGTCTCTTGTAAGACTAGACCAAATAATAAGCGAGAGAGAGAGAGAGAGAGAGAGAGAGAGAGAGAGAATCTGTTGTTAATCGAAAAATCAATCTTCATTAAGAGTGTTGGTATTCTAATTTTATCGTACATCAAATTGAGATTGCTATATCTATATATGGCATATCAACGTGCATTGGTAATTGAATTTTATTACGTACATAGAATTGAAACTAAAATAATATTGCATATCAATGTTGACTTACTTATTTTGTGTATCTGATTATTATTTGTTAAAATGATAATCACAAAAACAGCGAAAATGACACCTCATCAATTTTGGCAATTTCACCAAAAAAAAAAAAAAAAAGATCAAACGTTGGCTAATATGCAATCTTAATGTTTGCGTGCAGCTAGTCCGTGTAATTTTTCATAATTTATTAAGTATCAAGTTCACTCAGAGATAACTGATCTTGTATCAAGTGAATTAGGTTTATGAGGAGAGAAATAGTTTTTGGCATGGCTGGAGGCGAGACGTGGGCAACGGAGTTGAGGCGATTATATTAGGACGAAACACATCCAAAAACCCTAGGAAATTTCTTCGCGGCGCTGAAACAAGGAGGGCTTGGAAACATTCCGCAACCGGAAACGAGTGAAGCTTTGGCGGATTTTCTTCTCGAGAACCATTAGCCCCAATAGATTATTGTTTAATCAATTAAATAATTAAACAACCTCAAGGGATTTCTCCGGAGAATCAATTCTCTAGAGAGATAAAAAAAAATTATTCTTTTTGTTTTGTTTTTTATTTTTCTTTTATTCTTAATTTAATTTTAAATATGTTCAAGGGAAATTCTTTTATTTATTAAAAAAATTAAATGAATAAAACAAAGCTGTATGATAAAAGAGAAGGGAAAAATAATAATTTTCCTTTTTAAAACTATCACGTGATGAACACGTGCATATTTAACAGAGTTTTTGATGAAAAAGTTGATTGAGGGACTAAAAATGCAAAAAATTTAAGAATAAAGGGCAACAAATATAATTTTGAAAGTTTGTGTACCGAAGTGATACAACTGCCATAGTATCGGGGGCAAATGTATCATTTTTTTTTATTATGAATGATTACTTAATTACAAAAGAAAATATAAATTTTGAGATAATTAATCGCATAAGTGTTAAAAACATAAAAAAAAGGGAAAATATCATGAGTATCCCTCGTGTTTAATCGAAATGCGAGATTTATCCCCTCTATTTTTAGAAATATCAGACATATCCCTTCAGTTTAATATAAATGATATATACATCCCCTAAAAAATATTATATTATAAATATCACCATTTTTCGTTTATTTTTTACAAAAAAATAATTTGAACTCCCCAAAATACCCTTAATGAAATAATTTTTTATTTTTTATTCTATACAAAAAAAAATTAAATTAAAAAATTTCTTTATAAAAAGTTAAGGATTTTTTTTATAAAGAGAGATTTTAATTTTTTTTAATAAAATAGTAAATAAATATTTATTCTATTAAGGGTATTTTGGGGAGTTCAAATAATTTTTTTTGTAAAAAATAAACGAAAAAGGGTGATATTTGTAATATAACATTTTTTAAAGGGAGGTATATGTCATTTATATTAAACTGAAGAGATATATCTGATATTTCTAGAAATAGAGGGGATAAATCTCGCATTTTGATTAAACACGAGGAATACTACAGATATTTTCCCAAAAAAAAATGAATGATTTAGTTTTAGTTATAAAATTTATTTTAGAATCTTAGATCATTTTTATTATGCATGATTTCTAAATTACAAAATAAAATATAAATCTTAAGATAATTAATTATATAAGAGAAAAATATGTATGTTTAAAACAATATTTAATTTTCATAAATTGCAATATCTCATAACATTTTAAAACATATCGAAATGATCACCATTTTTAATCTTCATACAATTTTGTATTTTTACATAAAGTATAAAAAATTATAGAAAAACAATTATATATACACACACTTGCACATTAGAGAACTCTTCAAATGCACTAAAAGAGCTATCCATTGTTATCTTTGGCGCAATCTCTTAAAGATAAATAGATGTTCTAGACTTACCATTTTTTTTTTCACTATATGCCTCCTTGCCTCACAAATAATTTTTGAGTGACATACCTCTCCCGGGTAAGAGGGGGCGGAGCACCGACTTTATCTGAGCCATTTTCATTCCAATGAAAATGCCCTCATTCTTAGCATCCTTGCCCCAATCATGACATTAAACCGTTTCCATTTGCACTACACAAAAGACGGAGAAGCCAATGTCAAAATTAGTCGCAACATTGCCTTTAACGAAAACCACTCTACCCATTTGGTGGAAGCATCAATGGAAGCTCACCCGTAAAACCAAAACCTTCATTTGGAAATTTAGTTATGCATGGCTTCCCGCCAACCACTAGGACAAAAAACGTCATCCGGTGCGACGATTGTCGCACCAAATACCTCATATGTCGCACCTAAAAGTTTATTAGGTGCGACAAAGTCGCACGAAGTCCTCACTAGGAAGAAAATAATTTTTAAGTATGAGCGTATATTTTGCACACCAACCTCTTGAAATGATTGTCCACTTTATATCGACGTGCCTTTGATGCCATTGCCCATACTTCTCATCCTCTCGATGATCTACGATCCCAAGATCATATTCATGCTCTCCTTAACAGTTCTTATTTAAAGCTGACCATATGTGATCCCGCGGGATCTCATTTCCCGTATTATTGGTACTATATGAAAAATGAGAAAAAAATTGTACTATTAAATGTGTTATTGAGACTTTTGTCTCAGGTTTATCCGGGAAATGGGACGAAAATGTCATCCTCATTTAACATCATTTAGTACCATATTTTTAAAATTGTATTTTTAATTGAAAATATAAGAATTTTTTTAAATTTTTTTTAATGCATTCATGATTATAATAAAATGAAAAAATAAATATGGGAATTATGAGAACCCGGGAACCGCGAAATATGGTATCGAGAATTCCTGGTACCTTGGAAAATGGTTCCGGGATTTCTCGGTACGATTTTTTACGGTTACGGGATTTCTCGGTACCATTTTTTAAGGTTCCGGCCGAGAGTCTCATTTCCCACAAAATATAGGACGAAACTAGAGGATCCCATTTTTTCGGATTTTATATGGCCAGCTTTACTATTATTACCCTCCTCAACTCGACGCAACCACGGCTCTCATCAACATTGACCCTGCGGTTTTTTTCCTCAACAATTGCTAGGACATCAGATTCCCTTTACAAACTAACAACGGTATTGTCATAGTCTCTCACTTTGATCCCCGTTATCCTTGCTGAAGCTACAACGATCCTTGTAGGCGTCAAACTAGCCCACGAGAGTTAAGTAAGTCAGATATATGTTCTCTTTGATTATCTGACTTTCATTCAACTCATCTCTTCCCCAACAAGCGGATTGAGCCTCATGCTACATCTCCTTAGCGTTCTCCCCTACCTCGATAATTACTCAGCTCACTTGTAAAATTTCCTTAAAATTTATTAGTTAAGTGACTTAGAACCACGAAGTTCAACTCTCACTGTTTTGGTCTGGTAGTCATTAATTTATTTTCCATAGAAATGAAAAAGTGACGTCTCCCAAAAAATCAAATTTGAATGTTGGAGTGAAAATTAATTATTGTCCATACTTATTTACAAACTTCATCCCTCAAATATCTCTTTTCTTATGAATATATTATTTTTTTTTAATCGTCTTTTACTTATCGCCACCTGGAAAATAAAAATAAAATGTTTACAAAATATTATAAGAATTACCAGAAGAGAGAACTTGTAGACGTTCCCTCGATTTTGAATCAGCCTATCTTTGTGCCCCAGCAAACTCAAAGAGACGCAAAACATAAAGAAACCCATTCCGAGTTTATATATATTCCTTTTTCTCCATACATATATTGCGTTACAAACAACCTAATCTCTCTCTCTCTAAGACACAATAATCTCACGGTTTAAAACATACTTGACCTAACCATATTATTAATCTCAGCCCTTGATCCTGCCAGCTATTCTAATGCGTTTATAATAAAAAGAATAATGAGCATATTAACTCTATTAATATATTAATATTTAATCAACCCTATAATCATATTTATTGAATTTACTACATCTTCCAGCTTGTCTTATAGCTTATAATCCTTTCTCTGTCGATACACCTTAAGTTATTCGCTATTTCGTACCCTCTTCTCTTTATCTCTTCATCTCTCTCTCTCTCTCTCTCTCTCTCTCTCTCTCTCTCTCTCTCTCTCTCTCTCTCTCTCTCTATATATATATATATATATATACACACATATATATCTTTGGCTCTCTATATTGCGCGTCTACCAATCCTTGAAGCCTCCACATCCAGGCCACATCACTATATGTAATGGTAATTATACAATGCACATACCTTTGTTCTTATTACTATTGTCTATGAGATCTCTCTAATCATGAATTGTTACAGTAATTTGAAATGTGTCCAATATCTATTAATATATATACATACATTTTTTTTTTCTGTAACTACATAATATAGGAGGAGAGAAATAAGAGAAGCAGAGAATTGACACCGGGGTGGGTGGACGGGATGTTGGGGATGGCTTTCTTCTCGGTTTGTGGGGCCCACAGGGACGGGCCGCGCAGCGAGTGCAACATGTACTGCCTCGACTGCCACGTCCCCGCTTTCTGCTTCTACTGCCGATCTTCCAGCCACAATGACCACCTTGTTATCCAAGTAACCTTTTTTTTCAATTCTTTTTTATTTTAGTGTTAATTAATAAAATGCAAGTAACATTGCATTGTGTGTATAAAATAAAAAATTATCCGCAATTATTTTTTTTTATAAATCTAAATTTTATGTTTATGGTATTATGTGATAAAATGCGCAATTTCTAATGTGTAGGTTAATTAGTGATATAGTTAAAATAGAATTAGTTTTTGTGCACATAATTAGATAAGGAGGTCGTCGTACCACGACGTGGTTAGGGTCGGGGAGATCGAGAAAGCGTTGGACGTGAGTGGAGTTCAGACGTATGTAATAAATAGCGCGAGAGTCGTGTTTCTGAACGAGAGGCCTCAGCCTAAGGCTGCCGTCAAAGGAGGCCCTCATTTTTGCGAGATTTGTTCCAGAACTCTCTTGGACCCTTTCCGTTTTTGCTCTTTGGGTTGCAAGGTACTTAATTCATGACCCTTTTATTTTCTCTCTTTTAGTTAATTAATAAGAAAAAAAATTATTTTAAATCACATTTCTAATAATATCAATTTCAAATACAATTTATATTCAGATGATGAATTATTGAGGGTCATAGTATCCTTATCCTCACTATCCTCGTCAAATTTTGAAGATATAAATAATTAAATAATAATTCTTTTGTTACATCTCTTAGCTTGTAGGAATAAAGAAGAATGGGGATGCAAACTTTGTGATCCCAGGCGGAAGGAACGAAGTGATTCCATCAAGAGCGGGACAAGAATTGGGAGAAGTGTTAGAAGATAAAAATGAGATGAGTGATAAAAGAATAATAGTCCAAGGAGATCACGAAAATGTGTACCCAATTAGCACGCTTCGTCCAACACATTCCAATTCATCAAGAAGAAGAAAAGGCATTCCTCATAGAGCACCTTTAGGGCCCTAATAACAATAAATGTAACACTCATTAGCATTATATTTATTATTATTACATGTGAGATGTTGGGTTCCATTTAGTTTTCTTAACATGGGATTAGCTGTCCTTTACTCAATTAATACCCTAACGGAATATATATTATATATATATATGGTTAAATTAGGTAAATACTTTAGCTGGTGCAATAATAATGCTCTCCATTCATAAAGCTTTTTCTAGCCAACACAAAAGTTGTACATGCCATCTAGACTCACATGATCTTATATAATACTATTACGTCTTCAATAATTACAATTTAGCATGGTTGTCTTGATGTATCAATATCATATATATGTGCTGAATTGTATTTAAATAAAGTGGGGAGCTAACATCCATGTCATAAGTTCATAATATGGTCTAAAATCGTTATCATTAAATGGAACAAAACACCCTCAAAACTTGTTTGAGATACATATCTTTATATGCGAGTGATTTCTATTATCTTTTTATTCTTAAAATTTAAATTTTTGTTATCATTCGTGCTTAAATGTTCGATGTAAAATATGTGAATTTAAAAAATGAAGAATAGTAAAAAAGGAAAAATATGAAACAAAATAAATCACTTACATTATATACCCAAACATGATTGCTTTAAATGGCCCAATTTTGTGATATAGTGTAATGTTTCTTATTAGAATACTTTATTTATTTATTTCTGTGAACCGGTTCTCAAGAATTATTTTCCTTGCTTAGTTTATGTTTTGTTTCAAATATTGTGAAAAGTCTTTCCCCATGTCCTTGGACTAGAGTAAATGATAAAAATGCACGAAGAGGTCTATCAATCAAATATCTAAATTGCAAAGGTGTAGATCTAACTCCGTAAAGTAAGTAGTGACTTTAACGTTGAGCTCAGCTTCTTTTCAATTTCTAACGAAAATGTGTTATAAATATGTTTAAAGTTTAAACACGGTTTTGGACCAAATTGTATTATAAGGATAAAATTAAATTTGGACCTATAGACTCTCTAAGCATTGATTATAAACTCTCCATTTGATGACCAACCTGATTTATTTGATCAATGATGGTCGTATCTTAACTAATTACAAATGTGAAAATGTCACAAATTGACAAGTATAATTTCTTCGTCGGTATGTTTTAACGCTATTTTTGTGTCAACACTTAGAACCGTCAGTTGCTTGATCTAACGGTCGGACCCGATGACAGCACGTAGGTTGAGGTGATATGAAGTCTTCTCTTCTCGTTGTCCTTATCTCGCCGGAAAGAGGTTGTCAGTTCCTCATCGTCTCGTCAATGGTTGACTTTTGTGTTCTTCATTATTTTCACTTGTTCGTGTTCTTCTTGTTCTTCGCATTCTTTGGACCTTTTAGTCTTTGAATTCTCGAATCTTTGGTTCTTCGAGACCTTTGTGTTCTTTGTTGTTATCGAGTCTCCGCGTTCTTTGAATCTTCATGCCTTTGAATCCTTAGATCTTTGAATCTTTAAGTCATTTGTGTTCTTTGGGTCTTTAAATCTCCGAGCCTTTGAGTTCTTTGCGTTCTTCGAGTGTTCGAATATTCATGGTTGTCGTTTTCATCTCGTTCCTCATTTTCGCTTCCTACAAAATAAGAAACATGAATTAGAGGAGCACAAAGTGTTTACCCCGGATGCGCGCTTCGATGCTCAACATTCGTAGAATATGAGGGGGTCTAAGTCTCGTCTTATATGTCGAGAGAAAAATATTTATCTAGTGAGATAAAATGAAGGGTACTTATAGAGGTGCCTTGGAGACGCTAGGACCAAGGGGATGAATTGAAAGCGAGATGGAGTTGGCGGCACATTTGGAGGGTTGGCGTCCTCTAGAAGGAGTTGGAGACGCCTTAGAGGAGGTTGGCGGCATAAGGGTTGGTTGCATGTAAGGGTTGGTGGCCAAGAGGGGTTGGCTGCAAACTAGTGGTTGCAGCCACAGCCTAAGGTTGGTAGCAAAGTAGTGAAAAATGGTGTTTGACGGCCATTTTGGGGGTTAGTGGCAAGGAGGAATTTGGCAACCTTCCCTAGAGTTTTGAGAGTTCTCGCTTGCGATTTTGTATTAATTTTTTGTTTTGACTTTGACTTGAAGGTTTTGTCAAGGAGTATTGCTTGAGGACTTTGTTCGGGAGTCTATTTTGAGAGCTTTGCTCGAAACTTTGTCTAGAAGCTTTCGCTCGAGAAACCATCTTGAGAGCCTTGATTTCAGAGTTGACATGAGGACTTAAGAGTCCCGTGGACTTGAATTTGACTCGAGGACCATATCGACTCGAAGATCCTGATTTGGAATCGACGTGAGTATTTGAGAGTCACCTCATGGACCTGAATTCAAGTGAGGACTTGAGAGTCGACTCAAAGATCTCGATTTAGAGTTGACATGAGGACTTTGAGAGTCTACTTGTGGACTTGAGCTCGACTCGAGGACTTGAATTCGAATCAAAGACTTGAGAGTCAACTCGAGGATCTCAATTAATTTGGAGCCGATACGAGGATTTTAAGAGTCGACTCTTGAGGACTTGAGAGTCGACTCAAGGATCTCGATTTGGAGTTGACACGTGGACTTTGAGAGTCGATTCGTGGACATAAATTCGACTCGAGGACTTGAATTTGACTCTAGAACTTGAGATTCAATTCAAGAATCTGGATTTGGAGTCGACACGAGAACTTTGAGAGTCGACTCATGGACTTGAATTCAACTCAAGGGCTCGAGATCTCGTGGATCTTGATTTGGAGTCGACACGAGGACTTTGAGAGTTGACTCTTGGACTTGAATTTGACTCGAGATTCTTGATTTAGAGTCGACACGAGGACTTTAAGAGTCGATTGTAGATTTGACTTTGACCCAAGGACTTTGCTTGCGGGCTTGGCCTTCTTGCATGGACTTGCTTTGTCATTGCTCTCGGAGTGTTGTTTTTATCTAGTGAAAACAGCGATATGACAGTTTGAAAATTTTAAACAAGATTAATAATGCGTCAACTCACGAATACGTCATGATTTATAATAATATGCTAAGTATCACATTAATTATGTGGCCCAATGATAAAAAACGGTTTAGATAAAATGATACTTGAAATTACATTATTAGTGTAGAACTTTTTAAGATGATTGTTAGGTGTCAACTCATGAGCTAGTCATAAGTTGTTTTATTGATCTATGGCTGGGTACATTGAGTCAAGAGAGAGTTTTAATTCAATAGATCCTGAAAGTTAGAAACAATTGACACCTTGCAAAAGTCTAAACTAGTTTGGTTTTTTTTTTTTTTTTTTTTTTTTTTTTTTTTTAAGCCAAAGAGAGCAAAACTAAGTTAATTGGACTCTTTTTTCATTTTCTGTTTTGCTAGCTAGTTTCCTCTTGCTGACAAGTTCGTATTGGTGTTTTGATGACATTTGATTTAAGGTAAAAAAATGTTCAATTTACCCCTCACTAAAATTCTAATGAACATATTTCGATTTTTTATAGTGTTTCTTAACTCGTGGTTGTTTGATGCTTTTTAGGTGATTATGAAAAAATTTCGAGGGACTTGAAGACCAAAAATGAAGGATCATTAAAATCAATACTCACAGTTAGTAAAATCTAGTTTATAATATGTGTTTAAGAGAGATAGTTTTTGAAATTATGTTTAGACAGAGATAACATGTCGCACACAATGAAGAGTCAATATATGCAACAACTTGTTTTGATGCAAAGAATGGATAAATAAATAAATAACGCGTAAATAAAATGACACAAGATGTGGTAACCCAGTTCGGTGCAACAACATCTACTCTAGAGGTCAATGTACCGAGTGGAAAGAAAATTTACTATATGAAAAGTAGTAAAAGTACAACAATAGACTTATATGAACAATCCGTGCATCAATGTCATTTACCTAATGCTATTCGTGAATTTCAACTCAGGTTCCCTATGAATTTGAGTTCTTCTCACTTCCACTCTCAAACACTCTCTCATGTGTTTGGTAGATTAGAAGATGTGTTTCGAGAATTACACTACAAAAATCACAGATTCAGTTTTCCAGTCCGTCGATCATGCACGTTTAGAAACCCTAAAAGTGTAAACAAATGTCTCAAAACTACTAAGGGGGAAGCGCATGACTTTTATAGTATTCAACACATTTGGAAATCGATCTAGGGTTTCCTTACCCATACACGCAAAGAGAACCAAAGTAGAAAGTGTTCCGCAAATCATTCTGGTAATTCATGAGACTTGCCAAAAATACAACTTTACACATGGAGACAAAGATGTCTCAACATATCATAGAGCATATTGCCATACATCTCGCCAAATAAATTTGCAATAAAAAATAAGTCAACAACACACGTAACGACAGTTTTTTTTTAGAATTCACCCGTCTTAGACATGTTTCTAAATATTTTTCAGCTTAATATAACTCGTTCCAACAAATATTTGTCTGAGAACGGAAGTCTCTGCGGCTAATCTTGAGACTTTGTGTAGAATTTGTTAAGACATTTGAATGTTTGTCAATTTATATAATTAATGAGTTTTTATCTAATTTTTAACAGATATATGTATATAATAAGTAAAAACATAATATTATGTGTCTTATTTTTCATTGGCATTTTCATGGACCGCCGTTTTATTATACTATTTTATTGGTTGACAATTACTCGTTTTTCTGTAACTTTTCTCCCTACATTTTTATTGATCGTGGATATTTGAAATGAAATCAATGAAAACTTGGAAAAAGCTTGCTCTATCTTTTCATTTGTTTTCCCCTCTTATTTGATCACTTGTCGATTAATGCTTTTTGTTTTTAATCAGATTTGTCGATTAATGCTTAGTAGTACATCTATGTTTGTTTTCAAATAAGCTAACGAGCCAAACCACATAATATACAAAGAATTAATAAGCAAGAGCTTCGTCCTAAACTCTTGTACGGGTTAGTATTAAATTCGTGGTCCTAAATCGATATAAATTTTTATCGTGCAAGTAATTCGTTACTATCATAATGAACTCAATAATAACAGATCAGGAAACTAATTAAGATACCATTTAATAATCTTGTTTCTGTAGGAACATAAAACCAAATCATCAACAACCAAATCCATGACCAGCCTCAAATCAATTCCTCATCTGTCTCAACATCACTCACAATAAAATTCTTTCACTAAAATTAAGCAAACGTTAATTTTTTTGCTCTCTATTAAAACCCACAAGCACATTGATTGTTACCATACCAATATAGAATTCCCTTTCCAATTACACCCTAAAAGAGAAAGAAAAAAAAAACAAAATGGGAAACAAAATTGTAATGGTAATTATGATGATATCGTTGTTGGTGGTGTGTGCGGAGCCACTGCCGGAGTGTGCGAAGCTGTGCATGCCGGTGTGCCTGAAAGTGAAAGGAGCCAGCATTGCCAATTGCGAGCAGGCATGCCTCGCCTACTGCAACCAAATCTCGGGACGCAGCCCAGGCCGCGGCGGAGGCATTATGTGATTATGATGTAACACTACTCTTTAATAATTTTATGATTTCGTGTTTCCTTAAATTGGTGTTGTACACTGATTGAAAGTTTTTTTTTTTTTGCCCAAAATTTGTAAAATTCATTTGGCTAACATTTGAATGCCATTATCTTTTTTATATCAATAAATTACCGTCGGGGTTTTTGGTATTTTATTTCAATTAAATAAAGATTTTTTGTTAGAAATTAACCATTAGGGGTTAAAATTATGAAAATTGGAGTTTTTAATGATGAAATTAGGCTACTTGAGACGTTAAATTAATGTTTTGTTATTATGTATTTTTCTTCTAAAAAAATTTAGGATTTTAATTGGAAAATTAAGATTTAATTATGTTATACCAGATTTGTCCTTAGAACTATTTATAAATGGGTATCTTTTTTTTATTATTAATAAATAGTTTACAACTATATACAAGAGTTAAATATTATTGTTTGAAATAAACACTTGTGATACAAATCTTCAACTGCTTTGAAGAAAGCACATGTAAAAGTGTGAGTTAAAATGGCTGAAGTTCAAACACATCAACGACTCTTTAACAATATCCTCAAGATCCTTGAGGGTTGGTGGATAAATCCAAACAACCCAGATCCATAACTTAAGAAAATATTGTCCGAAAACTCCCATCTCATGTTCGGCTATTCCATAATAATAATAATAATATACAAACCAACCGCTCAGTGATAAAGTAAGCCTATCGTAAACATTAAAATAGAAAATCAGTTAACCACCACAAGACCAAGGAAAGGACATTTAGGCGTTGGAGCAAACGGAGAGGAAATATAGACAGGCCAGAGCGAGATAGTCCCTCACGAGACCCCTCAGACTCATCTTGGTAATCGGAAGGTAATGAAAATTTGATTTCAAATAAAGTGTCTTTCATTTTTTTTTATCGAGGGTGGCACTTCCGCTAGGTAATTTGGTGCCTTTCATTGCTTAACGGAAGTAGAATTTGCATTAGGTTTAATGGAAATATGAATTTCTGTTAATTTCCATTAACTAATTAAAAAAATTAAAAAAAAATCAAATTTAAACGGTAAATGAAATGGACTAAACTGTTAAATTTTAAAAGAAAATACTAATATGTAAAATGAATTTCATATTTAAAATAACGTTTTTTTAAAGTAAAATATTACAACAATATTACAAGTAAAACATTACATTAAGACTATATTTCATTAATAGTCATGTTTTGAAAGTTTATATCAAAGTTATCAACAAGATCAATGTTCACAAATATTTCTTGAGAACGTTGTTCGTGTTGACACCAATCTTTGTAAACGATAAGTGACTCAACCATTTCGGGTTTCAAAGTCTGCCTTCGATCGTTAATGATGTGACCGAGCTACTAAATGCTGACTCGGATGACACCGTTGAAACCGAGATCAAATGTATGTCTCGGGCCATCTTAGACAAGATCGAAAACATGTTTTCATGTTGACGCCACCATGCTAGTAAGTTGAGGTCATCTTGGTTCATGGAGGCAAATTGTTGAGAGGTGTATAGTGCGATCTCGTCGTGTTCAGATGTCTCTTGAGTTGGTGGGGGATGTGGTGACGATCTTGGAGATGAAGTTTCGCCTCGGACAAAACGAGCTATATCTCGGAACATTCTTTTGCTTGTTGATGAGTGTCGGGATGGACTCGGCTCGGGATAAGTTGGAATCTGTCGCTGGTAATACCTGAAAAAGGAGTAAACTCTTCCACGGCCCTAGCATGATCATGTGTAACTTAATTTTGTCTAGTATGACAATTTAATACTGTAAAAATGTCAAATAACCCCCAAATTTCATTCCGGGGTCTAGGATGCATGCAAAACTATACAAGTAAGGAATTTTTTAAGTTCCCCAATATTTAGAAAAATTTTCTCTCATAGATTCGACGCATGGTTGAAAATTTTCAAAATGGTTGCAATCGTGAATATGTTCGGTAATTTTTGTAACACTATGTATCGCTAAATAAGATGTGGCTCTGTAAACGGCAGACAATGCACGTGTTTCATTGTAAAAAAACGTGAATAAAATGAGTAAAGTACTTAGCCACTGCGATGTCTGTTTCGGTTATGTCATGGCCTCCTATTATGTTCACTATATACGTATAACCTCTACATATCTATCGGCCAAGAAGGAATTCAACATTAAATATGTTAAGTTCCACCTATTCCTGTTATCGGTGTGAAAAGTTCTCTCGTCAAGACTGTTAAATAAAAAACGCCTCTTGAGGTCATCTAGTATCTGGTTTGAACTGTTTATCAAAGCTATGGCTTCTATAATCTTACTAATACACTCGGAAAAATGCCTAAACCCGACTTTCACTAGGTTTATGATATGGGTAGCACACTTTTGGTGTAAAAGAGAGTCTCGATTGGGTATCTTAAGGCGTAAACTTCTCACCATGGCGTCGTTGTTGGTGGCATTATCAAGAGTTATTGAGATGATTCTCTCACGAAAGTTCCACTCTTCTATAACATCTAGAAAGATTCATAGCATGACGTTTGCTGTGTATAACTATCCTCTATTCTTTTAAAGGCTATGATCATCTTGTTTAGATTTCAAGCTTCGTCTATGTTATGAACTACAACAGACATGTAGTCTATTTTGGCATTTCTGACCATATATCAGAAGTGAACGCTACGTTAAACCGAGCAGACATGAACCAAGTTCTAAGTGTGTCTTTTTCTTCTAAAAAAAATTTCAAAATTTCATTTCGAAAAGTTTTTCTTTTAATAATGTTAATATCAGAAACTAGATAATATACAAATCTATCAAAGCTTTCGCTTTATATATGAGAAAATAATTGGTCGGTAAAAACTATGTACTTAACACGGAAGTTGGCATTTCTGCGAAGCAGAAGATGACACGCGGAAGAGCTTCTTTTCCATAGCTTCCGACTGAATGCCCAGAATGACCTCAGACTATTGGCACAGAGAAAATAAGATCTGCCCAGTGCTTTTTAACTCTATTTAGATTTAAGCTTTATAACTCTACTTAGATTTATGCTTTTTGAATATTTCATCCTTATAATTTTTAGGTTTTACGACTCAAATGTCAGAATTGCAACACGACCACGAATTTATCACCATTACTTTACACCAAGGATCGATGTTAAGAATTACGATTGCCCGTACACACCCACACGAATTACGATTACCCGTACACACACGCACACACACAAATTGACTTTGAAAGTATATATTCGTAGTCAAAATTGTTAAAAAGTGCTCAAGGAAATTAGTTCACATGTAGAAATTAGTTCACATGGATTTGGTTTAGAAATTAAACCGAACGGATATCCGCGATATTGTTTCTTGGCAAGATTTGTCGTCTACTAATCTCATCAAAATCAAACATAACATGTCTAAAAATTTGCGCGCACATAATATACCGAGCAATAATATATCAGGCAAGTGACTGGAGAGTTGTAGATTCGCATACATTTATTTATTTTTAAGAAAGGATATTTGCTATTTTGAGTGGGTTGATTTAGCACATTTTCACGTGTTTGGAATTAATTTTGTCGGATCCCTCGATTAACATGACTGAATTTTACTTTTAACCCACGTAGCCTTCGAGCTCAGAGCTCACTCGACAGCTGTCTAACACTTGTCATTCACCTCCTTCACTTACTGGATTTTACCGTCCTTCCCGTTCGGTGCACATTTGCTATATATATTCCTAACAGTTTGGTACGTCGTAGGTGTAAGTGGTAATACAATCCGTAAAAAAAAAGGTTCGAAAAAATGGCTCCAAAGCGCAGAGTGGTGTCTGTAAAGAAGAAGGTTGTGAAAGAGAGCACTGTTGAAGTAGCTATGTGGGAGACCAATAACAGTCAAACCCTAACTCAAAATGAAGACGAGCTTTTAAACGAATTCACTACTACCACCACCACCACAACCAAAAAAGCTCACGAAGTTGAACGAAACGAAGACGCTGCGAAGAAGACTCCCATTCCAGTGGAAGACAAATCAAGCCCCGGAAGAGAAACCGAACCGAAACAGAAGGAAGTTGAACGAAACGAAGACGCTGCGAAGAAGACTCCCATTCCAGTGGAAGACAAATCAAGCCTCGGAAGAGAAACCGAACCGAAACAGAAGCCGAGAGCTCTTTTCGACCAAGAAGAAGTGCCAAAGGAAGCCAATCTCACCCCCACAAGCAGCAACGAGGACGTTAAAGAGCAAGACGAAGAGAAGTCCAAGGCAAAGACAGAGACCGAGACAAAGGCGAGAGCGACGAGCAAGGGAAAGAAGAAGAAGAAAGGGTCGAGAGAGACGTACAAGATATACGTGTTCAAAGTTCTGAAGCAGGTTCACCCAGGGATGGGAATCACGGCCAAGACAATGACGATCATCGACAACATGATGAACGACATGTTCGAGAGGCTCGCCGGCGAGGCCTCAAATCTCTCGACCCACACCAAGAAATCCACAATAACAGCGAGGGAGATCCAAGCCGCGGTCAGCCTCGTCCTCCCCGGAGATCTCGGCCGCCATGCCGTCGCCGAGGGAACCAAGGCCGTTTCCAACTACTTTTCCTACCCCAAGTCCTAGGATGTTACTTTTTTTGTTTTCCTTTCTTTTTGAAGCCTCAGTAGTGTAACATGTAATAGTAAATACTATAAATATGGGGTATATATTATTTCTTTCATTTCACTCAGTATTCTTATTGTGCCAAAGAAACAAATCAAAAGTAGTCGTCGGTGGTTACAAGTTACAACTTACAACTCAACACTCATTATACATCATATATCAAAATAAGAAAGAAAAAGGAAAAAGAAGGCCCAGATGGCAAAACTATGAGCCTAGGTTGTTAAATCAAAGGTTTTTTTTTTTTTACCCTGTACTGTTATACCTTTTGGCAGTTGAATATTTTTTGTTTTTATTCATTACAAGATTGAATAAGCACGGATCACCTCAACTACTGGGGCGTGACACATCGGACATTTTCCTTTTGTCTCAAACAAGTCGTTGGCACAATTCGAACATGTGCACATGTGCCCACATCTGCAACGTGTAAATATGATGCAAATAATCAATATTTTTACGTAATTAACAGAATAATGTTTGCACTATAGGAGACCAAAAGGTATAATCTTCGAAGCCTTACCTGTACAGTAAAGAATCAATACTGCTATCACAGCATACGCAACAAATCCCTTTCCGTACATTCTCCAACTTTGAGTCATCCCATGAAAAGCCAACCTCGCAAGCCGCTGAATAAAAAATATCCAAAATTTAGTCCCATTTTTATTAAAGACCCTTAATGACAGGTTTTCTATGATGCTGCTGAAAAAAACATTCATTTATCCACGCCTAAGCAATGGAAAAAGTGCCAAGTTGAAAAGACATGCCTTGAGAGCCTGATGACCGGTTAAGCGCAGCAGAGACTTCTTGCCTAATGGAACGCTGCAACTCGAGTTGCATGTCCATGCAGGTCTCAAGCATCCTCTGCAAGTTGTTCATCCTCTGCTGAAGCCGGGCCATATCGATCCTCATGTCGTTAACGATCTCCCAGTCCTACACCAGAATTAAAGATATACAAATATGACCCATGCTCGCATACATTTTAATAAAAAAAACAAAAGAAAAAGACACATTAAACGCTACCGTATAATAACAAAACAAGAACATCGACTAAAATCTACGAGCCTCGTCATAATTCACCCAGGAGACTACCCCATTGGCCCAATTGTTGCATCCAAGGGGAATCGAACCGAGAATGGCAAGGTCTCAAGAATCAACAACCCACAAACTCAGAACGTTGTTTATGTGTTTTTAAAAAAAAAAAAAAAAAAAAAAAAAGATATGAAACATATTACGTACCATCCCTAGACGGTGGTGGACATCATGTTGGGTCCAATTCTCACGGTGGGATTCTTGGTCCCACACCGGAGGCGGAGGCGGAGGAGGCGGCCTGGGCGCGAGAGGTAGAGAAACAGGAGGTGTGACCGTAGCAGCATTCTCACGAGCTCCGGCCTGATTCGCACTAGCCGGCTCCAGATCCTGATACACGGATTCAGACGGTAGTGACCCATTCAACTCCCAGTCCGCCGCGGCATTGCCTTGTCTTTCCACATACGACTGTATCAGCTGGTTGAGGCTCTCGCGGAACCCGCTGTGTAGAAGATTCGAGACTCTTCTTCTGCAAAAACGAGAACGAAAGAAGAAGAAGAAGAAGAAAAAAAAAAGATGTTAAAGAGAGTTGGAACCATCTACAAGGATGGTCATTCGGAAGACTGGGATTGGATTTGCACCTGCTCAGTAGTTCCCTGATTTCCCTGCTGTAAACGTTCTCGTCATCAGGAAAGTAGAACGTTTCGGATCGTCTGGCCGGAGCAGCTTCCTGATCTGATGATGGCCCATCTAGCCAACTTTCCACGGCCTCTTGGAATCCGCCTTCCTCTTGCCATTCTTCTGGAGAATCGTCTTCAACCCGGCTATTTTCTCTCTCTTCATTTCCCACCGACCATCCGAGTTCAATGGGTTGTTGCTGGTTTTCGTCAGCATTTTCACCAACAATGTCCCTCCATTCAGTGTATTCGGCAATGTCTTGATCCCATTCTCGCTCCTCACTCTCCGAAGACTGGTCCTGCCACTGTTGCACCTCAGAAGCAAAATCTTGCCTGCTTGTACGATCAACGGTGTTGGCTTCTGAATCATCACGGGATCCAGATAAAACAGGAAAATCATTTTCCTGCATACTTGGTTCAGATTGCTCTGTGGCTTCATCACCACCGGATACTACCTCATTCCTATATTGTCCGGAAACGTGCAATGGATCTTGGGCATCTTCATTAGCAGTATTTTCGTGAGAATCAACACCAACATTTTGCTCGGTGCTCATTGTCCTTTCATCAGATTCAAGACTACTTGACCATTGCCATTCTCTTATTTGAGAATTATCAGGAACTATTTCCGGCCATCCTTCAGCCAACAGGGCATTAGATTCTTCTAAATCCACACGTTCAAGAGCAAGAGTTCTGCCACCCAACTCCTCCCGATCATTGGACGTTCCATGGATTTCATGCCCTTGGTCACTTCCTCCATAATTGGATTCTGATTGCTCACAGTTATCGTTTATGATCTCATATGAGTTATTTCCTTGTGTTTGTTCATTTACATCCGAGTTAGCGTTGTCATTAGATATCTCAGAAATGCTGCCGCTTGGTTGAGCAGCACAAACAAAATCATCCGGCCTTGAGATAAATCCTTCCCTGCATTACAAAAAGCACTTTAAAGGGATGTTGACTAAATTAAGCATTCAGAAAGTGTTTCCAGCCAGTTTGTGGCATCTTAGTGAGAAACAATATTTGTCGATTAATATAATATTATTTAGATTTCCCGTGGGAAAAATAAAAAGAATAATGACAAAAAAAAAATCCATGATACAGAGAATCACACTACCTGCGTAGACAAGCAAAGGAGGGAGGGAACTAATATTTTATTCTCTCTAGAAGAAAACAAACAGTATTAATACTATGATGGTATTTACAAAAATAAATAAAATAACCTACATGTGACTCAAACCCACCATGGTTTTTAATATGTAACTTCTAAAATTATTTCCATTCATAAGGGACCCACCGTGTGGCATTCAAACACTTAAGTCGGGAAGTATAAGTTGAATATTAAAGAGTAAAAACCCTTCCAACCCGGGAAATAACTCTTGGGGAAACTTTAAGCTACATAATTTAAAGAACATCGTATAACTACTTTAAGAGAAAAATACACAAAGAAATTGCACACCATTTACACTCATTAGAACAAGTCAAACTAGAAGAACATTAAAACGCATGAATACCTGAGACCAGAGACTGTATGTTTTTGCCTTAGTAGGCCTAATTCACGTTCAGCTATGGATGAAGGTCTCCCACAATCAGTCGATCTTCCATTTCGCAAGAACCAACCTCTAAGTAGAGACTGAAAAAAATAGTTTGAATGTAAATTACTTCACTTACACTTTACCTTTTTCAACGCATCTAAAATAAAAATCTAACACTTAGATTTCCATAAAGTACATCAAAATAGCACTATGCCACTGCAATAACAGATTTTAGTTCTACTACTTCAAAAAATTGCATGGTATGTTTCATTTCAAGTAAAGCAATCTAAGGACAGGTTGAATCAAGGTGCATTACCAATCAAAATATATGGCATTTTATCTTTGATATTATATAGCAATTCCTCTACAAAATGGCTGGTTTCTTTTTCTTGTTTTTTTTTAGTTACTGATTTTGCAAGTGCCCATGCTTCAAATAACCAACATTTTTTTCAATTTCTGTAGCTGACATACTACTAATCACGTATTTCTTTCTGTTAGACTCTGTGAGGCCAGTAAAAAAGTCATGTTCAACTAAATGCTATCATCTCATATTGTAAATCATACAAGCAATTTTCTAGTACCAGAAAACATGAAACACTTAAACAAAAAGCTAGTAGGAAACAGTTACAACTACATCTCTCACTGATCGTACTGAGACAGCCTCAACGCCAACTATGTGATTCAGTTAATGCTACACTTATTAACTTCATGACATACCCAACCACTCGCACTTTTAAAGTTCCCGGACCCTTACTGACACACAGAAACTAATTTGTGACTGCCAAAAGTATAAATTTACACTTTAAGCGACCATGAAGATACTTGGATAAAATTTGAGATACCAAAGAAGGAAAGGGAATTAAAATTTACACCTGTGTGGACATGAAATGAAACTTCGATAGTAATAGCTCTATTCAAATGCGGTATAGGGGGATAAAAGGTGAGAAAAGAAAAGAAAAAAAAAAATATAGATGATCTAATAGTCCTTCAAAAGTAAGAATGGCTCTCGCAACATACCTGAATGCGGTTGCGATGAGGAAAAGTTGTTACAGCTCTCTGCTCCAACAAAGCTTCAAGTTCCGTTTTCCTTTCCATCTCAGCCTTCTTGACCATGTCAAGTAGCGCTTGTCTGCCACACAATCTGCGAATTCCTCTTCGAACATGTTGGGTCCGACCTTCATTCTGGTTGACGGCCGACCCATCACGAATCCTTTCGATCTGACTGCCCAATTCAGCGGGCTGATCTTCTCTGCCGCCACCACATGCACCTCTGCGTTGAGTGTTATATTGCACCCACTCCCTTATAGCTCTTACCCTCTCCTGTTCAGTTTCACCAAGCCACTCTGACCTTGAGCCATTGTTAATATGAGAGATATTGGGTGTTGTACATTCCCCGGCACTGCTATTCATCCATTCTCGGAAAACTCGCCGCACCCGACCCCTCTCAACTGCGCCGATATCTGCAGAATTCTCGCTGGTGTAACTCCCTGAAACATCGCGGTCGTCGTTCTCACCCATACTTGCGTCCTCAGACTCGCCACTATGTTCACTTCCATGGCTCTCGGAACTGTCCATCCTCAAGAGATCCGGAACAAAACTGTCGCTCCTTTGTTGAGACAACCTGTCGCTGATCCTCTCCTGAGCACGACTCACCGCATTCTCGTCCTCGAGCTCTCTCCACATCTGCAGAACCGAGGATGCACGGGTGCTTACCCTGACCCCATCCTCGCTTTGCCTAGGTCCTCGTGTCTGTGATTCCCTGGGGAAAGAAGAATCGAGCACCACCACGTTGTGTAGTCCAGCAATAGCCATTTTATACAGCCCTCCAGAAGAAATAACTTAAAAAAACTGTGAACCCATACGAATAAAATGCATAAAAAAGCGCATTTATCTATGGGAGAAAAAGAAGCTTTAGATAATTCCTTTGTAATCAAAACACCCTAGTGATAATGTCAGAACACAATTCACAACCGGAATGCAATCGTCGACAACAATGCCCGTCTGGTATACTGGTTTGATTGTCACCAATCTGACCAATTCACCCACGTCTCTGCATTATAAAGTGGAACAGACTCAACAACAACATAAAGTTATTTAAATATGAAAATATGGAAGGGATAAAAGAAGTCTTCTAACTAATGTATGGAAAATCCACGTTTTTTTATCGGAAGGGGAAAAATCCTCTCATATACAATGATTGAACTTCATAATCCAAATCACCCAAGACGAAAATAAAAACTTTTGGAATCAATTAAAAATCGTCTAATTCAACGAAAATCCGCTCGAATTCCAGAAATAAAGAGAAGCTCAGAAATGGAATCTCAAAATACTAAATTCCTCCATTGATAAATCCAAACGCGAGATTTTGAAACAGTCAACAAAAACAAAAAGTCTCCCACGTCTAACAACAGACAAAACAAAAAATTCATCGCATCCATACACCATTATTCTCTCAAATTTTCGGGCAACCAAACAATAAACCAAGAACCATTTCCAAAACAAAATCCGCATTCGAAACTCGCGAGATAAGAAAACAAAAAATCTGAAATGAAAATGAAAAACAAGAGAACAAGAGAGCAAAATGTTAATTAACAAATGGACTTTGCGAGGAGACTGAAGAGAAAACTCACCGAGAGATCTCGAAGTAAAAGACAAGAAACCCTAGCAATGGCGAAAGCAACAGCGACGCAGAAAGAGGACAGAGAGAGAGAGAGAGAGAGAGAGAGAGTTTTTGTCAGATATTCAGAGAGAAGAGAGAGGGAAAGAAAAATAAGCGAATTTATGACATGAAATGACACGTCACAAGCGTCTGTGAGGGAGGAAAGGGACATGAAGAAGCGACACGTGGACTTTGTCGTTTCTGTGGTGACGAATTAAGAAAGAGCTCAACGGTCTAAGTCTAACCGGCGCCGTTTGAAATCCTTCCTTTTTTTTTCCCTTGTTTACAGGCTACGGCGCCGTTTTGTTCCGTTTTGTTTGGCCTCTATTCTGAAGCGAATCCGTTTTACTTTAATAAATACAATATAACTTATACAAGATTGTTTATAAATTTCTGAGGATTTATCAGTGAATATACACGCTTTGAGTTTATTTGAATTCATCAACAAGAAACTTTGGATTTAATCATGTTGCCTGAAGATTTAATTTATGTATGTTTGTTATTCTAAAACATGGTCACAACTTTTGGGAAAGAAATATTGCGCAATTAATTTTTTATTCGTATATTGCAATCTCAATTAGTTGTTATAAAGTCGCGATTGTGGGGAATACAAACTAACCAGATAAAAACTGGAAAGAAAAACATTAATGTTGTTAACTTGTACTTTAAGCAAAATAATAATACCATTTTGAATATAATAATAATATTTACAAGTTCATGTAACAAGTTCATTATGGCTAGCTACAAATTAACATGTCACAACTTTGAACTAATCTTTTTTTAAAAAAAAAACAAACCAATCTTTTATAATTTCCAAGTTTCTATTAGAGTTAACGAGCATTGAAGTTGGTTAGTCAAAATCAGCAATCGATGTTGTATCTGCGAGTACATCATTGATTTACAAAAATATGTTTCTTAACAAGAAAAAACAAGCATAATATCTTAGCTCAAAACAATTATATAAACACAATAACCTACACTCTTAAGGAGTGAAATATATTGCAATATTAATCTCAAGAGGTTAACATGTGTTAGAAAATAGTTTGTTATTTTTTAAAAAAAATTACTTACTTTATAGATCGAAAAACTATATATATATATATATATATATATATATATATATATATATATTTGCAGAAAGAGGTACACTTTGTTTTTTTTTCTCCCCTGCAATTGTTTTTTACTTCTATTTTTTTGTAAGCCATTTTTCTGGTTGGTAAGTTTTTATTGTTGAAGCTTGAAATCACAGCATCATGAGATCATCTTGGTTAAGCTAACTTAGAGGAAAAATAACTAATCTATTTATTTTTATTTCCATCTTCATTTTTGCTCAAACTAATCTATTAATGGAAATTACTTTGAATTTGACCCACCAAGTCAGATAATTGATTCATATTCAATATGGAAATTGATTTCCAATTATAATTGGCTTTAATTGATGAGGCAGGAAGTTGGTGAAGGGCGTCCAATTTTTTGAAAACTATAAAAAAAAAAAAAAAAAAAAAAAAAAAAAAAAAAAAAAAAACTAAAAAACGTCTAAACTTTGATAAGTGGAATTTCGACATCCATTGATAATCAGCATGGAATTATTTTTATTGTAGTTTACCTTTATGAAATGAATCTATGAATGGATTGGAATCTTAAGCATGGAATGAGTTGTATTTTTTTAAAAACAAAAGTGGTTATGGATATAGTTAGTCAATAAATGTGTTTTCCCAAAGTGAACGCAAGCTAGTTATATCATGTTTTATTTGCATATTATAACAAAAAGTTTCTATTGTCATAATTAGTACTCAGTTCAACTTTATTTTTAAAAATCCTAAACTTTTCTTGCTTTCTATTTTACTTAGATTTAGTATGTCCCCTCACACTTGATGCTACTAGACAATGTACCTATCTCTAAAAGCTTCAAAAACTCGTTTTCGTTTTCATTTTCTCAAAACTTCTTTCTCCTATGATATATACTTTATTAAGTAAAATTATTCTCTATATTAAGTCAATTCCATATCATATCAATTAATCGGTTATTTTGTACTGACTACAATTTTTTTTTTTTAAAGATTATACACTTACTATTGTAACGCTAGTACCACTATTACCGAACGAACACAAGTAGATATTGTCTATTCGTTGTGGTTTGAGCAAAATCTAATATTGTTCAAGGTGTTGCATTTTGATATCACCTGTCTCATGTGGAAACTTTAGGTCCTTTTTAGTAATCAATTAAATGTTGAGTTGATTTTATTCTTGGAATTGTTTGAGATATGATCATATTTGATATTTTGATCTTGTGCGATATTTCCGAGTTCTTTTTCGACTCGAGTAATATACTCTCTAGGGTTTTTCTCGATCGCATTATATAATATGTTAGATTTACGCCAACATGTGCATCTGTTTTGTTATTTATTTGTGTTATTATTAAGAGTTTTATAGTTATATAGAGTTCTATAGTTTCCAAATGAGAACCACAGTCGAGGCGCATAGGGTCCTAACCTAAGGGTTTAAGTTTCCAAATTTGCTACTGAATCCTTACTTATTTTCCTTCTTCGGAATATACTCTCTTGAGTCTTTATTATGTTGCAATTTGGTCATATTCCTATCAAACATAACAATTTTCCTTCCAAAACATGAAAATATTACTTCAAATTTAAGAAAGTAATTTTCTTCCTTATATTAAAAATATATAAGGCATTAAAAAAATCATTTTAAAAAACCCTCATAATTTTTTGAGATTTCATCGAAAACTTTTTGTTCGGTAAGTCAACTTAATTCGAGACGAGCTCAAAGCTTCTTAAAACTATTCTATGACTTTCTTTCAACCTTGATAATTTAAAATTCTATTCTCTAACCATTCTCGCCTTTTTGAGATGTATCCTTTTCGCAATGATTAAAAATTGCCCCTGTCTGGTTTAGTTTTCTAATCTTGTTTTCTGTTTTCTAATTATAAATTTTACAAAACACAACTAGAAAACAAGTTTGGTTTGGTTATTAATTTAGAAAACAGATTTGGAATTATGTTTTTTTTGCTTTGAAATTTAGTTGGAAAACATAAAACAAAACAAAAGTTGTTTTCTATTTCATTTCCCTTATATACTTAAATTATAATTCTTAAACTTTAAATTAAAATCTAAAAACAATTGAATGGAAAACATAACCAAACAACATTTAAAATACTCTGAAACGTAATTTTAAATCTGTTTTTTAAATTTAAAATTAGAATAAGAAAACAGAATTTAAAACAGAAAACGAGATTATAAAACTAAATCAAACGGCTCCATTGTAGGAACATTTTTCTATGTACCTAAATATCCACGAGACTAAGATCTCAAAACTCCTCATATGAATTGTTTTGAAATATCTTTTCTATATACCTTTTCAATACTATTATCTTAACTTTGGTTCAATCTTGATTTCCTTGGATATGAATTACGTTCTCCCATAATGGGAAAAAATTTCGGTTAAAAAATGGGAGTCCCATTGCAGGAACACTCATATTTTTATCATGAGTTCATGTCGTCTATATTTGACTAATGACTATAATATATCTAATACATCATACTCTGTAATTTCTACACAAATTTAGTTCATGTTATTGTTTTTCAACATACATTATAGATTAAGTTGGAGCTTATTTTTTTTAAAAGTTCATCTCTGTGTCTGTGTGTGACCCGACCGTACATGATAAATTTGTGTCCCCACGATTCTAATAATAATGAGGAAAAGAAGAAGATGGGGATGTAATTGAGATATCTTAAAACATTTCACGTGGTTTAGTATTTGCCGTTGATAGATAAGAGATTGATAAATCACAATTTTTATAAACCATTTGTTTGCATTGCAATCGTTTTCTACAGTCATTAGGTTTGCCGTACTTTCATATCTTTATGCAAAAAGAAAAGCACAGCAACTAACCCTTATCATTTTTTTAGCTACTTCTGTTTTTTTTTTTTTCCTAAGAATAATAAAAACTTTTTTGCCTGCATTCATGGGTCCTATTATACTTCAAGAATCATGTATCTCTCTGCCAAATAGTGATTATTTCTCTCTATCTATTGTTTTAATCCATTTTATTTCATATATCAATGAATTAAGGCTTTGAATATCTGTTCTTTTAATTCATCTTCCAATCAACTCTACTAGTTATTGCCAACATTATCTTAAAGAGAAATAATTATGTATAGACCCGTGATCATCATGTACATTATTGTTGAAAGGTAAATCTAACCCCTCAATACGTTGGCCTGAGAGTAATATTGTTATATATTATTATTATATATATAATACATATATACAGAAATTACTCATTATATATCTTATTTTAAAAAGTACTATTTACTTAACTAGAATTGTCACACATTTGATTACAGGAGACTCAAAATTTATATCACTTTCTTTTGGTTATATTTGTCGTTCAAACCTCTTTAAATTAAAATGTCGAGTTTGTACCATCTATTCAATTAAATGACGAAATTATACCACAAAATACTTAAATGTGTAACGAATATTTAATTTATTGAGTTTTCATGAATGTCAACTTTGATATTCATATATGAACCTCATTTTATATGTATTCATTCGCACCTTATAGCCCTATATGTAATTTATTTATTTAAAAAAAAAAAACAACGATCTCTTGAATTTGAAACATCGTGAAGAACACCGTTAGAGGAAATGATAAAAATCGACATTCGAAAGTCATCGAAATCACTTATTTGTGCTGAGCGTAAAATCCATAAATTAAATTCGCAATTTGAGGGATATGAATTTTATTAGTCTATTTTGATAAACCAGGGCTTGTGGAAGGAAATGAAGATCCGTTTTCATTGGCCACGGAATTCTGTGCTTGACTAGAATGAATTATTCCTTCTAGCGTTGACCGGAATTCCACTTTCCATGGAAGGAAAATTTTCATTCCATTGATGGAAATTTCCACATCCATAAATTAAAAATTAATTAAGTAAACACTTTTTCAAATGATTAAAATGTAGTATTTTTAAATAAGGACAAAAATATAAAAATGCTCAATATAATTTATTGAAAACGACCTCCTTAAAACCTCTCTGATGGTCGGTAGAGGAAATAGTACCTTATTTATATTCAAAATTATTTAAAGTTACAAATACAAATCTAATCAATAAAACTCGAAAAATCGAAATCGAAATCATCCACGAGATTGAAGCTAACAAACGTCTCTTGAGCTCGTTTGTCATGTAAAAGCCAATCTTTTCCAACAGTTAACGCCTCCATCATTTCATGAGCTAGACTACATCTTCTACCATCGATAATGTGACAGGAGCCTTGGATGAAACAGTCAAGACAAGTATCAAGAATATGTCGCGGGCTATTCTTGACAAGATGGGAAACATGTTTTCACGCTGCCTTCACCACGCTAGGACGTCAAGTGTATCTTGTTGCATGGAAAGAAACCGGGACGTGTTGTACAATGCGATCTCCTCGTTGCTGGCCGAATCTTGAGATGTTCTTGAGGAAGTTGGCAATGAACTTGGAGATCTATGCACACCTTGTACGTGTTGATAGAGTTGTTGAAACATGCCTATGCTTTTACGTGGTGGACTCGGCTCAAGTTGTGATCCAATCCTCGTTTGATAAGTCATGAAACGATCATAAAAACCTTCCACAACTCTGGCGTGAGCTTAAAATGTGATTTTCACCAGTCATATCCACTAAATATTGTAAAAAGTTCCTATACCCTTCAAATTTGATTCGGGGGTCTAAAATGCACCCAAAGCCGTATAGAAAAGGAATTTTTCATGTACCCCATTATTTGTTATATTTTTGCTTTCATGGCTATAATATGTATGGTCGAAAAAGTGGCCGTATGGTCCCAAGAGTTGGGCGAGTACGGGGTCGAGTTCCAACCAAAAACCGCCATCAAGGGCCTAGCAATATCGTCCTCGGTTATGTTAGCATTACCCGTACTGTTGACAAATTGTACTATGACCTCGAAATAACCCAGAGAAAAATATTTTCTCAACATTAAGTATGTTGAATTCCACCTAATTCTATTGTCAAGATGGAAGGTCCTCTCATTAGTAGAAAACGCCTCTTTGGAACTATTGACCCAAGTAATAGCGTCCCTAATTTTGGCAATGCATGGGTCATAGGTTTCAGAACCGGATTTGACTTAACGTTGTTAATTGTGGCATTATCTAAGATTATGAAAATTATTATATAACGTATATGCCACTCTTCCATCACTTGAAGTAGGATTTGTATGATGCTATCGGCCGTGTGGCTTCCCTCAATTCTCCTAAAGGCTATGATTCTTTTGCATAAATTCAACGACTCGTCTATGTTGTGAACTACCACACTCATGAAATCTATCTGACTATTGTCCGACCATATGTATGAGGTTAAAGCTACACTAAACGAGCCCGACATAAATATGGCTTTCATTTTTTTAGTTTCTTCTCGAAAAAAACTTAAATACGTCTCTTCGTAATTGAATCCTCTTAATCATTTGAATACCAGGGGCTAAATAATATATGAATCTAAGAAATCCCTCATATTCTACATGAGTAAATGATTGGTCTGTAGAAACAATGTAATGAACAAGTTGTCTCTTAAACTCGATGGGATCGTGAGAAGTTGCTTGGTGAACTTCAGATGAAATGCATTTCTTGTAGTGGTGTATCAACGACGAAGTCCTGTGTAGGTTGTAACCAGTTTTCGCAATTTTTTCACATTTCTCACTTTTTCCCGCTTTATCCTCCCTTTCACCGATTTCTTCAAAGTATTACCACATCTTTGATCTCGATCTTTTTTTTTGGTGGGTGGCAGGCCTCCTTCATGTTGTGGAGGTAGGTATTCTTCCTCCTCATGTTAAGGTGATGTCGGCGGCGGATCTTTATCGATTTGATTTTCATAGTTTTACAATTGGTCTCGGCACACTTGGTATGGATCTTGATATGGTGCGGTGGTAATGGTTGTTGAGGATATTAAAGTTGTTTTTGTTGAGAATAATAAAGTTGTTGTTGTGAATAATTGGGTTGTGGTGGATATCAGGTTGTGTATAATAAGTATATGGATAAAAGTTTGGTAGATTATTTGGAACATATGGACATATTGGGTCGATTTGGCTTTCGGTTTGATGTAACTTGGAGGTAAGTAAAAAGTTGATGGTGGTTGGGTTGGGTTGGGTTCGGTGTTTTCAAGATTAGGAAATTGAGATAAACCGAGCCAATTTTGAGGGCATTGGTTCAAGGGAGACTCGTGACTTGGTTATGAATTTTTGGACGGTGGTGTGTTTGAAGAACTTGCTTGTGAGGAACTGGCTCGTGAGGAACTTCGACTTCGACGATAAGATTCAGACATTTTTTAAAGCTAAAATTATATACTAAAAATATATTCTAAAACTACATAAGAAAATTACATATGAAATATAATGAATAAAAAAATATTTGAGAAGATTTTATGAGATTTTGAGTAGTAAGAGAGAGTATGAGAAGATTGTATTGTGAGGTGTGAAGAAATGTTGTGAATAAAGACAGTAGTTAAGGAGAATGAATTAGAGAGATTAAACATTAAATAAAAAAAAATTACATACACCTTATTATAGTAGGATTCATTTGTAATAAAACAAAAGCCAATAATTGATATATAATATACGTTACATTGTTACAACTTGTAACTTACATATGTCAGATCAGATTAAAGCTATATTCATTAAAGCCATATTCATTTATGACCGTTGGATTTGCAATGGCCACAAATCCAGCAGCCAATATTTATTTTAAAAAAATATCCTGGCATTGAAGGCGTTATGTGACTCTGCCACTTCCTCGCAACTGACCCACGAAAGAAACGGGAGGAGCCATTTCCGGGTCCTTTTACCCGATTCCACGCGTTCAACGGTACGCCTCCCTACGACTCGCCATTGTCGTCGGAAGGAAGCCTTCCATACGCCATTCCTGACCGAAAGGAAACAGAATTCCGCCGTCGTTCCGTACCAGAAACCCAGATTTAATTTTGATTTAGTTAGATTTCAAAATTGCGGATTGGGGTTTTTTTTTTATTATAAATAAATTACATATGAGATTATAAGGCGTAAATGAATGTGTAAAATGGAATTTACATATAAATATAAAAGTTAACATTAATGAATGTATAAACTCGATATTTTTTAAAATCGAAGATTAAACTCGATATTTCACTTAAACACAAAGTATATATGTGTCATTTAAAAAAAAAAATTATAACTTAGTCACACAAACTTAGTCAATATTTAGTTAATGATTATAAATTAGTCAATTTGATGATGTGACAAGTGATAATAGGAGTTTATATTAGCGAATTTGATGACATGACAATTTGATTAATGATAGAAGTGGCTAATATTCAATTCTAAATAAAACGTAGACTAATATATATATATATATATATATATATATATATATATATATATATTTAACATTTCAACAAGGCTATTAGAATACCAAAAAAAATGGTTGAATAAAGGGAAAATAACACATTTATACCCTGTGTTTTAGTGAAATGTCGAGTTTAACCCTCGGTTTTCAAAAATGTCGAGTTCATACCCTCTGTTTAACTAAAATGACGAAATTATACCATCTGTTTAACTAAAATGACGAAATTATACTCTGAAATGAATAACAATGTCACAAATCTCCCTTTCATTGATATTAACTCTTATATAAGAAAAACCGAATCAAATCTAAATCAGTACCCTAACTTTCAAATTCTCAATTTTGAAATAAAAATAGCCTTAAATTGAAATTAAATAATAAAACTCATACCTTCTAGGAGATGACTTCATTCCGTGTTCGAATTGTAACTCTAAATCCTTGATTCTCTATTCGAATATGCGATTTTGATGACTATCAACTATCGATGTTTACTCATTTGCCTCTTTCTGTGTTCTTCACGATTAAGAGATTGTTGTTTATTTTTTAGTTTTTAAATAAATTACATATATGGCGCGAATGAATAAAGATAATTGGTGTTTATATATAAATATTATAGTCAACGTCAATGAAAAATCAATAAAAAGAATATTTGTGACACTGTTGTCTATTTCAGGGTATAATTTCGTCATTTTAGTTAAACAGAAGGTATAATTTCGTCATTTTAGTTAAACAGATGGTATGAACTCGACATTTTTGAAAACCGAGGGTTAAACTCGACATTTCACTAAAACACAGGGTATACATGTGTTATTTTCCCTTGAATAAATTGGGTTGCAAAAAGGACAAAAGGGTAATAAAAATTCGGCAAGGAAAAACGGAAAGTCTATCAATTAAACCCGGAGCTTAAACAAAATTGTAAAGAGCAAAGATAATGAAAAAGAGACTGAAGGGACCCAAAAATGGCTACAAATTCGCGGACATCTTAACTTATGGCAAATGAAAAAAAAAAAAAAAAGTGTGATTTATTGTGCTTTCTTAGCTGTAGTATTTAACATTCTTTTAGTTTCAGTCTCTTCAGCAAAAGAAGTGATTAAACCCCTACAAGGAGGCCAAGTTCCACACTTCTCGCTATAATATCTCTCTCTCATTTTTCTTATGCCCGAAAATAAAATACCAACAAAACAAGCAAAGAATTGATCGGTCCACGTGGATGTGTTTGGACACCTTAAAGGGAAATAAAATAAAAATAGAGTGTCCAGTGTTTAGATATTTTGGATTACTTTCTAGTTTGATGGTCCAAAAAGTGATGTTAGGCGATGATAATACGTAAAAAAAATATCTAATCTATAATTTTTCTTTCCCTTTTATAAGCTCTAGAGTGTTCCAATGGAGCCCATGTAAAAACATGGATTAAACCCTGTTGTTGTGTTTCTTTTAATCTCATTGGAGAGGAGACACTTATGTATCCTTGCTTCTCTTTTCGCTCTCTGAGTTTGGCTTAGTGCATGAACCAAGTACAGCTTGTCATTGTTCGTTGTGACCGTGCGAGTGTGACAATGCCAATACCTATTTATTGCGAGATATGGGTCATTATAACTCTAGACCGTAATCTATAAGAAATGGGCTTTTACGTTTTTGTTTATGGAAGATTTCACAAATATCTTACTGAAGACGATAATTTTCTGTTTTCTAAATATGCTACAGATATCTCATCTTTTTAAATTTGAGATGATTAATTTTTTGTTATATTAAATGAAATGGTAAATATTTAATAAAAAGTTAAATTGTAAAATAGTAAAAAAAAAAATTGAAAAAAATGTGAAAATATGATATTCTCATAATAAGAGTGAGAAGAGTGGTATTTTCGAAAAACATGTTTAAAGTGAGGCAGTTCCATGTTTTTTATTATGATAATATTGATTAAAGTCAAATTACTTGAATTGCTACAAACTTAACCCAACGAAAACTCAATATCATAAAAACGCATAAATATATCACAAACACAATCATAATCACAATATTACAAGAAAAACTCGTGGGTTAGCAGTCTTGAAACGAAGATGAAAAGTGAATCATAAACAAAATCAAAATCAAAGTGAATCACAAACAAAATCATTATAATATGGCATACTAGTTTTTTTTTTTCATTTAACAACATATCACTCACCTATTGCAAAGTGCATTTTTAGGAACTTTTCCCTATTAAGATCTATGCGCGAAGAAATCAAGGTTTATGATCAATTACAAAACTTTTCCCCAAACTCTTGAACGTGTCACAAATGCCGCTTCCATAGTCACAAACGGTCAGAGTAGCTTGATGATGTCTGAGATCCGGCACATATGCGCCACCATCACCAAGCGGGAGAAAAACTTTGTTTGGGCCAAAAAAGTGGAAGAGAACACAAAATTTGTTGAATGCGTTTTTTAGAGACTTAGAGACTATATTATAGCATAGCCATGGTCAAGCGGGTCGTCGCCGGAGTGCTCAACGATGGAGTCAAGGAGCAACTCGCGGCGGGCTATGCGATTCCATAAGGGTCAGGATACATAATTTTTATTTAATTTTCGGGGTCTATTTTATAAATAAATATATATATATATATATATATATATATATAAATTAAGGGTACAAGAATATTTAAGGAAACTAGTTTAGCAGCACATCCACAACCTGACATGTTTTTAATTCTATTAAAAAAGGGTCAAGCGGCTATATAGCCAAATAAAACTTAAACTTTTGCAAAATAGCCATAGTTTGTCAACTATAAGCAAACTAGCCAAAGCAAGATTAATCTAGGTTCGATTAAATTTAATCCTAACGAACTATAAAGACAGAATGTAAGCTTTATGCAGGCTGGATTAAAATTAATCGAGGCAGGATTAAAAGTCGTAGTACTCTCAATTGGCTATTTTGCTATACCTAATGAAACTATGGCTATTTTGCAAAAGTCATAGTTTGAATTGGCTATTTCATACAATTTTTCCTTAAAAAAAAATAAACAAAAGGAGCAAATTCGTAGTAACTTAAAAGTTGGACAACTTAAAAAAAAGATACGGAAGCAAGTTGTGACTCATGCAAGAGTTAGTGGAAATTATCCTAAACTATATCTTAGGTATAAGATCTAGGTTTGAAGAATGAAACTAAAGATCGCGCTCTCATAAAAAAAAATGCGGCGGTATGATACCAAATCTGAATATGGATAATCGAAGCATAAAAAGAAAAAAGGAAAAAATGAGGATGTTCAAGGATTAAGATGAAAGATTCAAATGATCATGAGATGAGTTGTTATTTTATTTTTATTTTTTTTAAATAGAGCACCTTCATTATGAGTGTAGCCGTTCAAGGGACATTTAAATACCTTATAGTTATTATAATAATCTCAACCTTCTTTAACTCTTGCGTATATTTATTTAAAAATATATTTTTTAAATTTTGTTTCCATAATTATCTCACTATTTCTCTCACTTCTCACAAACCTTTTCAATTTTAGGTTCCTCAACTCTCTCTCTCTCTCTCTCTCTCTCTCTCTCTCTCTCTCTCTCTCTCTCTCTCTCTCTCTCTCTCTCTCTCTCTTTGTTAATCCCCCGAAAATCTGATAGGTTGTAGTCTCGGAATTCTATTGGAAACCTTTTATTATCATTTGTCGTGAGGTCCAACTCACACGTCCTTTTAATTGAACCAACAATCAAATAATACAAGGATATTTATACGAGATGATCAAACGAAAAGTTGACATGGACTATTGAGGAATCCTTTTGGTGGTTCCTCTATGTCTTGCTAGTCTGGATTAATATATGCAAACCGTTAGTACTAAGTATACAGTGTTTGCAAAGATTGATGCATAGTGTTGAGAAAATATCGCAATATGTGACGACTATTATTGAAGTACAAACACTTCATTGATTCATAATTGGGATATGGAGCTTAGCCCCATCTGAGCAATATTATTAAAGTACAAACACCTCAATAACCAGAAACTTAGCCCCATTTGAGCATTGGATAACTTAGGTTGTGTTTGGTAGTTAACTCAAAAAGTTTTTGTATTTTTTAATTTTTGTAGTTGTACTGAAAAATTATTTTGCAGTTGTTTTCAAAAAGCTGTTTGGTATAGTTTTCATTTTTGTTTTTGAGAAAGTGAAAAAACTGAAAAAAAATGTTTGGTATAGTTTTCATTTTTGTTTTTGAAAGAATGAAAAGAGAAGATAAAGAGAAAGAGGAGAGAAGAGAAGAAAAAAAAATTTCAAAAACACATTTTATTTGTTTTCAGTTTTCTTTACTTTTTTCCAAAACAACTTCAAAATTTTTTGAAATTTTTTTCCGAAAACACCTTACCTAACACATTTTTCAGTTTTGTTTCCTATTTTCACTTCTTGAAAACTCAAAAACAGTTTTTGAGTTGATAAACAAACACACCCTTAGTTTTCCATTATTATTATTTTTTTTGCATAAAAGAAATTCTATTCCATATGAAGGCGCTATAAATGAACAAATTACAACAAATTAAAATTCCAATACACTAAGTCAGCTTGATCAATTGAATTAAGTGTCCCCCTAATAATCACCGAAATACAAGTGCATGACTGAGCCTACTCAGAATATGTCGAAGAATAATACTTGGAATTGGAAATAAACTCTTATTTAATCAAGAGCGACACACATAACACTCGTCGAAACAACAATCAATCAATGAATGACTTCCTACTAGTCTAAGGAAGACCACTTTCTCAAGTTTGACATCTACATTTTAAACGGAAGCTTGTGGTCATACGCTCGAGAATATGAGGTCTGTGAACAACTCATCTTCACTAGTATTGCGCGCCTGAAGTTCTAGAAGAACTTAAGTGAAAAAGCATACAATGCTAAAATAAAGAACACTAGGCTGACTATAAGTAAACATTCATCCAAAAATTAATCTAACAAAGGGAATATGCGACTAAGAAACACAAACGAAAAATTCTAGCGAAAAAAAACTGCTACACCATCGGGATCCCTAAAAAGCTATTTACTATTCACTAGTATCCCAACTCTCATTCGTCTATCCAATTAGTATCAGACTCGTATAAGTGGGATTGCTGCGAGAGGAGCGAGACTCTTTATCACATCTCTACGGGGACCTCACTGGAGAAAAGAAGTTGGACCGAAATTGAGGGGAACACTCCACACCGACGGTGACAATGATGGTTCAAGGAGACGTTGATCCGACACAAGAGAGTAGTGAGGACCACAACCACGGCCGATAAACTTCACTTAAGCGCATAGCACCCTTGCTCAATCTGCAAGGTGAGACTAATTAAGACCAACGTGGCGTCAAAATTCAACCGGTTTGAAAGAGCATGAGAAAGTAGAGAGTTATGAGAAATGAGGGAAACAAGGAAGGACAAGGAAATAGAGAACATGCCTCCCCCATGTCAATATTTCATCTTCGGTAGGTTTAAGATGACATCTGACACCTAGGGGAGGGAGGCGACGTAGAAATGAGAATGATATTTCTAAAATCCCACTTGAGATCAAACGATTTTAGAGTATAGAGAAAGGAGACATAACACAATCCAATTTCACTTTGTATATTATGTCTCTCAAGGTATTAGGTGACCAAACCGCTACAAACACGTATTAAATAATTTTTATTTTTAAAATCTATCTTTAAAGTTTAAACTTTAAATACACAATGTGAATATCCCTCCAAAATGGTGCCATGGCAAACTCGTAATATTAAATTCTAAGTACCATCTTCGTAATCAAAGAACTATATAGCAAACACAAAACATTTCAAAAAATATTTCATAAAACCCATCCAATCTAGTGCATGTTATTACTTTGGGAATTTGAATGTTATTAAACGTGTATTACTATAATTAAAACGGATTTTGAATGTGTTTTGGGACTCCTAGAGGTTGAAGAGAGAGAGAGAGAGAGAGAGAGAGAGAGAGAGAGAGAGAGAGAGAGAGAGAGAGAGAGAGAGAGAATAAGAGACCGGGAGAAGGATTTTTAAACTGAGAGAGAGAGAGACTATAGCTCTTAGTGAATTCAAGGTGTTCGAGTATTACTAAGATTCTTGGTTCAACATAAATTTATTGATAACCCTTATCGAGTGTTAGGAACCTCTTTTTTTTCTTTCAAAAAATATTTGCATCCCATGAGGGTTTTCAAGTCCCTCTGTCCTTTTAATGTTTCCGCGAGTCAGATTAGAAAAAGATTAGATGTATGTGTAGGGAAAGTTGTTTGACGGACAGAAGATGACCTAGCCCAAGGACTTTAAGATCCCCCACCGAGGATATTGAGCTTAATGTCTACCTTACTAGTTGATATCAATAAAAAAAAGTAGACTCATTCAGCTCTCGTGATTCTTGTGTCATATCACTTTGAATGAATGCTTGATCGTTTGAATTGTTACAATGCAAGCACTCAAATTGACAATGACATGACACTTTTTTTTGTACAACTTAGCATTGTGCGCAGTAATGATTATGACATTGGTACCCCTGTCCGACACATATGTCCACACTACTTTTAAAATAAAAAACCTAATAAAATAATGAAACACACCACAACATTGAGTAGAGTGAGACCTACTTTAAACAACTTTTGACCCTACTAAGTATTTTTTTTTTTTTTAATGTAAGAGGCTATAATAAGCTATGTGGATGCATTGGATCGGAGTTGCTCTTAGAAGCAACAAGTAAGCTGACTTACTAGTGATTGGTAGCGAATTCCGCACGCCCAGCCACTACATAGTGAAATTAATCGGTCCGTGACATCTAAGACTAAGATATAAAAAATTATATTATTTATCATACTCAGATAGTCGCTAAAAATTTCAGAATTTTGACTATGTTGCTAGAGTATATACAGTGTGATTATTTCTATGTTTTTTTTTTTTATCAGATTTGTCATTTCTATGTATGTATCCCAAATTCCCAATGTTCTATATTTAAAAATTTTGTCCCAAGTAAATGCCACATGGACAATTTGCAGGGTAATAAAATAAGCATTAGCCCAGCATAAATGAATGTGTGAAGTCCAGGTGAACTTTAAATTGGTTTGCTTCTAAAGTTAATTCGCTGGTGATTCCAATAATATTCAAATTATACATAGTATATATAACATTACTGCAAAAATCGGATTCAGTTGAGAAAATGCTAAATAATTACGTATTAGACGAACTAGCCATGTCCAAACGTTTAGATTGCAAAATAGCCGACCTTTGAGAAACTTTTGCAGAATAGCCAATATGGGTGAGCTGGCAAATCAGACGTGTTTTTTCTACCTAAACTGCCCTTATTTTTTTTTTTTTTTAACGTTGGTTTTATATAAACTAAAAGAATCAAAATGAAAAAATCAACCAATGATCCACTTTTAATGCTTATTTAACTGAATTTCCACGTTTAATCATAGAAAATATACACGTTCAGATTTGAAGAGACTTTTCCCTCACGCCCAGCCAAACGCTCAGTCCCGTGCGCGATAGCGTGCCCCGTCTCGTGCGCAGCACCGGCCTCGCTCGCCGGCGTCCCAGCCGTCCCAGCGCTGGGCCTATCCTGGTTGGGGGCTCCCTCCTCGGCGATCTCGCGCGCCAACGCCCTGGGCGGGCTCGGCTGCCTGCAGAGCCTGGTCGGCCGCGCCGCCGGCCACGCCGGGTGAGGCCCAGTCGCCCGGAGGAGCATCGCCTGAGCCCACAACCTCGATGAGAAGGGAAGACTTATCTTGATCTCCGGAGAGCGCATTCCCCCTGCCCCCGCCGTGGCCGTCGACGCCACCGGTGCCGCGCCGTCATCCACCCAGGTGTTCACGGCCAAGAGGCGCCTTCACCAATGACCATCACTCGTGTCATGGAAGCACCAAACCCCAAGGTATTGAATCAGTTATTGAACGATTTATAGGTTTTTGTTATCTGTTTTTATGTTTGATATTTGTACAGGAATTAAAGATCTTGTTTTCAATCATGTTAATTTATGTTAATTCTTGTTAATTTCTGTTGACGATCTGGTGTTAATTCTTGTTAATTTCTGTTAATTCGTGTTAAATATCTGTTAATTCTTGTTTTCAATCCTGTTAATTCTTGTTTTCAATCCTGTTAAAGATCTTGTTTTCAATCATGTTAATTCTTGTTAATTTCTGTTAATTCTTGTTTTCAATCCTGTTAATTTATGTTAATATCTGTTAATTTCAATCGCCGGTCTCGCTTCAAATTTTTTGTTTGACTTTGTTTTTGAATTTTTTCTCGTGCAGTGTAGGTTTGGTTGCGTGTTTGAAAGATAAGCATTTATCACGGTGGATTTGTTAGATATGCATTTATCACGGTGGATCTGTTTTAGTTGGCATTTATTCACGCGATTCCAATTTCATTTCTTTCTTTTTTGGACGCGGGAATCTTCCAAATATTTTGATTTGATATTATTTAAATGAAGGGCAAATTTGTATTTTTTTACTGTTAATGTGGCATATTTGGCTACACATTAAAAATAAACCAAAAGTTAGCTATTTTGACAATTACAACGTTTGACTTTGCTATTTTGCTCGGGCTCCCTAATTTTTTTAGCTCGCAATATTTGCGTAGATAAACAGATAGTTGTCTGCTATAGTTTTCTTTTCGTAATCCTTGAATCAAAACAATAGCTTGGAATGAATTTAATGATATTATAGTCTTCAGGCTATAATGATATATATATATGTATTTTTTAAAAGAAATGAAAGTATAAAGTCTTAGCAGGGCGATATATATATATATATATATATATATATATATATATATATATATATATATTTACCAATGACTCACGAAATGTTATGGTTTTAAAATATGATTTCTTAATTTATTCAGAAGTAATTCGCGAAATCATGCACATTTTCTTTCCTAGTTATACCAAAAAATAAACATGTTGGAAAGAATTTTTATCCAAACATTGATTGGCCGTGTATTAGCAGACGATATATATATATATATATATATATATATATATATATATCACAAAAAAGAAATGAAAGTCTTTCCTTAACATACAATAACAAATGAAATTTAGACAAAAGAAAATCCAAACATTTTTTTTATCAAACCCAAACATGTTTGAAAAGATGAATCAAGAAAGGCAATACACCAACTACTCACAAATCAATAGAACAGTTTCATCTAGAAAAAATAATTAAAAAAATAAAGTAAAATAAATATATATGGAACAAATCACAAATTAAGCCCTTAAAACAGTTTATGAAAGAAATCAGAGTTCCACATCACACGGAGTCCTCTCGAAAGTCTTGGACTTGGAGAACCGGACCAAAACAGGCGAGCAAAAGATATTTAGCGTGCGATGCCCTGACTTCCAATCCCCAACCCTAAACTTAATCCTCGCCTTGAGTCGCAAGCTAAGCTCGATCTCCCCGGATGACCTCTCGAGCTTCAAATCCGAGGGGACAGAACCGAGCAGCGCGGTAGAGTGAGCACCAAGCTTGATGTGAAGGCGAGTCACGTTCCTATGCCTTTGGTAGAAAGAATCATGCACGTTGTAGGCCAAAATTTGATCATCATACCAAACCCCAGACTCAACCTTGTCGTAGTATATCGAGACCTTGGTGTTGGGGTTGTAAGACCTTACAACAAAATCAAATGTCGCGTTTAAGTGGTTATCTTTGGCGATGTTGAAGCCGTGGATTTGAGCATCTTCGACGCTGAAAACAAGTCGTTTTGGCTTGAGGACGAGCCATATGGTGAGTATGGCTATGCCAACGAGGACAATCACGGCTAGGAAAAATATGGCAATCGAACGGAGGAAATTATGTTTTGGCCTTTGTGGCCTTCGTAAATTTGCCTCCGGATTATTGGCCATTATTTTGTGATTGCTACTCTAGAATGATTATAGGGGTTTCATATATGGCAGAGAGTACGTAGTGCTTAGCAGGGCAATCAATATATAGACATACTTGTGCTTGGGTGTGGCTCTCTTTTTTATTCACGTTTGCATGTCGTACACGAAACTCAAGAAATATTCATGGGGAACAAATTAATGACGATTTGTGCGTGTTACATGTTCTTTTCTTGCATGTGAATGTTGGAATGTACAAAAGTTTATTAAAGTGAAGGAGAAGGAGCAAAATGGATATATTCTGAAAAAGATAGCTATTCATGAATGTAAGAAAGTGTAATATTATATTGAATTTGATAAGCTTTGGTATTAATTATTAGTTGCTTATTCAAATAATATTGGTGTTTCCTTGCCTTGACCTCTTGTTAAAAACAAATCATAACATGATAACTAGAACGCCACTCTTTTAAGCATACAAATAGTATTGGTTACCAATCGTTCAATTAGTATTACTTATTATCGTAACATTTCCATGAAAAGTTTCCATGAAAGTTTAGATCTCTCCCGCCTCTTAGCGGAGAAAATAAATTCATAATCCTAATGGGTTGTTTGGTAGTTAACTCAAAAGGTTTTTGTTTTCTATTTTCTAATTTTTATAGTTGTACTGAAAAATTATTTTACAGTTATTTTCAAAAAACTGTTTGGTACAGTTTTCATTTTTGTTTTTGAGAAATTGAAAAAACTGAAAAAAGTGTTTGGTACAGTTTTCATTTTTGTTTTTGAAAAAATGAAAAAAGAAGATGAGGAGAAGGAGGAGAGAAGAGAAATTTTTTTTTTTTTTTTTTTTCCAAAAACACTTTTTATTTGTTTTCAGTTTTCTTTACTCTTTTACAAAACAACTGCAAAAATTTTAAAAAAATTTTCCGGAAAATTAAACCAAACGCATTTTCGTTTTTTGTTTCCAATTTTTTTAACTCAAAAACTGTTTTTGAGATGAGAACCAAACATAGCCTTCGTGTCTTGAGAACCACGCTCTCAGAAACGCCGAAAGAGAGCATAGGAGGTTTTATTCCTATATAGAATTTTCAAATAAAAAAACAAATTATTTAATTTTATCTAACTTTAGTCATTTTAAAGGAATAAATTTGTTATGAAATCTAGCACTTATGAAACATAAACCATATTTTCCAACTTAAATAATTTGCTATTTTTTTTTTTTGTAAAGAAAAATAGTACTACTAATAAATTATAATCTAATAGTGTAAAAACACTAATAGCGTTTATTTGTACCTGGGTTCCCTGGACTTTCTGAGTATGGTAGATTGATCCTTATGTTTTTTTACACGAGTTCATTTCAACGTTGACCTTAAAGAGTAACATTATAGCATTCCTATAAAGTGAATCCGAAGCGATTTTAATCTACTCGATTAAAAAATAGTTTCAATATGCTTAGGTTTAGGCCTTTTGTGATGTACTACTTGGAGACATACGACAGTACACTACTTCACTTATTATGGATCTTTTGACAAAGTCTATTCATCCATACATTCTATTTTTCATTTAAAACTTTCCTAATCATTGCATTAATAAAAGGAATTTTTGTATGAAGTAATTAAGTTAAACAAATTCATTAACAAAATGACTAAGGTTTTATTAGCTATTGCATAGTAGCTACTTATAATGTAAAAATACTAATATCTCTCTCTCTCTCTCTCTCTCTCTCTCTCTCTCTCTCTCTCTCTCTATATATATATATATATATATATGATTACATTTTGAAAAAGAAATCGTACATGATTTTGATCAATTTTTTTTTAGCTCATAAACTCAATTTCGGTCTATCAACTATTTTCGAAATTGTCTGTTTTAATTTTCATCAGAATTTTTTGATTTTTAGATTTCTAATTTTTATGTTAGTGTTCATAGCCAGTTTTCCCAAGATTTCAAAAAACTTAATCCGGTTGCCAAAATTTTAATCCATTGTAATTTTTTTGTTAATTTTTTTTTTTTTTGGAAGTTGAGTTGTTATGAAATAATAATTAATTGTGATAAATTTTTTCAGTTCTCAAACCCAATTTCGGTCCATCAATTGATTTTCGAAATTGTCTATTTTGATTTTCATATATAATTCTTAATTTTTTAGATTTTTTATCTTTATGTTCGTGAACTAGTTTTCTCATGATTTCAAAAACAATAAATTTTGAGAATTTTGATTGCTACTTTTATAAAAATAACGGGTTTTTTTTTTTAAAAAACCTTACGAAAAATGACAAGTTTTACTTTGTTAGGACCAACATGTCCTTGTTCAACACGTTCATTATACAAACCAGATCCATGAAATGCAAAAACGCGCCGAGCTCCGCGCCGCCATGTCGGAGCTCGAACGCCCGTGGGAAGTCCTAACTGCCTTCGTTGTGGCTCCAACACTCATTTATGTCCTCGCCAATCGATTCCAACGCCCATGAGGATTCGACATGTGGTATCGGTATATTGTTTACAAACCAAATCCACGAGATGCGAAATCGCGCCAAACTCCACGCTATCACGTTGGAGCTCGAATACCTGTGAGAGGCCATCTCTGCCGTTGCTAACAGTAAATAATAATCACAATAAGTATAATTTATACATTATCACATAATCACTGTACTACATGCAATTAAGTAACTCCGACGCTAACAGTATATAATAATCACAATAAGTATAATGTATACAGTATCACATAATCAGTGTACTGCATGCAATTAATTAGTATGTGATTAAATAAAAAATATATACGATAGAGATTTATATTTATATGCTACTCATTAAATTATTTATATATATTCTGTATGTTAATTGTATGTTGTATACTCTAAGTTTACTGGACAACAACAAACAACGCGACAAAAGAAGCAAAACTTGAGAGCAACTAGGAAATAAGCGAAGTAAGGGTAAAAACGACCATTCACATTTAAAATCCGCTATTTTCGTAATGTAAAACATTCACTCATCGTTTTTGTATAAAAAAAACACTAAATGTAATTTTCACAACACTAATTTGGTAGTGGAAATAGTCGAAAGTAACGTTTTTCGTAATTTTTTTCAATATTAGCTGCTGAACCTTCTAATTTTCATAAATAACCATTTTCAATAACAGTTAATCAAATTTCAATAACAGTTAACCATATTTCAATAGTTGTTGATCATATTTCAATAACAGTTTATCATATTTTAATAGTTGTTGATCATATTTCAATAAATATTGACAAGATTTCAATAACTTTAAACCAAATTTCAATAACAGTTACCCAGATTTCAATAATAGTTGACCAGATTTCAATAGTTGTTGACCAAATTGTAATAATTAATGATCAAATCTCCATAATTATTGACTAAATTTATGAAACATGAGGGTATTTTTGTCCCAAAAAAGAGAAACGAATACTAGTGAAATATTTTGAAAATATGAGTGAAATATAAAAAGTGAGGCATGTTTTAGGTTAGTTATGAAATTTTCCCATTATAGCTTTCCAAATCCCATACATGTAGCTTTTCATCTTACCAAGGCCATATTTCTATTTTTCCTAAAGCTAGAGTCCGGGAAATAACCTATATTCCTTTCTCTTATTTGTCACGCCTGAAATTTCTTGTCAGTCTCGGCCAAATCAAAATTGCAGTCGTCAATGATTCTTTGACAACTCTCTCTCTCTCTCTCTCTCTCTCTCTCTCTCTCTCTCTCTCTCTCTCTCTCTAATCAATGGTTGTTCTTTTGTTTTTGTTTTTGAGTTGCTGAATTCTCACGACATTCATTTTTGTTATCATAAAAGCGTTTGAATTTTTTTTTTATTCAAAGAATCTGAAAATTCGTTTGAAGATTTATTGACATCTTTGTCAATTTACTGATATGGATGTCAATAAATCTTCAAAGATTATGGGAATTCGTTTGAAAATTTATTATTGTTCGTCAATAAATTTTTTGGATAACAAATCTTCAAATGGTTGAATTTGAAGGAACCTTTGGTATGTTGAAGATTTATTGATATCAAGAAAAAATATAGTAAAAAATGGCAATAAATCTTCAAAAGAATTCCCAAAATCTTTGAAGATTTATTAACATCCATATTAATAAAATTGACAAAGATGTTAATAAATCTTCAAACGAATTCTAATCATTGACAAATGCACCTTTTATTTGGCCGAGGCTGACAAGAAATTCCAGGCGTGGCGAAGGAGAGAGAGGAATGAAGTGAAATGAATGAGAAAAGAGAGGAAAAAAAGGGTTAAATTATTTCGATTAAAATTGATTTATTGGATCTTTGACAAAAATTATTTGGAAGATCATACTTGTGGTATAATCCCACTTTTAAATGGACTTAAAGCCCATCTAAAATTGGCTAATTAGTTTAGGGCACCGTAGCTATCTAGCTAATTTCAAACTTGATTTTAAGGATCTAGCCAACGTTTCATTTATTCGGTAAATTAACCATTTACCAGTATTTACGTATAGAAATGTTAGGGACAATCTTGTAACTACAATCTGATTAATGAAGCCCTGTCACCATGTCACACCTCGACGAGTAATTTATTTACTAAGCAAACTTGTGGTAAAAAAAAATATAAACAAAACCACAAACGTCGTGACTACTTTTCGTATATACACATAAAACGGTTATTAACATAACTTGTGTTCAAAAACTTCTAACTAACATATAAGTTAACACCAAAAAAAAAAAAAAAAAAAAACAAGAAGTTTCAGACTTGAACTTCAAGTTTCTAAAAGACTTTCCAAAACAACTTCTCAAGTAAACTTAAGAGCAAGCACATAAGACTCAAAACGTTCACTTATTAGAAGTATGAGTGTATTCGGATTGGGTTAGTCGGTTTTTTCATGTGCTATCAACTCGAACCGCTACAACTAATTTTTTAATTTTAAAACGCAAACCAATCCGATTGTAAAGTAAACCAAAACCAAACCAACCCAAAAATAATTAGGTTGGTTTGAGTTGGTTTTTTCGGATTATAATTCTCGACAAATGACTTTATAACTCGAGTAAAAATCATATGTAAATTATATCTAATACGTTATGTCAAATAAAATCAAAATGTTACTTATCTTTAGAAAGTTTACATATTAAAATAAAATTTACGCATATTTTTATTACCAAATCTTCATGTATTCACAAATAATAAAATATAATACTGAGTATTTTCTATTTAATAATATTATTAAAAATTACATTTTTTTAACAATAGTACATGTAAAATATTTGCAACCTTAAACAAAATTATAGAATTAACATCATCGGATTGGTTTGGTTCAATACAATTCCACGACTATAAAAAACCAAACCAACCTGAAGCAATTGCGGTTTGGGTTGATTACAACCCAAATTTCATCGGATTTTGATGAGGCGGTTTAAAAAAGAGTGCGGTTTGATTTGGATGATCGAGTTGTTCGGTTTGACAGTTTTCATGACCCCTAATTAGAAAGCCCATTGGGTCAAAATAGTCTATATACCAAGGCTCGTCAGCATGGAGGTGCGCGCCAGTCAAAATAGTCCACTGTGTCTACATATCCTACGCACACTCCTGACTAGTATCACGAAAACAAGTGAGCTAACGCCTAGTAAGCAGAAACAATGCACATGCAGTGATGCTAAAAAATTTGTTTGATCAATTACTCATTTCTCTTTTTTTTTTTAAATACTTTTACTTATTCCCGCGCGTGGTAGGGCTGTAAGCCCCCACTCTAGCTCATTTGTTCGAGAGGCCAGTCCCCAAGTCATAACATATAACTCTCTGTACTGAGAGTTAAATGGGTTGGCTACCCATACTGGTAATCGACCAAACATCTTCAATCTATCTCCCCGTACTGAGAATTAGACGGACTGGCTACCCATACTAGAAACCAGCCAGACCAGTTCCCCATATTGGGAACTAGGCGAAGACTAGACCTTCTCGAACAAGTCTTGTACTGGTAACCAGCTGGACTAGTCCTCCGTACCGTGAACAAGCTACCACTCATGGGAACCCACAACAGTAACCATTTTAAAACCCTCTCGTGTCTCGTAAAATTCTCTTCTCTCTCTTATATGAGATGCACGTGAATGCAAATGCAACAAATGTAACAAACGTATAACATTTCACATAATGCACATGTAAATACATAACAATTAGCAATCACACACATCACATTATTTTTGTGATACAAATGGAATGTTTCTACTTACCTGATCCACGACTAGAAGCTTAACTCCACTTCCAACTCGATATTTCACACGAAAACTCTACCTACTGCGTTCCTGGTTCAATTTCGATAAGACATTATTAGATTATGATAAAGTTTCCTTTGTTTCTAATTAATTCTGGCCTACGCCTTAATCTTCTAATCTACCGAAAACAAACAATTTCACAGACAAAATTAATAACTCGACTCAGATTTCAAAACTTAGCAGTTAACACTTCCCAATACAAGTTTGAACAATAAAACAACTACAGAGTTTACAAATAACAGTATACAAACATTATAGTGAAATAATATATTAAATTCTTAAGACTAAATTTGGTTCGACCAAAGCTCAACTGAATTTCTAACGAGCCTCACTATCGAGCTCTCACAACTGTCACAACTGCTCCGATCTGCTTCTCCGAACAGAGCCGTTGTCATGAATATGAAGTCCCGTCGTGTCACTGATATTACCATTCGATGGCCACAAATACGAAAAAAAATTATATTTAAATCATCGTTAATAATCATCGTCGAGCTCAATCCATATCAACGATCCAATTTACAAATTTCAACAACAGAACATCACCATCTCATAACTTGAGCTACAAAACTCCAAATTAATCCACTCTAATTTTGCTTTATGTAGCTTTCTAACGATATTATACGACCAGTTTAGATCACCGTAGCTATCAGAAAAACATCTCGTAATTTACTGTTAAAGTTTTTGGATTTTAGATTTCGCAGCTTTGAAGTACTGATTTCAAAAAATCATAACTCATTCAATACTTAATGCATTTACAAGTTGTTGGCCATTTTCTTCTTGTTATCACTTAGCCGCGTAAAACAAAGAGCCAATCTAAATAAACTTTTCATTGTTGTGTGGTAATTGATGGTTCGACAATTTGATTTTGGAGTGTTTCCAAAGAGGTACCGCCTTTGTTTAATTAAACTATGTTTTTTTAAATTTTTAATGTTCTTACAGTTGTTTGTTGTTGTTTGATGTTTTCATAACTTATATATTTTACCCAATTGAATATGCAATGCAAGAAAGATATTTTATAGTCAAGCATATTGGATATTTCATTGCTAATTTGGTTTTTTGTACTTTTGTTTATTGTAATGCAGTTTTAAACTTCTCGCGGATATGAGTCGTATTCTTCGCTATCGTCGAAAATTAAGAATTATTTTCGTTTTACAACAAATAGATATATTAAATCAATTGTTGCTTTTATTTGTACGACTCCTGCTTATCGTCATTCAAAGATGTTTAATGTTGCGGAAAAATCTTGGATAAGACAAAATCATCATCTTCGAAGTCAAATTCGAGATGAGACGGTCACGACTTTCCTTACCATTCTGGCACATAACATCATAAATAGAATGATGAAGCTTCTCTTGAAAAGATATAGTGAAACTATCAGTAGAAATTTTAATCTCGTTCTCAATTCTATTGGATCTACTAAAAAATCCAAAACCATTTATAGAAGACGTGACATATGAAAAATGGAAATTGTTTCAGGTTAGAACGAAATTATATTAATATCACGAATGTTATTTGTTATTTTATTGGCACATTAGACTAATAAATTAATTATATCACAAAATTGCATAGGAGCACTAGATGGAACTCACATTAACGTCCACGTACCCACTGAAGATAGACCGAGGTATCGATATAGAAAGAATGAAATTACGACGAATGTGTTAGTAGTATGTTCACAAGACATGTAATTAATTTTTGTAATGCTTGGATGGGAGGATATGCAGCAGACTAGATAGTTTTGCTAGATGCAATATCTAGATCTCATGGTTTAATATATTAATGAGTTTATGTTTGCATAATAATGTATGTGTATATATACAAGCTATTGAGTTTATAATTAGTTGGTGTTATATGTAGGGTATTATTACTTTTGCGACGCTGGATACCCTAATGGTGAAGGTTTGTTGACGCCTTACAGAGGACAACGATACCATTTGACGGAATGGTGACATCCACTTGAAATTATTGAAGAGCATTTTAATATGCATACCTCATGTAGAAATGTAATTGAGCAAACGTTTGGGAAATTGAAAGGTCGTTGTACGATTTTAAGAGGAAAGTCATATTATGAAGTCGGTGTGCAATGCAATATAATTATAACATGTTCTATCCTTCACAATTTTATCAAAAGGAAAAACAACGAGGTTATTGATACAGACTTCACACATGGAGTTCAAAGGAGCATGATGGACGATGAGCATAGCAATGATAATGATGATGTACAAATTGAGCATCATTATACACATATAGAATCTTCTAATGATTGAATTACTTAGAAAAATAATCTAGACACATAAATATTTGACCAATGGCGTAGCATTCGACGTTGATAATCAATTAGATTTTAATTATATTATTGTATCTTTACGTTTCTCATAACTTTTTCATTGTTATTTCTATACAATGAAATATAATGATATTATTGTCTCTTTTTTTCATATGGTTCATTTAGGTCAATATATTCGGTCTCTTCAAGAAATTTACTGATTAATAGAAAAAAAATCCATATAGATGATAAATATGCTTGTATTGAATTATGAATAATTGTAAGGTTATATTTGTCTTTTTCTATTAAACATTATTTTACTTGTCAAACCAAACACAGTAATTTAGCATTCACATAAATCTTTTTTAAAAGATTACATTTACAACAGTGTAATCTTAGATTTCTCACATTTAATAATATTCTCGGGAATGCGATTACATTCCATTACCTCCAACCAAACACACCCTAATAAGAATAGATAAATTCGACGGACTAAGCCACTTGAAACGTTGGAATTGCGATCTAGCCAACGTTTCGACTAAGATTCAAATGTAGCCAACATTGATGACATGGCATTATTATTCATACATCAATCTTTTGTTTTAAAAACAACTGACATATAGCTAACGTTCGACATGTAGCCAACGTTTAGTGCAACCAAATAGTCAAGAATAAATACATACAGTAATATTTTATTTCCTAATTTGTAGTCCAATTAGTTGCATTGAATCATTGATTTAGTTTATTGACTTTCTATGTTAATTTACACGTTAATATATTTTAACGTTGAAATCCCCTTAATTAGGGAGTAGTTATGTTTTGTTATTTTGAACGTAGGAAAATTCGATTATAGTAGGCAATCTGGTAATTTCCACTAATATTAGTTTTTTTTACATGCGATATCAAGTTTCTTGGTTTAATTTAAGTTAATCTTCTTATATTTTACACGTGATATCAAGTTTTCATGGTTTATTTCAGTTAATATTCATTTTATTTTTCATTACATGCTTAACAAATTACATAAATAAACCATTGTAAACGGCTTACATGTTCGATTTCTGTTGAATCTTCTTTGAAGTCAAAATCGTTATGCGGAGATGCGTAGTAACAATGTAACATTAGTTAAACAATGTTGAGCATGCAATTAAAAGTAAACGAATATTTTCTCTCGTTTAAAACACTGTAGCCATTTTTGAAACTTAAAACACAGTCGCCATTTTTTTCTTCTTCTTTTAAGAAGATGAAAAATCGCGCCTTAGAAAGAGAAAATATTGGTAACTGAGAAGAAAGAGAAAGTGGGGTAGTTATATTTGCACGATTACTTACTATATTTTTGTTTTAATACTGAATGCCTTTTAAATTTTTTTAAATTTAAATCTCAAGCATGGTCTATGAAATTTTTAACCGACTTAGTTGACTTTAAGTTTTGGCTGACTGAAACGTTGGCTAGTAGTTGGTTTTTATATTTATGCTACATAAATGTATTTCCAATATTTTCTAATCGCTTATTTATGTAAATGACTAAATTTAAAAATTTATCAAACGTTGACTAGATCCTTAAAACCATGTTTGAGATTTGTTATGTTGCTAGATCATCCTAAAGAATAAGGCTAAAGCAATTATTCGAAATTCGTAATTAAAGCCCTCCTTATTTTCTCATTAAATCCTTCATATTTCCGTCTCTTCTAATTTCCTCACAAAACAATTTTTTCTTATTTTTTGTTGTTGCGAATGAGTCTTTTCCTTTTTATTCTTATAATATTCTAAATCCAAAATAATGGAAATAATTCTTCAAAAATTAATTACATAATTTTCTCATCCGAACAAAATATATTTCCGTTGCTTCAAGGACCTTAGTTTGCAACATTTATCTTAAAGATTTGAGATATTACATATGAAATGTGACTAGATTTTAAACATTCTTAAACCGCTAGCTAGATTACAAATTCAACGTTTTATGTGGCCTAGTCCGTGAGATTTTTCATTAGTTTAATGCTTAGAAAATTAAAATTTAACTCTCCAAAACATCTTTTACGAGTATGAGATGTGTTGCAGTTGAATTACAAAAAATAGTTCGGAACTAATTAAATATCATTATAAAGTATCTCAAATTATCTTGTCATCGGTGAGCCGGAAACCACTACTACAAATTAACATATTAGGTGCGGAAGGGTATTAGGTGCGACATGTCGCACCTAAATGTCGCACCTAAGCACATATTAGGTGCGGCATGTCGCACCAGATAGTCTTCCAAGCGACTAAAAATTTCGCTGATGATTAGTGCTATCCGGTGCGACTTTGTCGCACCCGATATGATATTGTCGCACCTGATACTATTGGGTGCGACATTTGTCGCACCTAATACCATTAGATGCGACATCTGTCGCACCTAATGGGTTTAAAAATTTAAAACGGTCGGCAATTCCCCCCGAATATTTTAGGGGTGAAATCGGTTCGGTTCGGTTCGGTTTTGGACCAATTTGAAAACCGAAACCGAATTTTCGGTTTTGAAAATTTTGGACCAATGACCGAACCGAATTGGTCCAAAACCGAAAATCGGTTAACCGAAAATTCGGTTAACCGGTTTTGTAAAACCGATAACCGATTTTATAACCGTTTTAAAACTGGTTAACCAGTTTTGAAACCGGTTAACCGAAAAAATCGGTTAACCGATTTTAAAACTGGTTAACCAGTTTTAAAGATGTTACAATTATCCAAATCGGTTATCCGGTTCAAATCGGTTAACCGAATAAAATCGGTTAACCGGTTTTAAAACTGGTTATCCGGTTTCAAAACTGGATAAAAAAAAATCGGTTAAATAACCGATAACCGAATTTTTGGATTTTCAAAACCGATAACCGAACCGATTCTTAAATTCGGTTTCGGTTAACCGAACCGAATTTTCGGTTTGATGACGTGGCACCGAATTTCGGTTCCGGATCGGTTCGGTTATTGGTTTAACCAATTTTCGGTCAATTTTTGTACACCCCTAGAATATTTTGGGTTCTGGAATTTCACATTGGGTGCGCGACAGTGTCGCACCTAATAGTTTTAGGGTATGTTAAATACCCGAGCGTCTTCTTCTTCGCCCAAACCGACTCTCTCACTCTCTAACTCTCTCTTTACTCTCTAACTCTCTCTCTCTCTCCGACGCTCGTCCCCGGCGCGACCAGCCCCGCCACGCGCGACCAGCCCCGCCTCCAGCCCGCCACGCGTGACCCCATTCCCCGGCGCCGTAAATCTCGTCGTCCTCCAGGTACGCCTCACTCTCTCTCTCTCTCTCTCTCTCTCTCTGTCTCACCCTCTCTCCGTCAATCTCACTCTGTCTCTCTCCGACCAGGCCCGACCCACCCGAACATCCTCCGGCGAACTAGTCCTCACCTCGTACACCGCTCCGGCCTTGCTCCCCGGTACTTCACCACCTCGCTCCCTCCTCGAACACCACCGAGAACGGCCTCAGCCCTCGCTAGAATATTTTGGGTTCTGGAATTTCACATTGGGTGCGACAGTGTCGCACCTAATAGTTTTAGGGTATGTTAAATACCCGAGCGTCTTCTTCTTTGCCCAAACCGACTCTCTCACTCTCTAACTCTCTCTCTCTCTCCGACGCTCGTCCCCGGCGCGACCAGCCTCGCCACGCGCGACCAGCCCCGCCTCCAGCCCGCCACGCGTGACCCCATTCCCCGGCGCCGTAAATCTCGTCGTCCTCCAGGTACGCCTCACTCTCTCTCTCTCTCTCTCTCTCTCTCTGTCTCACCCTCTCTCCGTCAATCTCACTCTGTCTCTCTCCGACCAGGCCCGACCCACCCGAACATCCTCCGGCGAACTAGTCCTCACCTCGTACACCGCTCCGGCCTTGCTCCCCGGTACTTCACCACCTCGCTCCCTCCTCGAACACCACCGAGAACGGCCTCAGCCCTCGCTCACGCACAACAGCCCGCAGGACCATCACCTCGAACGGCCTCAGCCCTCGCTCACGCACAACAGCCCTCGGCCCAGCCCCCGGCCCACCCTCGGCCCAGCCGTCGCCGCAGCCCCGTCGTCTCGCAGCCCCGTCGTCTCAGTGCCTCGTCGTCGCCTCGGAAAAACGTTAGTTATTTGTAATTATTAATATTTATAGATTATTTAATATTTTTAGATTATTTCATATAGATTAATTAGTAATATATATGAAAATATAACTTTGATTAGATGTTAACACGTTTAATTAATTAATTAATTAGTAACATGTTTAGTTAGATTAATTAGTAATATATATGAAAATAGTAACATGTTAGATTAAATGATAATATAACTTTGATGAAAATAGTATCATATAGTAATAGTCAATTTTTTTTAATAATGTGTAACATGTTAGATTAGATTAATTAAGTTAAAAGTAATATATTAAATTAATTAGTAACGTGTTTAGTGTAATTTAATGTAATTGTAACATGATTTGTTTAAGTTAATTGCAATTTGTTGAAAATTTGGTTAATTAATTAATTTAATACTTTTTTAGTTAGATTAATTAGTAATATATATGAATATATTTTAAAATGAATTAGTAACATGTCAAATTCAAGTAGGGACTGGATTACCGAGAACAATCGGTTGAGTTTGCAATATAAAACAGGGGTTAACGAGTTTATCCGCGTTGCAAGCAGACTCCCGAACGAAAACGGTCATTATCGTTGTCCTTGTAAGTCTTGCAATAACGTGAGATGTCTGGACATCGGGGTCGTAAAGAATCACCTTTTGAACAAGGGGTTTGCTCCGGGATACACCGAATGGTATCATCACGGCGAACGTCGAATGGTAGAAGATGCCAGCGAGACTAACCAAAGAGGAGTCGGTGGATTGCCGAGATGCGAGCTCAGATGGATGCCCAACAAGCCGAGCTGCAAGTGATGCGGCAACAGATCGCCTTCCTCAGCCAGCAGCACAACCAGCCTCCCACGACTCCTCAACCTCCGCCTGCATCGCAACCAGGTGGGACGGATCAGCAGACGCCAGGTTCCACGTCGGGTTCTACGCCTGGTTCTATGGATTACTTGCGAGACCGTCCTTACGGAAGCGGCAGAACGAGCGGCAGCGTGTCAGGCAGCGGTGGACGAGGACGCGGAAGCGGTTCTCGAAGTTCTGGCAACTTATTCGGTAGAGGAAATTCTACTATCGATAAGTTTTATAAGAAAAAAAATAGGAATTCATTTTTTTCGCTTTTTTTGGAAAGAATTTGTATTTTTAATTAAGAATTCTATTTTCAGAATATTATTTCTAATTCATTTAGAATTTTGTTAATTAATTTTTATTTAATTTTAAATGAATTTTAATTTACTTTTTTAATTTTGTATTTTTTTTTAATTTAACAAACATATTAGGTGCGACACTGTCGCACCGAATACCATGGCGCGAACATATTCGGTGCGACATGTCGCACCCGATATGTATTTACCCGCCAATTCTATAAAATTTGGCAGGAAAATAACTTGGGCATTAGGTGCGACATGTCGCACCTGAAAGTGTCGCACCTAAAGGGGGGCTTATTAGGTGCGACATGTCGCACCCAATACCTTCTGCGACGGGTTATCCGGTGCGACGCTGTCGCACCTAATGTCGCACCTAATAAACTTTTAGGTGCGACATTTGAAGCATTGGGTGCGACATTCCTCGCACCGGATAATGTATTTTGTCCTAGTGAACTAATGTACTATGGACTTATTAAATTAAGCTCTAATTATTTTGAATAAAATACGAAAGATCTCTCTATTCAAGGTTTTTATTAATTATGTTGTAATTCTACTAATAACCCAAAAATAGCACTCTTGATAGTTTTATCATAATTTATTTGAGAATTGAGTGTCCAGTGACGTAATCACTATATGACTATTGATCCTCCATGTTCTTCTCGAAGCAAGAAGGGTGTATTTTACCGTTATACACTTATACCACGTAAGTCACATATTAGCACCTAGGAACTATTGATTCCGCAACACAAGATTTATTTGTCAATCCTAATACAAAAGTATCGACGATCTCTCAGTTTAGGAATCACCCTTTAGGTGAATGAACGTTAACTACTCTTACAAGAAAGCTAGTTTCCGTATCTATAAGTTTGATTCCGCATTGATAATACCTTAAGCTTTCAGAAAACAAGAATTTCACTCTCAATTAAATTTGAGCAAATAAATCAAAGAGTCTAAGAATATATGACCTAGAAGTTTACGACTACACCAAGATTCTAATCAATTTTCATATGACCATCATAGTGGTTAAACGATACATCTTATCTAAGTCTGTCTTGGTATTTTACAAACTTTTGCAAACTATGCTCCCACATAGTGAACCTAGACCTCATATTTCACATGTGTGATTTCAAATCTAGTAATCGAGATGTAGATTATCAATGATCGATTTAAGCATTCCACCTATGACTATATGCTATATACTCACATATAAACATATAATCTAGTTATTGCATAAGATGCAACGAATGTTATTACATAATTCTTTAAAACAATTTTATAATTGATAGTAATGAATATGTATTTTATTAATTGACTATCGGAAGAAAAATGCTTTGATTGTGGGAAATATTTCTAACAAGTGTGCATAAGATATGGGATTTGAATATATTCCCCATTCTTATTTGAACCTCCGAACAAATCCCAATAAATCTGACTATCTGCTATTTGATCGAGTGAAACTTGGGCGAGATTTGTTGAATCAATCTGTCTTTCTTTCCGAGTTGCAAGAAGTCTGTTTCAATGAGTAGGGCATTTTATCCTGAAAAATCATAGATAAAAAATGTGAAATTTTCATAAGGTCCTATTAGGGTGTCGCAGTCGACCACCACCGACAAGAAAAAGATCTCCGACCACCCTTCCTGAGGCGCAACTGACGAATGAGCAACAAACAAGGAAGGAAACATGTGGTCCACAACATGACTATGTTTACAATGCTGTAAAAAGCTCGATTAGTTAATGAATGGAAAATGTATTTTTAAGTACTAAAAAAGTACCTTGACAATGTATATAATGTAATCCAAATTTGGATTGCCCCATGAGAAGCGGTTAAGTACTTACGAATCTCTTAATATTCTCTTTCAATATATGTGCATAGAAGTACATGTATTTTACAAGCACACACTTTTCTACGAATTCAATTTTAGAGGAAAATTCAATGTAATGCCGTTCATTCTATAAAAAGAGTTTTCCTATTATATTCTTTCCATATTTTATAAATGTGATGATAAACGTCTTTAATTTATTTTAAATACATAAAATAATTTTGGTAAAAAATTGTACCTATGATATTCACCATAAATTTGTACTGATCTTAAATGCATTTTTCAAAAAGGTATAAAATAATATTTTAAATTCTGAATAGTATTATAACTACGCGCCTTTAGCGTGTCCAAAACTATTTCAAAAAGTATTTTATTCTTTCGGATTATTGGTTTTGTAATGGAAATTGTAGAGTTTTGTTTCTTTTAGAAATAGAATATGTGTATTATGTTTAATTGAAATTACATACTCTATCGATAGAGGGATTTCCTCCAACTACATAAGTTAACCGTCTAGGGAATGAGTGAAATATTTCAAATTATGGTTCGTCCAATCAACAAACCCATGATTTGTATCAACCTAACACTTGAAAAGATAGAATTGTAATTTTTTTTAAAAGATAGACAATAAACTAGATACACAATACAAAGATCCAAACTCGAAAAAAGAGTGTCTCTTTAAAGTTAAGACCATCGTATTCGCATCTGACTCTAAAAAGTCTATAGAGAATTTTACCTCCAAAGTCCACGATAATTTGAGATATAGAGCAATAGTCTCTGTTTTTTCAACTGTGAGGAATTATTTTAAAGGTTGTGCCATAGCTGCTAAGATAAATAATTCGAACGAAGTGATGAGCGGGAAATTGTATGGTTTTATCGCAACGCTAACTATGCAAGTTCGAATTCGTAGATATAAACTATATTTTGTAATTGAAAGAAAGACATATTATTCAATTTCAATATCAGTCGCCCAAATAACACTTTCTTTTTGTGAATGTTACAAAAGGCCAAAGAAAATTATAAATATAAAACTTCGATATTCTCGAAACTCTTCCTTGAAAAAATCATTTGTATTAGATACGATGTACACACATCTAACATGTGTGCATATTCTAATGGTAAACATTTAGTACGCTCTTATCTCCAACTCAGATTTTCAATTGAAACAATCTCATTAGAAGCACATTTTAAAGACGAAATCTCATCAAATCTTAGCGAAAAAAATCTCAAACACATCAATATTTTCAGACGAGAACGTTAATTTTTATTCTCATTTTTCGCATGTATGAATAAAGGTGGACGTTCAGTTCGAACAAAAATTCCGAGAAACCATCACAAGTAGGCCTTTTTTATGAGTGAATACACCCTAAAATAAAGCCATAAACCAAACTCTGGCCAAAACACAAAGAGGAAAAAAGCCATAAGCAAAGGGACTCTAAGCCTACAAATTCCCAAAAGTTGAAACCACAAGGAAAAGAAATCATCTATCACGAGGGTAATTTGGGCAATTCGAAATATTTCTCTCTCTCTCTCTCTGAAAGTGATTTTCATTTCTTCTTCCTCTCCTTCTGTCGCAAGAAAACTATGAACCAATTCTAAACCAAAGTACCAAACCATTGATTTTTTTTTTTTTTTTTTTTTCACTCTTCGAAAACCCTAAACCCTAAAAAAAAATGTCTTAACAAATTAGTTCTTTTTTATTTTTGTTGATTATTTTCTTGACATAAAAATTTCGGAATATTTTAAGTCTGTCTTTTCTGGTTCATTTCCATGGAGAACGGTACAGAATCGGAAGATTTCATGGCTCGACCGTCTGTCCGTGTGGGTCTGAAGCGCGAGTTCGCGTTCGCGTTCAAGTCTCACGCCGAGATTTGCGGGACTCTCGGCCGGACCCGCTCGGCCAAGCGCAAGGTGGCGGCGCCGGAGCCGAGTAGCGACTCGGAGGACCCGAGTCACGACGCGTTTGACCGGCCTGACGAGAGCACCGAGACCGGAAGTTTTCTTTTCCCCAGCGTGGAACGAAAATCGGACGGCTTGGAGGAGAAAATGGGTTTTGAATACTATCCGCCGATAGCGGAGACGGTGGCTCCGAAGGTGAGGGCTAATGATCGCAGAAGCGAAAAGAAGTTTCCTTCGAGGCTGAAGGACCTTATCGAAACCGGGATTCTCGAGGGACTCAATGTGGGGTACATGAAAGGTCCCAAGGTATTTCATTTTCTAATTTTCCCGCCTTTTTTTTCTTCTTCTTGTTGTTGTTCTTGTATTCGCTTTGTTGTGCTTGTGTGCTAATGCGTTGATGAATGGTTAGGCCAGAGAAGCTGGTTACAAGCCTCTCCGTGGAGTCATCTCAGGCTCTGGGATTCTCTGTCACTGCGATACTTGCTCAGGAAACTATGTAAGAGCCAACCAACCAACCAAAGAGCTGCTATATATATATATATATATGTATTTATATATGAATACTATATATCAACTAGGTCCCCACTTGACCCCACTATTGGGAAACTGAATATCCAACAACAATATAATAGATATTAGTTTAATACAAGTGTGTTTATAAACAATAATATAAATGTATATTCTTTGGTTTTACTTCCAAGAGGAAAGTATCACTTCCCCCAAGTAATGTAGGTCGAGGGGATCAAATCATTCATTTATTATATATGCATATATGTTTAATACACTTTAGATTTGTATGAGTAGGCTTGATAATGATGTGTTTTGTGTTGATGATGATGATGATAGGTTGTAACACCAGGTGAGTTTGAGCTACACGCTGGCAGTGGCAATAAACGGCCGCCAGATTATATACACTTGGACAATGGGAACACCCTCCGCGACGTTATCAATGCCTGTCAGAGCTCGTCATTGCTTGACCTTGAACATACGCTACGAACAGTCATTGGTGTCTTTGTCATTGAAGCTTCCTCTATTTGCTTCAACTGCAAACGTACGTTTTTTGCCTTTATCTCAAACCTCTTATTGTGTAAGTGATGTATTTGTAACCTCAGGAGAGAAGCTTAGACATAGAGTGTGTGTATTTGTGTGTCTTGAAATGCAGGGTCTCGTCCTGAAGATGGCTCTGCGAAGTCAGCGTTACTTTGTGATTCGTGCGTGGATTTGGAAGACTCCCAATTTGAAAGGGTTGAGACTGCTGATCACAATAGCAACTATGTGTGCGTTTTTTTTTTTAATTTTTATTTTTACGCCTGATATAATTGAATGTGAACGTGCTTTTTTTGTTGAATTCGGTATATTGAGGAAGATTTTTCGTTTTAATATTTGATTTTCGAATGTCATGACTTTGAAGGGTGTATGTGAAAAAAATTCAGGTCCCCAAAATCTTTTTTTACTCCCAAGCATTCAGACAGTGAGCCGAAGTTTAACTCGTCACAGAGCAAGAGTCAAGGACGAATAACGAAAAAGTACTCTCTCTCTCTCTCATCTTTATTGTGTGACTGATTGAGTTACTTGGCTTCTGTTATCGAGCTGACCTGAATTTTAACGTCTTTTGCTGCTCTGACATTAAGGGATACTCGGCTACACAAACGGGTTTTCGAGGAAGATAATTTACCAGATGGAACTCAACTTGCATATTATGTTCGCGGAAAGGTTACAGCCATGAGTAACTAGCGCTCCTGTCAGTGAATCTCATTAACTGATTCTGTGTGTTTGAAATTAATGCTCTCGTGATATTTGCAGAAATATATGACCGGTTACAAAAAAGGGTTCGGAATTTTTTGTGATTGCTGCAGTTTTGAGGTACGCATCTACTTTACTGGAATTACAAAAATTTCGTTTATGCTTGACAATTTTGTTATTTGTTATTAATTCTATTTTTTTTTTTTTTTTTTTTTTTTTTACCTTCGATGATCAGATCAGCCCCTCTCAGTTTGAGGCTCACGCTGGTTGGGCAACTCGTCGGAAACCGTGAGTTTATTTTATTTATTTTTTTATAAGTCAGTAGTACTTAACTTTTAGGAGTTAGAACCATGCCTTGGATGATCATTTTTATGTTGACTTGGTTTTATTTTTGGCAGCTACGTACACATTTGCACATCTAATGGGATGTCTCTTCATGATTTGTCAGTAGCTCTGGCAAGGGAACGAAAGTTGTATTCCTTTGAAAAAGATGATCTCTGCTTTGTTTGTCAAGGAGGAGGGGATTTTGTTTGCTGTAATGGATGTCCAAGGGTTTTTCATGCATGTATGTAAGCTTCACGTTTTCCTCGGTTTCGATGAAGGATTTGCGTATGCCAAATGGTAGCCGAGTCCTTCAGAGTTTCATATAATGAAGCGTAATCTTTCTCCGTTGCAGGGTGTCTCAATGTACCTAACAATCCCGGTGATGTTTGGTACTGCAAATTATGCCGGAATATGTTCGAAAAAAACAAGTATGTTGGTTATAATTACTATGCCGTTGCATCTGGAAGAGTCGAGGGTGTTGATCCTATGCAACAGATTGCAAACCGTTGCATCCGAGTAATGAATACTGAGGATTTTGATTTTGGAGGATGCGCGCTTTGCAAGTATGTCCTTCTGTGTCTCTCTGATTTTTAGATAAAACCCTAGTTTATTTTTTAATTTATAAACAAGATTTTTTTATTTTTATTTTATTACAGAGGTCATGATTTCAGCAAATCTGGATTCGATTCTCTCACAGTCCTTTTCTGCGATCAGGTAGCAATTTTGTACAAATATGGTAAAACTTACTTAACTGTTATATTTTTCAACATATGGTTTGTATATAAATGTGTGTCGGTATTTAAAAAAATAACATTTGGCCGCAGTGTGAGAAGGAGTTTCATGTTGGCTGTTTGAAGACATACGGATTGGAAGATCTGAAGGTAATATACAGTTGTGAGAAATGTTGATGTTTTTCAGATCAAATCGTCGAAGCATTTTATAAATTTAATATTGTCGTGATTACCAGGAAGTGCCAGAAGGGATGTGGTTCTGTTGCTCCGATTGCCAGAACATTAGTCACTCTTTGCAGGAATTGACGGTGAATGGACCAGAGAAGCTTCCGGAGCCTCTTCTCAAGTCAATCAAGAATGAGCAAAGCGAAGGCACCGGCGCTGAGCTTGATGTCAAATGGAGAATAATAAATTGGAAAGTGGCTTCTGATGAAGAAAGCGAGCTGCTACTTTCAGAGGCTCTTGCCATCTTTCATGTAAGTTTGTATGTATTGGCTGTAATGATAATCGAGTGTTCAGAGCTATTTATGTATTTATGACGATTACTCATTTGTATTTCTTCACAGGATCGTTTCACTCCTATTACCGATCCTGCCACAAGCCGTGACTTAATCCCGGAAATGCTATACGGGTGAGCAAGTGTATTAATCTGTTTAAATTATTCCTGTTTTGCTATTTACCGACATGAGTTTTTATTATAAAATAAAAAAAGGAAATTAATTTAGTGTTGATTATGGTACTGTCTCATCTCGCCTAACAGGAACAGCTTCATGGGCCAAGATTTCAGCCGGATGTACTGTGCAGTCCTGACAGTCAAGTAAGAAAGTGCCAGACTTCGTTTGTCTTGTCCATTGTTATTTTTGGTAAAAACTGTTTATTGATTTAAATACACCGTTTTTTTTTACTGCAGTGGTTGCACTGTTTTGGCTGGAATATTTCGAATTTATGGTACAGAAGTGGCCGAGCTTCCATTGGTAGCAACAAATGCCAAATACCAAGGGCAGGTAAAATTGTTTGTTCCCTTTCGTTTTTAATTTTATCGGCAACATTGTTTGTTCCCTTTCGTTTTTAATTTTATCGGCAACATTGTTTGGTAATTCACATCTTCTTTCATTTTCCTTTGTTCAGGGTTACTTCAAAGCCTGGTTCTCTTGCTTTCAGAGATTCCTTGCGTTCTTGAATGTAAGAAATCTTGTGCTACCGTCTGCCATGGAGGCAGAATCAATATGGACTAACAAGTTTGGCTTTACCAAAATCGATATCAATCTGGTACGTAAATCTCTCTCTCTCTCTCTCTCTCTCTCTCTCTCTCTCTCTAAGTTAGTTCAAGATTCATGTTTACTTGAATCATCATTTGCAGTTAAACGAGTACAAAAGGCAATACCAATTGATGATATTTCAAGGAACGACGGTGCAGTGGAAGTCAGTCCCCATGACTGAGGAATAGGATGGTTCTTCTATCTTAGCTTTCACTCAATTTGGAGTAATTGTTACTATGATTTTGCAGAGCACAATAGTCTTTAAAATGTTTACAGACAAGGTCGTTTCTTTGTTGTTTCATGCAAACAGTTTTGCGTAAATCAATTTTGCGAGCTGTTTGATTAGGTTTATTGTTTCCATATCTGGGAATATAGAAGTAGAAAATTTTGGGAGTTAAATTCAGTTAGTTGAGAACATAGAAAGTAGGAGGAAGGAATTGATATATACATTTTTGTATCCAATACATGTGTTAGAACAGAGATTGAATAGAAATGAGAATATTGTTCTTTCTGCATTGTTTTTGGTCTATCCTTGCAAGAAGATATTCTCTCCATGAGTCCAAGAAGATGTTTTTATTTTTCATTTTTCTTTCTGCTAGCGGAATGCGAAAATTTCGTGAGTCCATGAAGATGTTTTTATTTTTTCATCTTTCTTTATGTTAGTGGAATGCGAAAATTTCGTGTAGGAACTTGCATTGGAAAGGTTTTTACTAGACCAATGCGGAGTGTCAGTTCATTAGGACATCTCTATTTGTGTAATGTTGGAAAACATGTGTAATAGAAAACGGAATTCTATTCATAAAAGGTATTAGTTATAAATATCGAAAATATGTGCATTTTGACCAAAATTCCATTCCCTTAACTTGGGCGTAGTCCATTCGGGCCGATGATCGCGAGTTGAGGTCCCGCACGGCCTCCTAGGGCCCTGTTTGTTCGAGTTTATTTTGTTTTCTTTACCGTTGGTTTCTGTTTCATTCTTATCCTTGTAAACACGGTTTTCCTCCGCCATACGTGAGGGCTTTTATGATATTCCGTGGCACCGACCACGTTTCCTCAAAAAAAAAAAAAAAAACTTGGCCGTAGTCAACCGCAGTTAATAGTCAATTGTGTCAAACATCATTGCGGTCAATTTGAAATTTTTAGGTTTAATTTTTTTATCTAAAACTGTGTCCAAAGGCATTAATTAAGTCAAAATGCACATATATTCCAAGTTTATACCATTTACCTTTTATGAATATAAATTTTCATTCTGTCAACGCATAGAAAACGAAACTATCGCTCTACTTTTGGACTTTTTCTTATAGTAGATTTTTTTTTTAATAATAAATTATGAGTATATAGTATCAAAAATTCGTTTTCTGTCTAGAACAAAATCACTTATTAAGCCATATAGAATACAAAAAATTTGAATACAAATCCAATTCTCAACGTGTGCTAAAATTAATAATCAAAGCTTTTATAAATACTATTTTTTTCCTCATAAAAAAAATGCATAACTCATGATCTATACTTCTAATTTTAATAATTATGGTATCAATGCGAATATCTTGCTGAAACGATTATTTTGAGACAGGTAAATACATATTTTTGATATGTGGCTAACAAAAACTCAGCTACATACGAATTTTAAAAGAAAAAAGTAGACCTTTATTAAATTTTTAAATGTTGTGTTTATTTCCTTTAGGAATGACTCTCAAATTGGACACTTACCCACTTAGTCTTTCTCAATTTTTTTTTTTAACCCCTCTTCACCTATTAATATCATACTCTTAAAAATAATTTCTCACCACTCTAGAACATCATCTAACACGAATTTTATCAAGTTTGATCAAGTTTCGGGTCTTGTGAAAGATTTTTTAAAGTTTTCTCTCTTCAAAATTAATAGCAGCTCACACCGTTACTAAAATATTACGAAAATAAACAAGAAAACTACATTAATCTTTCTAATAATTTTATAACTTCAAATTATGTAAAAATAACAGTACATTGTTTACAATAAGAGTAATTTTAATCGACCAATTTATTTTAACCAATTATAGTGTAGTTTGAACTTTAAATGATAATTATCAAATAAATGGGACCAAATATCATACGCTTAAAAGTCCTTCTCTTTATATACACACAACTTGAGGAACAAAAGTTTCCGTTACGAGACATTAATCACAACCACAGAGCGGGAAGGTTTTCGAAATTTGAAATTCAAATAAATTAAAATAAGCACAACGAGAATTTATAAATAAATTTTATATGTAGACAGTTGAGGGAGAAATTTACATTCCCGTCCCTAACAAGTTGATTTGTAACGACTATTAAAAGCCCACACAAAAATATCAGTCGGTACACACACTTCCATATATAAATACAAAAATAAAATCGAAAGCCCTAATTTCCTTTCATTTTCGTTTCAATCACGATTTTCTTCTCTTCTCAGCCACAGGTACTTCGATAAAAAAAAAAAAAAAAAGCTACAGGTACTTGTTTTTTCTTGATTTTTTTGTACTATCTGATCTGATTATTTTAAAATTTGATGCCTGGTTTTTCGCAGATCAAGCCCTAGACTGTGAAACCCTAACTTTCATCACTATAAAGAAGAAGACGAAGATTAAGGACTAGTTGGTGTTTCGCCGTAAGTTTCTAGCGATAATCGAACGCCATGGGTCAGATTCAGTACTCTGAGAAGTACTTCGACGACAATTTCGAATATAGGTACTTCTTCATTTCTTCTTCGTTTTTTTTTAGTGTTTAAGTTAGTAATTTTTATTTCTTATTGGATTGTGGGAATACAGGCATGTTGTTCTTCCTCCGGAAGTGGCGAAATCGCTCCCCAAAAATCGGCTTCTCTCTGAAGTAAGTTCGCTGTAGGATTTTTACTTGTTGACTGACCATCAGTATTCCTCGTTTTGAGCTCTACATATTTTGTTCTATATTATTAATTACACGTTCATTATAATTGTTTTTGTGGTCTATGGTTAATTTTTTATTTTGGTTTGCTGAATAATTTTGATTGATGATTACAGTTTTCTGTTCGAGTCACTGTTTTTATTGAATAAACACATGTTGGTTGCGATCGTTGTTTTATGTAGCTTTTATTTTCATACACTGGCCTTCTTATTCACTGCTTTGCGAAATCAAATTGTGGTGGTAATCAATGGGTTTATCCTATCATTCTACTTTCTGGAATGATGCTTTGGTTTCGATATCTTTTTGTCAAGGATCTTAGGGTTTTATCTTATTTTAGCCATGGTTATGCACTGTTCGATTTTGGACATGTGCTCGATTTCAGGCATGAAAGTGTATGGTCTAATACGGTTTGTTGGAATTCATTAAGTTTAAGTTTCTTGCACATTTGTCTTTTCTCAATTAACTAATATCACGATCAGAAATTTGGATATTCGATATAGAAGTTTGCATTATGGATTTCCTTAGATTTCTGTCGTAACTCTCTTGTGTTGTTTAGTCATTCTCATCGTATTCTGTTTTTTACTTCAGAATGAATGGCGTGCAATTGGGGTGCAGCAGAGCCGTGGGTGGGTTCACTATGCCATTCACCGCCCTGAACCGCACATCATGCTCTTTAGGAGGACTCTGAACTACCAACAGCAACAAGAGAACCAAGCTTAAGTTTATCTTGTCACCCGAAATGGTCGGTTTATCGAATCCATTAACATTTAGATTTGTGAAAATCAGATTGCGCTACATACTTAAAACCCAGTAGAGAAGTTTGGGTGTTTGTGAGACTTTTGTTGTGCTCTCTTATACAGTTCTCTTCCTGGAGAACTTGGAGAGATAATATCAGCTTATATTGTAAGACTTTGCAATGTTGTATGTAGTCTTGAAACGTTTTCTTTTCTTTTCTTGTCTACGATTGCTAGTAATATCGATTATGTCGACTGAGAAGAACTAAGCGTGTGTTTGGTTTCGGAGTCTGGAGTCTCTGTTTCGTCCTCGAGTATTTGATGTCAAACCTTTCACCTAGCATAATTTTATCTGCATTTTGAGGCATGTTTAATTGATCTCTGAATCACTCAATTTTGTGCGCGTAAGACTAGATGCAATTTTTAAATAATTCTATCATTCACAGACGCATATTTGTTAAGGTCCAAGACTTGTGCCTGAATCTCCTCTACAATTCATGGAGGGGATTTCAAGCCATGCATTCATAGAGCATGGTCACAACTCACAAATAATTTATAACGCAATGACAAGACTAACAAAAATGTTCTCTGTACTTCCATCAAGCCTAGCTCGTAATGATATTTTGACACCCTCTCTGCTAGCAAAAACCTTGTATCTATGGATGGGATTTAAGCATCGTAGTCTTTCTTGTGGTAGTGCCGTACAATTGATGGATCTTTGACCGACATAAAGCGTGCAACAACGCTAGGATTATCAATAACTTATTATACTTTTGCCTGGGGATTTAAAATAAATTATCCTTTTATTCCTTGTGAAGAATGGAAAGCCTTTCTAATAGGTTATATCACGAATGAACGTCTTGAGTTAATGAATAGATTTGTAGTGAAAGAAGAAAAAATAAAGTCAATCACTAATAACGAATGAAAGAAGAGAGGTACAGTATAATCGTACATGTGTAAAAACTGGGTTAATTTGGGCAAATATTTAAAGGGAGGGTAAGAAATTGGCTAATTAACATAGATTAATGATAAAGTACTATTTAGTTAAATATTATTGATAGTTGAATAATGACGACAAATCCGAGTTCTAACTTACTTCTTCTTCTTTTCTTTTTTCCTTTTTTTTTTTTTTACAAATAGCATAGAGCATTCCGTTAGAATACACATAAATCCGAGTTCTTCTAACTTGTATTTGAACATCGTTGTAAATAATGTTTTTCTTCTCATTTTATTAATCCCTTAGTTAATTGAATTCTTTTGTGAATCCTTTGTCATATAGTTATATGAGCTATATATGTCCCACGCGTTGCTGTGGAATAATGAATATATTTTAGTTTAAAAGAAGAAATATATAGAGATATGTCCATAAATATTTACGTTTGAAAACAAATGTATTTAGAGTTTTATGAAAATATTTTTATCTTTCTGATAAAAAAAAAAAAATCGGTGCGAATGAACACTGTTTGTGTTTAGTGTCCAATCTTTTTTTTTTTTTTTTTAAATACGGAACACTGTTCATTGAATAATGTTTCGTGAGAGGAGGGTCGTCTCCTCTACTTTATACATACATACATATATATATATAATATAGTTATAATATCTGTGTGTGTAAGTAGACTAGATGGGTTTCATCAAATATGTCAGACAAATTGCACATTATATATTTGACATTGATTATATATGATTTTAATTACTTGTCCATACCTTCAAAAACTAAGAAGGTCAGACAATCTTTATTATTTAGCAAACATAACCAGTTTGGCACCTAAGTATTCCATGAAAAAAAAAAATAAATAAATACGGGTCAACTCCTATTCACTACGTGTGGAGCACGTTTCCCACTGTGTGTGTGTGTTATTTCCTCACCCACTAGCTCACACACACATAAACACAAGCACGAAACACACAAATGTGTAGCCCCTTTTGAGCTGTGACTCAAAAAACAAACAAAAAAACAGGTATGGTTCATATTTATTCAACACAAAAAGTAGTTGTTGTGACTTGTGAATTAAAATGAAGCAAAATCCAGCATAAAAATGCCAAGCCATTGCTTCTCCCAAGAAAGTGAATTATTCTTAATCAAGTAAATTTCCGGCACTATCATTTTCTACTGAAACTTAGTTGCGTTTGTTTCTATTCGGCATGTGACTACTAGTAGGCCTTTCTTGAAGGAAATATAGAGTTCAATTATATAAAACAAAAAAGTTTTGAAGCTTGTATTTATATGAAATTGTCAATAGACTCAATCAATGCAAGCCACACAAACAAATCATGTCGTGTTTCTTATTGGAGTATATATAATATACCTTATCAAAGTATGTCTTATTAAGTCGTAGTTTCTTGCTCTTCTATATTTCATATTTCATATAGGGAAAATAACACATTTATACCCTGTGTTTTAGTGAAATGTCGAGTTTAACCCTCGGTTTTCAAAAATGTCGAATTCATACCCTCTGTTTAACTAAAATGACGAAATTATACCATTTGTTTAACTAAAATGACGAAATTATACCCTGAAATAGACAACAGTGTCATAAATATTATTTTTATTGATTTTTCATTGACGTTGACTATAATATTTATATATAAACACCAATTATCTTTATTCATTCGCGCCATATATGTAATTTATTTAAAAACTAAAAAATAAACAACAATCTCTTAATCGTGAAGAACACAGAAAGATGCAAATGGGTAAACATCGATAGTTGATAGTCATCAAAATCGCATATTCGAACAGAGAATCCATGATTTAGAGTTACAATTCGAACACGGAATGAAGTCATTTATTAGGAGGTATGAGTTTTATTATTTAATTTCAATTTAAGGCTATTTTTATTTCAAAATTGAGAATTTGAAAGTTAGGGCACTGATTTAGATTTGATTTGGTTTTTCTTATATAAGAGTTAATATCAATGAAAGGGAGATTTGTGACGCTGTTATTCATTTCAGGGTATAATTTCGTCATTTTAGTTAAACAGATGATATAATTTCGTCATTTTAGTTAAACAGAGGGTATGAACTAGACATTTTTGAAAACCGAGGGTTAAACTCGACATTTCACTAAAACACAGGGTATAAATGTAATATTTTCCCTTTCATATATTGTCACTAGTAATAAGTGTATGATGAATTTTAATGAACTTTTCTAATTCATATTTGAGCTTGAATTCCCACTTCTGGTTAACAGTGAAAATTATAGATAGTTATTCAATTAATAGGTGGAATATTTAGTTGAACAACTAACTAATTATGTAAGACATAAAATAAGCAATCAACAAGTAGAAAACTAATAAAAGACATAAAAAATTGGCACCAATTCAATGACAAACACCTAATTTAGAGGGCAGTGTAAGCTCAATAGTGAAAAACAATACGCTAATATAATTAAAGGTATAAAGACTCAAGTACGCAGACTCTCTTTCAAACTAGCGTCTCCTCAAATTTTCTGTAGATTTACAATTTAAGCTCCCCTTATATCATAGATCCCCTATCTTCCACATGATCATCTCCCAACGATCGTCTTAGTAGAATGAGCGCAAACACGCATTATTCATTGTCAATGAATTTGTCCAATAAAGAAAGACGAGTTAAGAGATAATTCACCCGTGTGCATCTAAAAGATTGATTGACATAAGGAAAATCCTAGGAGAGTTTTATTAAGGCCAAAGAAAAGATCTTCCATGAATCAGAGGATTTGGAAACTAAATCCAATCATAACTAAAAAACAATGACCTTGTGACCTCGTTGTCCTGAACACGTAGTTGTGTGGAGTCTTGAACAGGTTAGAAAGTTTTTTTTTTCCTTCTAATGTTTTAAGTTTTAACGGTTTTGTATGAATAGGCTAGGTCTAAATCTGGATATTCTATTGAACCAAAAGTTATATGTTCTAACTAAACAGCTTTTCTGGTCTTGAAAAGATTATTATTTTAGTGTTTAAATACTGTACACCTTCAGCCAAACCGGAACATAATATTCCATTACGATTAATTCCAGAACCATTCACCTCGAATGGTAATGGAACGAAATTATGTTCTCGTGTACACAGTGTTGGAAGGGAAAAAATAATTCATGTGTCATCGCGATATTCACTAAAAAATTCTTGGTTATCCACGTCTTAAGTGATTTGCACTATGTCATTGCGACATAAGACGCCGATTACCATGTAATTGATGTTATCTCATTGAGACGGGTATCAGGTTGTCAATGCTATACTAACCATACCAAGATTTCAAATACCGCGCGGGAGAGGAGTATCTCGCTTTCCTCTTGACCCGCATGAGCGGAATGTTATTCTCCCATGAGATGCCTCAAATACTGCGGTATTTTCTTAAATACCGCGCAAATTGTAAAATATTTAACTTCATCTCCTCAAATAAGCATATTTTTGTTACACATCAAAATTTTATTTTTTTAATATGAATTTTTATATTTATATACATAATATATATAGCTTTATTATAGTTATAACTCAGCAGAATGCTGCAAAACGCGGTATACCCCAAACGGTATGTGAGTTATTAGTAAAATAAAAAAATGCGATGCGACTGTGATAAACATTATTTTAATCTTTTGACCATATTTAAGACATCGATTTTCATGCTACTAGTGTTTTCATATTATGCATTGTGATGACACTAACGCTATGTGTTAATGCAATATTGGTTTTAAAAATGACATTGGTTGTTTTACAAATGAAGATAAAAATGAGAATTCGAAAAAATCTATTTTTTTTTTTTAATTTTTTGGAAAAACTTTTTATCCCAAGATGCTAAAGAAGTATGATAATGGAAACAATGAACTACACAATCAAAATCAATAAAGTTCTTTTTTCCATCATATAATAGAAAAAGAACTGCAAATAGTATAATGAGAGTAAAAATAATTAGTACTATCCTTGTTAATCATAATAATAATCCTAAAATAAAAAATATTATTGTGAGGTTTTACAAGCATAGATGAAAAGCGAGAACTGATCATGTGTGTCTTGCTGTATTATATTATTAAACAAGTTCTCTTCCAACCAAAGGCGACTGTCCATACTAGTCCTCGTCCTAAACATGAAAACGGCGAAATTACGAAACGATCCCCGCGGGTTAAAAAACCAGTCATGGAGGTCCCACAGAAGGTCGACGAGAAGACCGTCGAGGAAGATGGTCTGGTTTCCCCGGAAGTTCCATCGGAGGCGCTTGACTCTCACGACCGTCTTGCTGTCGATGGCGACGGAGAGCGAGTCCGAGCAGTGCACCGTGACGTCGTGCCACGTGCCGTTGTGGGAGAATCTGGCTCTGGTGGCGTACACGGTGGCGGTGCCCGAGCAGTGCTCTCGCCTGGACACCAGCCTCGCCGGACCCGCCACGTGTCCCCCGGAGCCCAGCGCGAGCCCCACCTCGGAGTCGAACGTGGCCACCACGGAGAACGCGCCGGAGGGCTCGGGCCCGGCGTCGAACTTGGCGGCGGTGAAGTCCCACGAGAGCTCCGCGTTGCCGGCGAAGGACTTGCTTCCCTTCCTCTTGCGGCGCGAGTTGAGGTTGAGCTTGAACGCGTCCGATGATGACGTGGCGGCGGTGGTTAGGGTTACGGCGAGGCATTCCGGGGACCATGTGAGCGTGAGGGTGAATGATTGGGCGGTTTTTTTTAGTGAGATTCTGTAGACGGAAGTGACGGCGGTTTGTGGGGCGGCTTGTTGGAGCAGCGGCGATACGCAGTTGTTGACGGTTGAGCAAGATGGCTTTGTCACGTTTATTGAGTTCTCGCTCACACACGACACAATGTCTCTCATCCTCGCACTCAAATTACGCAGACACACAGAGATTTGAAGATGTTAATTTCTGAGTAGTATGATTTTTTTTTTCTTTGTGATTTGGAGTTTTGTGAAGAAAGAGATGAAAGGTTGAAAGAGAGAGAGAGAGACGAGTGAGAGAAAAAGAGGGAGCTTTATTTGGATTTGGAAGGGAAAAAAAATATCCAAGTTTCTGACAAGCGTGTGAGATGAGATTTATTGTGATTGATATTTTGATTCTACTCTTTCTCCCTCTACCTAAAATTTACCATCTCTAGAAAGAAAAAGAAAAAGTAGAGAGGGAGAGCGGCAAAATAAAATAAAAAGCTTTATTAGGATGACATGAAATGAAATGAAACCTTCAAGTTTTGACTTTGATACCCCCATTATAGAATATAAGATCAAAACTTAAAATGCAGTGTTAAATAATAGTTATGGTATTTAATATTAACCAAGTCAAACCTTTGTTCTTATTCGGATGTATTAAATGGTATTATTTATAGTTAAGAGAAGTGATATTTGTAGTCTGAATCATCGCATCAGCACTAGACAAGAAGCTGGTGGATCCCACCATTGTAGGCTGTGGGTATCACACATTTTCCCTGCAAATTCCTAGGCTGATCGCTGATTCCGACTACAAATATCATTTTCCTGTAGTTAAACAATCCATTGAAATTAATGAATTTGTAAAATAGGTTTTTGTTTTTGTTTTTACGAGAAAAGCTTGAGGTATATCTATAAGATAAAAGACGTAACACCTAAAGATACACATACCAAACATCTTTGAACACCGATAGGTGAGATGAGATCTCAAGACGATAATAAGAATTCAATCGTAGCATCAGATGAAAGCACAACTTGTGCGGAGCAACTCAAAGACTCTTTCGCACTCAATTATTGCGCATTGCTCCAAACAACCTCGAACAGAGATATTAATTTACTGGAGTCATTATTCAATCAGAATGAGAATTTCGTTCCGACTGGCCGTCAGGGCCGGCTCTGACCTAAGGCGGACAAAGCTTGTGTCTTGGGCAAAAAAAAAAATATTTTACACTTTTTGCTTATTTTTAAGAAAATTTACATTTTTTTACCCTAAAAATTTACACTTTTGACCCATTTTCTAATAAATTTACATTTTTTACCTTGAAAATTTAAAATTTTATTAGTATTATAGAGCTCCAAAATATTGAATCGCCTAGAGTCCCCGGTGAGTTTGGACCGGGCCTGCTAGCCGTTAATGAACCAGAGTTTTGGTTTATTTAGTGTCAAAATTTTAGTAAAATAATAATTGAATATTTTGTACCGATCTGAGACTATTCACAAAATAAGAAAATAAAATATAAATTTGAGACTAAAAATGAAGTCTAATATAAAAAAGAAAAAAAGTAACTTTTTTTGTGAACATGGTAGGATTTCTGTTTCATGAATAATACTTGTATGAGAATTTCAATTTTTATTTCATTCCGGATACCAGGTTAGATTGGGCATTTTAGGTAGTAACTGCTGTCGTACTTCTGCTGTTCTCCATATATAAAGGGAAAATAACACATTTATACCTTGTGTTTTAGTGAAATGTCGAGTTTAACCCTCGGTTTTCAAAAATGTCGAGTTCATACCCTCTGTTTAATTAAAATGACGAAATTATACCCTCTGTTTAACTAAAATGACGAAATTATACACTGAAATGAATAACAGCGTCACAAATCTCCCTTTCATTGATATTAACTCTTATATAAGAAAAACCAAATCAAATCTAAATCAGTGCCCTAACTTTCAAATTCTAAATTTTGAAATAAAAATAGTCTTAAATTGAAATTAAATAATAAAACTCATACCTCCTAAGAAATGACTTCATTCCGTGTTCGAATTGTAACTCTAAATCCTGGATTCTCTGTTCGAATATGCGATTTTGATGACTATCAACTATCGATGTTTACCCCTTTGCTTCTTTCTGTGTTCTTCACGATTAAGAGATTGTTGTTTATTTTTTAGTTTTTAAATAAATTACATATATGGGGTGAATGAATAAAGATAATTGGTGTTTATATATAAATATTATAGTCAACGTCAATGAAAAGTCAATAAAAAGAATATTCGTGACACTGTTGTCTATTTCAGGGTATAATTTCGTCATTTTAGTTAAACAGAGGGTATAATTTCGTCATTTTAATTAAACAGAGGGTATGAACTCGACATTTTTGAAAACCGAAGGTTAAACTCGACATTTCACTAAAACACAGGGTATAAATGTGTTATTTTCCCATATATAAACGACTTTAAGACCGTAATGGTTGTGTTTGGCTGATAAAGTCCCATATCATTTCACATAAATTTTTTAACATTGGACTTTTTTTTATAATTTATTTATTTATTTTTTTTAAACATGGCAACTAACAAGAAGCAGGTATTTTCTCTGCGGTCAAATAAGGAAAATATAATTTATCATCTTGGATCGTGGATACATGATGCGATGAATTTATTGAACACTAAATTATTATTTCACCCTTTTTCTAACTAAAATAATAAAGCTTACATTGGCTATACGGGAATGATTATGATGGAGGGTTGACCCCACGTAAAAGTTAGTTAGTAAAAGTGGACGCACTACCAACTACTATCTTAAAGCATCACCTATTATTTAAAAGAAGGCTACATGGTTTTTTTTTTTAAATGAAATTTTTGCCCCCTCAACTATGACAAATGTAACTTCATGGTCCTCGAATCTCAAAATTGTTTTAAAGATATTCAAACCTTATTTTTTTATCGTCTATAGTCCTTCCGTGTGTTTTTCCTTCAATCCGTCAGTCAAATCATCACATTTTTCTCACGTGACCACTCGAATGAGGCAATATAGTAATCTAAAACAATTTTGAAACGAGTGTTATTAATATTAGAGTAAGATAGTTAACATTTAATTAACAGAGTAATATAAAAGGAATTTGAAACGTTTATGTGAAAAATATATAAACGAAAAAGAAAACATACTCAGAACATTAAAACCCTATAAAAATTGCGACCTCTAACTGCGAGAAGAAACCCTAAAAGCGATGGTGAAATCCAAGGGAAAATCTCCGGCAAAAAAAAGTCCGGCGAAGAAAACCTTGTAGGAAGCAAAAATCGTCGGTGTCGACATCTCGTACCACAGATTGGACCCCTCGGTGTTATGGTAACTAATAAAAAATGATTTTTGTACTGGGGTTTGGGGACCACTAATTAAATGTCGAGAGCATGTTGTTGTATATGGGAACCAATGATTAAAGTCGATTATTTTACGTTTTTTGGTGTTTATTTTTTTTTTGTTTGCTTCTCGTTTGAGTTGATTAAAGTCGAATACTTTACCTTTTTCGGTGTTTATTTTTTGTTTGTTTCTCGTTTGGGAATGGGCTCTGTTTTTATCTTGTCGGGGTATTCAAAAAATGTGGGTCGATTTCCTTTAGGGTTTAGTATTTATGGTTTCATTGTTGTATTGGTGGAAATTAACTACCGAATATTTGTCTATATGTTTTTCCATTTTGCAGATGATTTACTTAACAAGTTCAGTATGTATTGTGGATACGTTGGTGGGACAGTAGCGCGTTTGGTAAACGTAGATGTAGACAAAAATGTATATTGTAGTATTAGATGGAATTTTGATGAATGATTTAGGTATTTGAATAGTGCTGTGTATTTGGTGAAGCATGTTCGGGATGGGAAACTGGAGATGATTTATGACGACGAGTCGTTGTTGAAAACTATAACTCAAATTCTTGAAACATCATGGGGATGAACTTGTTCTGCGATCATCCAATAGCTACCCTATTCAACCAGCCTGAGAATGAAACTAATGAGAACACTAATCTTGATGCAATTCAAGAAAAAATTGATGTTGACGAAGAAGGTGTATGTCGAATGGCTGAGGATGATATAGATGACACACAACCCTGAACATGCGCATAGTGTTACACAACATGATACACAATTTGAACAAGAGCCTGGTGATGTTGGAGAAGATGAGACACAAGTTGCTGAAGATCAAGCTGGTGGTGATGAGCAAGTAGATAAGCAAGCACAATCACAACCCTTTCAACCAGGTTTTGATTCGGAGAATATTTTACATCAAGACTAAGAAGAATTGCATAATGCTGCTGCAGGTGATCAAGAACAAGAATGTAGCAAGATCATATGAATCAAGCTGAGCAAGGTGTTGAAGATAATCAAGATGAAATAGACGAAGAGGATCTGTCAGAGGTCAAGAAAGAAGAACAAGAACTATAGTAGAAATTTGGCTTTGAGGTGAGGCCGTGTTCGCGCCGAGTGTAGGAAACTTGCTCATGCAAAATATGTTAATTTGTCAACTAGAACTTGCTCATGCAAAAGATGGGATCTATCAGGTACGTAAATTGTTTACCGTGTGATTAATTGAACTTTGTTTACATTTCATAACGTGTTACTGTAATTAATGTACTTTGTTAAACATGTTTGACATGGATACCGTATTCTCATGCTATTAGTTGTATATGACACATGAGTGACAATCCACTAAAGTACGTATTGTCTTGGTATACAAAAGAGAGCTACAAACTAACTTAGCATATATAACATGATCAACCCGATAAATCCAATAGACCAGTGGCCAAAAACAGGACTCACTATGATAGCCATGACAGCTGAGAGGGCTAAGTCCAAAAGATCGAAAAGATTAAGGAGACTTGAGCATGACGAACTTGTTCCACGAAGGGCTACAAAAATCTCAAGAAAATATGTCACCACTAAATGCTCCAAATATGGTCAATCTCGACATAATGCAACATGTTTATGGAGGCAACAAGAAGTTGAGGTATCATGTCATTTATTATACAATTGGATTGTCTACGTGACGTATATGATGCTAAATGTTTAGTGATTGATATTGTTGAATTATCACAGAGACAACAATAGTCACACCGAACCCATGAAACTGCAGGTCCGTCACAACATAATCAGACATCGACTCAAACATCTCAAACTTCTCATACTACACAACCATCCCATCCCTCTCAGACAAGTGCACATGTATCCTAGCCTGCTTTGCTAAGAGTAATTACATTTATGCTTAACTATATACTTGTTTGGATGTGGAGACCTTAGTTTTGATCTTGAAGGGGAACGAGTTTAAAATTTCTTCTCGGTTTTATTTTAAATTTAATTTTTTTTCTCATATGTTTTATTTTAAATTTCATTTTAAAAGGAAAAAAAGTCCTACAAGTATGTTTTTGATAAACCATAATTAGCGAGTCATAAGTGCTCATTATTCTATCCAACATATCATATCGATTACTGTAACTTTCCATACACCTCATAGATAACCGGAGATACTCCATGATTCGCATACATACTAGGGAAAATAACACATTTATACCCTGTGTTTTAGTAAAATGTCGAGTTTAACCCTCGATTTTCAAAAATGTCGAGTTCATACCCTCTGTTTAACTACAATGACGAAATTATACCATCTGTTTAACTAAAATGACGAAATTATACCCTAAAATGAATAACAGCGTCACAAATCTCCCTTTCATTGATATTAACTCTTATATAAGAAAAACCAAATCAAATCTAAATCAGTGCCCTAACTTTCAAATTCTCAATTTTGAAATAAAAATAGCCTTAAATTGAAATTAAATAGTAAAACTCATACCTCCTAAGAAATGACTTCATTCCATGTTCGAATTGTAACTCTAAATCCTGGATTCTCTGTTCGAATATGCAATTTTGATGACTATCAACTATCGATGTTTACCCCTTTGCATCTTTTTGTGTTCTTCACGATTAAGAGACTGTTGTTTATTTTTTAGTTTTTAAATAAATTACATATATGGCGCGAATGAATAAAGATAATTGGTGTTTATATATAAATATTATAGTCAACGTCAATGAAAAGTCAATAAAAAGAATTTGCGTGACATTGTTGTCTATTTCAGGGTATAATTTTGTCATTTTAGTTAAACAGAGGGTATAATTTCGTCATTTTTATTAAACAAAGGGTATGAACTCGACATTTTTGAAAATCGAAGGTTAAACTCGATATTTCACTAAAACACAGAGTATAAATGTGTTATTTTCCCTACGTACTATGAACAAAGCAAGGCACAGATCAAGAGAAGATATCTATTAATAAATTTAGATAGCTTCGAAAGTCTGATTGCTGAAATTTCTCTATAGCAAGGTCATTCACTTAAATGAACACACTGCTTCACAAAGCTTTTTTTTTTTCCTCGGGCCTTGTTTCCCTCTCCCACCGGAGACCTCGCCGATCTCTATCGCCGACTTCGTTTTCTCTCACCTCGCCGCCAATCCTCCGCTGCGCTCATCGATGCGAAACCCGGTCGCCGCGTCCTCTACCCGGAGCTTTGCCGCCATGATGTTTCCCTGGCTCGCTCGATCCTCACCGAAGCAGGGTTCGGAAATTCCGCCGGATAATCAGCGTGCGTCTTGTCGCCGAACTCCGTCGAGATCCCGATCCTCCACCACACTTTTCTATCCCTCGGGGTCTCGGTCTCGCTTTCAAATCCGCCGGAAAAATCTCCCGTCAGATCGATCTCCGTCGGTTAGCTTGTGAGCTAGAAGAATTCTTACCGTCGGTCCTTCCACCAAGCCCATATCCCGAAGAGAAGCGACGCCGCAGAGCCGAGCAGATGGAAATCTCTTGAAGCCACAACCAAATGATCGTCCATGGCATCTCTGAAAAACCTCCGGAGGCCGTACAAGTGACCGGAGATGATGACCATGCGCGACTACTGGTCTCCAATCTCCTTTTCCTCGAACGACCGTTGTCCTCCGATCAGGCCAATAACTTCAAGGTCGAAGATGAACTAGAGACTTACAAGAACTGGAGACTAGGCCGAGGGACAATGACAATGTTCGCGAAGCGAGGCTCGGAAACTGGTGCCCATGGCAGCTTATGCTTCCTCACTGGATGATCGATGTTCCTGATCGATTGCCTCGCGACTGGTTCGTATACATTCACACATTAAAACACACACAATCTTGTTGGTTTTGATTGAGTTTAAGAGATTTACACTTTGCCCTTTCATCCACTGTTTGTGTTTGGAGGTCTTCGGGGAAGAGATTTTTCTCTGTGGCTTCAAACGGATCGACGAAAAGTTGAGAATAACGCGTCTGTGCTCGGTTCAGAGATGGCTCAGGCTCTGCTCAATCATATTCCATCATGGATTGCATATTTCACGAGGTACCTTGATTTTCCTTCAAAATTTCATCTATGAATTACAGGAACCGTGTTATGTTCAAATTTGTGAGATTTGTTCCGATTGTTCCAGACCATGTTTAAAGTGTTCTTGTTGTTGTGATGTGAATTGATGATCTGAGCAACTATTTTCTACTTGTTTTTATTGTGTCTTGCCTTTTAAGTTAGGTAATACTGGGTTGTTTATAGTTGCTCTTATTTTGTTGTTATTGGCTTATAATTTAATCAATAAATAAAAATTGTGTGCTTATATTGAATTATTGATGGCAGTCCTTCAAGAACTAATTGACCTATGTTGTTTTAGAATCAATTTGTTTGAGAGTTCTTTGCTGCAATGTCCTGGTGTAGTTTTGTTTTTTTGCAATAGAAAATATTGTACACAACAAATCACTAACGCCGAAGTATCAATTCAGTTCAAAGCAGAAATGAAAAAAATTGAAGTTTTAGCATACAGAGGTAAATCGGCAACATAATAGTATTTAGTATAATTATCAAGCAAAGCAACTAATAGAATTTTTTTAATCAGAGATCTGTTAAATTCCTTGTGGCATGATGTTTTGGCAAAACATATTGCTCAAGTACTCTTATTAAGTCGCCCACAATATGTTTCCTGCTTAATTAACTAAAAGTCTTGTTTTTAGTTCCGAGTTCAAAAGAGGCTTGATCGGATTTGGTATCCTGATCTCGTGCAACTCTAGATTTGTGTCTTGATTCTAACAAAACTCCCATTTGATTATTGAGATATCGATTTTAATCTTTAATGTCAACTTATTCTTTTACTCAATCATTATTTTGTTTGGTACGTCATTCATACTGAGTGGGAGTGTTCAATCTCTGTGCGCTTGGTATTCGTAGATTAGTGTTCGATGTTTGTTACTACGTTTTGATCACTAAACAATCTTCGGGAGAGAGGAGAGGAGAGATCTCAGATTTAAGGGCCTCGTATATTACATTTCACCAAGGGATAGAGGAGAGGACACTTGAAAGAGAATATACATGGCTAAGTCCGGTTGTACCTATTATAGCAAATTGTCTTCCATAATCGCACATTGTCCTCTAGATTAGGTGTTTATCGATGTACTGAGTCAAAGATCTTTGTGTCTTTATTACATTCTTATTATTGCTTGTGTGTCATCTAGCAACTAGTAATTGTTTGACTAGTTGTTTCGAAAATCTATTGAACAACAATCTTGGGACATACTTCGTCATTTCAAGATCAGCCGGCAAGATATATCAGATAACAAAACCAAACCTTTTTTCTGGCACAAATAAAGCTCCACACATGATCCCCATTCATCATCTCAAACCAATTTCACCCCGACACTCTAACTTTCCCAACAATCAAATCTTATTTTTGACAATCGACTCAAATATATCAGTTGCGAGATAGATTCGCGAATTTCCAATTTTTTTTTACTGAATTTATAGGAATTACTTACTGAAGAACATAAAATTGATTCAAATGACTTCAGTTTTCATCTCGACGGTAAATCAGAGGGTCTGAGATTTCCTAGCCACTGAACTGAAGTTGCCTCCGGAACTTTGCTCCGACGAGAACTACAATGATTCTTTGCTCCCACTTGGAAATTAAAGAGTAAATACCCAATGCCACCGGAGTAGGTGATAATGACGTCGCGCGCGAGGCATACTCTTCTTCCAAATCATTTTATGTCTGGTGTTTAGGAAACTTAGGGTTACGGTTTTAAAGTCGAATTTTGTGGCAATGGATTCTAGTAAGGTGGCAGCGATGACAATGAGGAGGATGAGGATTGTTAAGCGCATAGTGTCGACACTATCAAGCCATTGATGAGACAATGAGGCGTTTTTTGTTAGGCTTGAGAGAGAGAGAGAGTTAATTCGCATTTCCTATATCAAGGGGTATAAGATCGATTGTGTATTTTTCAAAATTAGATCTAATATGAACGCAAAATTGATGTTCAAAGAATGGTAAAAAAATCATATGGATAAGGATGTTCAAACTTCAAAGAATGCGAAATTGTAATATTTCTAACAATGTGTGTTGCCGGTATAGTTCCAAGAGAAAAGGAGTATGATAGTGTCTATTAGAGAGTGTCAGTAAAGATAAGGGAATAATGATGGGATATTTCCTATTCTAGGACAAAAAATGCCGCTCTTTCCAAGCGTGTGTGATTTTCAAAAAAAAGGTCACCAATAAGATCAGATCAAGAGTGATTTTTTTTTTCTTTCCTAATCTACCTTTATCTCATTTATATATTTATTTTTCAATAATATATTTTCTTTTCATATGTAATGTAATTACAATTTTAACCTAACTTTTTCTCTTTATATTTAATAATATATCTTTTAATAAAAAAAATAGAGTAAGAGAGAAAGAATGAAAGAAAAAACCTAGATTTTAAGAGTCCATAACTCTTGATCCGAACTCCGTTTCCGAATTTTTTTTGTATCAACACAAAACCCCCGGTGCAAGCTTTCTTTTAAGACTGGTCTTGACCCTGTTTTCTTTTATCCAAAATTTAGAGACAACATTGTCACGAAATGCTAAATTTTGGGACAACATTCTTAAAAAAAAAAAAAAAAAATTGTGACAACATTGTCACAAAATTTAATTTTTTTTTACAAATTTGCCTAGAATCACTTGATTCTTTGACAAATAGTGGTTTCCAATGTGGTGTCATGTAGGGGGTTGGAAATTTTTAAAAACAATCACGTAAAAACCATGAATGCCAACCTTATATAAGATAATTACTTTTATTATTTTGTTGGAATATACTAACTTATTAATGTTATTTTTTAAATATCCAAGAAAATGATATATTCTAAGGGACATGTAAGCAATCTATGTTAATTTTCAAATTTACGTAATGAAACATGTCATCATTAAAAAAAATACCTCATGAACTATGTAATCCAATATTGTATGAGTTTATGAGATAGTGACTTTTATTATCTTGTAGAAATATAATTCCTCACAAATTTTATCATATAAAAAATCGGTAAAATGATATATTTCTAGGTAATGGTAACCAATCTATTTTACTTTTCAAATTTAAGTAATATAATGTTTTATTTCGTGATCCAAATTTGTCCACGTCTTGTATAAGTTTTTTTTTAAGCTATCTACTAGGTTGACATTATCCTGTAAACCACTATTCTTTACAACATTTCGTGACCACTGTCGTCACGGAAATGTCCCGCTTCATAACTAGAAGGTCACGAAATTTCAGCATTTCGTGACCACAAGGTCACAAAATTTCGGTATTTCATGTCCACGTTGTAACAAAAGTTATGGATTTAATGACCATTGTCATAATGAATTCCACATATATCATGTCCACATCGTCACGAAATAGAGACAACATGGTCACAAAACTTGCTGATTTCGTGACATCTTGGTCACAATTTTTTTTCTTTCTAAATTCAACCAGAACGACTTGATTCGAAGAAAAATAGTGGTTTCCAGCCTGGTGACGATGGGAGTTGAAATTTAAAAAAAAAAAAAAAAATTATCGTATGAATCATGTAATCCAACATTGTATGAGATCATAAGATAGTGACTTATATTATCTAGTAGAAATATATTTCCTAACAAATGTAATCATATAAAAATAGGTAAAATGGTATATTTCTAGGTAATGGTAACCAATCTATGTTATTTTTCAAATTTACGTAATATAACGTGTTATCTCGTGATCCAAATGTGTACACGTCTTATATGTATGAAGAATTTTTTTGAGCTATCTACTAGTTGACATTATCCTGGAAGCCACTGTTCTTTCGGGATTTCGTGACAACGAGATCACAAAATTTCTGGATTTCGATAACATGGTCACGAAATCCTGTTATTTCGTGACCATGTTGTCACAAATAAGATATCATGTCACCACGAAACATAACAATTTCATGACAACATAATTACGAAATTTAATTTTGTTTTTGCAAATTCGCCAAGAATCACTTGATTATTTGACAAATAGTAGTTTCTAACGTGGTGTTGAGTGAGGGTCGAAATTAAAAAAAAAAAATCACGTAAGAACAATGAATGTCAACTTATATTATTTTGTTGGAATATACTTCCTTACTAATGTTATTATTTAATATATATATATATATATATATATATATATATATATATATATATATCGTTGTATAGTTTGCAATATCTTTAAAATACATATTAACTATCTCATGATCCAAATATATAAGGATACTTGTATCTTGTATTGTCTAATAATTTTTTTTTTTTTTTTTTTTTTTTTTTCCAGAATCCCGAATTCACAGGTGAAGAATCCACTAATTTTGGATAAATTGATCTAAAAAATATCATATTTCGTGACACTATTTTCAAGAATTCGCAAGTTTTCGTGATGATGTTGAATTCGCAGTACTCGGTGTTTTGTGACGACAATGATCACAAAATTTAAGTTTAAAAGAAAATATGGTCATGACTGATCTTAAAAGAAAGTAGTCTCCGAGATCTTCGCGTTGATACCAAAATTATCGAAAAACGGAGGTTGGAATAAAGAGCTATGGACTTTTAAAATTTGAGTTATTCTTTCTTTTATTCTTTCTCGCTCTTCCTTTTATTTCTTTGTATATATTAAAATATATTATATTAAAATAAATAAGGAAAAACGTGAGGTTAAAATGGTCATTAAACAATTCAAAATAAGGGTAAAATGGAAAAAAAAAATAGTTCTCCTTATTAAAATATATTATATAAATATAAAGTGGGAAAAATGAAAGGTAAAATTGTCTTTACTTTTTGGAAAAATGTGAGTAAAAGGGAGAAAAAAATATTTTCTCTCCTGATCAGGTTTGTGACCTTTTTTTTTTTTTCTTTTTTAAAAAAAAATTACACACAGTTGGAATGAGCCAATTTTTTTAGTCCTAGGCAATTTCTAATAAATCCGACTTTGAATAACAGAGGTATTCGAGCAAGGATTTTAAACTCGTGGATTTAGAGCATTTACCGACTCTTTTGAGCTATTGATGTAACCCTTTATTAGAATAGTACAAACGTAATATTTCCAACATGTTCGAATTTTCTTGGACTGTCTTATTTCTAGTTAGCTTGATCTTATGTCTAAGTCTGTGTTATCGCATGGATTCGTGAACAAGAAAAAGAAAACGAAGACTCGTGAGAAGCCACAGAAGACCAATACGCCTACACACAAAAATTATGCTCTCTCTCTCTCTCTCTCTCTCACATGTTTAGTATTTTTTTGAATTCCCATTGAACTTGCAATATACATTTTCATAAGAAGAGTTAGGTATGCAAAATTTCAATTGCATGGAATAATAAGCGCTGGTGATCTTAAGTAGGTGATTATTAGTAGTAAGAATTGAAAAATTGAGTCATAACTCATGACATTACTACCCTTCAAAAATAAATAAACAAATAACATTAGTATATATTGGTGTGTTTAATTACATTACATAAATGAGGGGTATGCCGACATGCATGCGTCAGCTAGAAGTAGTGAAATCGTCACAAAACTCATTCACATACTAATTAATAATATATTTTTGTTTTTCTTATAAGACATATTAATTAATTATATTGAGAAAGCGAAGTGTTTGCGAAGTAGCTCTTCCCAACTACTTCTACTTGAGCAAACCACAAACTTCACCTACCACTTCCGAGACTACCAAACACCTTAATTCCTAACACCCTCTTTATTTACGTATTTTTCTAAATCATAATTAGCACTATATAGTATCTTACACGTTAATTTATAAAGACTATAAACTTTATGCGATTAATTACTGAGTGAAAAAGACCGGTGTCATTTAACAGACTTTCTAAATCAGGTGAACCATAATCACCAATCATGTTTTAGTATATCCTCATATTTATATTTTTGTGTTTTTTTTTTTTTATTTCACACCTCCGTCTCCTCGCATTGAGCGGTGGGTCATCCTCTAAACTCAGAGTGGCGTGAATCGTTTCCTCCTCAAAATTGATAGTGTTATATAAAGCGGTAAACCCTAACTCGAAGTAGGGTTGAGTTCTGGATATAAAATCCCAAAAAAAAAAAATATATCATGGATATCCAAAATGGAATACGTTCAAATAGTTGAACATATAGAAGTAAAAATTGATTAAGTACATGGCTCGAGAGGGCCGTTTAATTGATTTGTGGTACTTAGGGAGATCTAGAAATATAGACAAGACAATATCGCGCCATGAACACCCAAAGGAAAGCATCATCACGATTAATGGCATATGAACACCCTTAAAATGTTGATCTATAATGAGCGGTCATGGATATAGCATTATATGGTGTCGAGTATTAGAATCATGATGGTGGACGTGTGGTAATTGATGTTGCGTAGTTGTACATTGTCCAAGAATTTTAAGCTTGAAAGTTTGTTCATCAAATACCACATGCCTTCTAAGTTCTAATTAAGCTTATTTGTGTTAATTCTAACTCGTGCATACATGACCAATCACCAATGTAATAGATTGTACAGCCATAATATATATTTAAAAATAAAAAATAATATGTGCGTCCCTTTTTAAAAAAGAGAATCGATGATTATTAGCGTGCTGATACACTGATGGCTCAATGTGACCGACTAATCATAATAGTCAATTTTATTGGTATTGTCCGTGTGTCGCAGTATCTGCGACTCGCAGATAACAATATAACAACGTTTTTTCTTTCTAAAGGAATTGTTTTACTAGCATGATTTAATGTAATGTTTAACGAATAAGATAAATTGTTAGTGCTGGCTTAGTTGTTCGTCTTGGTTGTATCAAATCAATTAAATAATTAGTCTTGCATCAAATTAGAGCCGATTCAAGAAACGATATAAAATGAAAATAAGATTCAAAATTTCTGACAGAATATAAAAAAAAATAGTGGTATCAAAAGATTCTGGGATAATTAATCAAAGTCAAAGAAATCGAGCCAACTGATTTGGGTTTTGGACTCTACAAAATAGTTCAATAGATGCAAGAATTAATTTGACTCTGATGTAGGACAAACTCCTTCCCACTCTGAACATTTATAATATAGAATTCTATAATATATATAAATATACAAACAAACAATCAAATCAGATTCTTCATTTAATACCCATTTAAATAAAAAGATCTCGTGAAAGTGGATTCTTGTTAAAACTTAAAAGTAAAACAAAGAACATTTGGAATTAATTTATTTGAAAGATATAACTGAAAACTGGTGTCACAATTGACAAGACAACGCTTAAATTTCGTTCAGTAAATTTGAAACCAGTTGTGACGAATCTGACGATCAAGGCCAAAACAGTTATGAATGTTTAACCAACCAAGTAACAAGTTGAAAAAATAGGTAAATTTGGCGTCTAGAGTTATTATTAATATTTTGAGTGTAAAGCAATTTAATCTCACCTAATCCCACCCACTAGAGACAATTTATTCAATTGGACATCTTTAATCAATGAGAAAAAGAATCTTCTCCGTATTTCAAGATCAGAAAATCATTATAGGGAAACTATAATTTGATTAAATGCAAGAAATAGTTAACTAGATACTATTATCTTGGACTTCAGAGAATTTATAGCTTTATTTTTTTGGAGGGAAATTCAACCACTTTGACTCAATATCTTCGATTTATCAATAGGGAGTCAGCGTTAAGTTAGTAGCGATTTTCCACTAGCTAAGCAGTGCATCGATGCAACTATTCAAGTTTTCCTCGAGGCTTCTGACCAGATTATTGCTATTGTCTCATATCATTCTAATTAATAATGGGTCATTAAATGTTCCTATGATGATGTAGTGCATCCTTGAGTATCGTGACTCCTCATGTATCTCACTAAGACCGCTCGCATAATCGCATTTCACCTGTGTCGGTGGAAATCGTATTTAGAACATTAGTCGCGGTGACACTAAAGCCCCCGTATAAATACATGAATATTTGACTAGACACTTAGGAAAAGTATTGGTGGGAAATATTTTGAAGGCCCGCCATATCATTAAGGGCCCGTTTTTCCCTAAATAAATCAACAAGACCTGTTGACAAAGGGGTAAAAAGGAACAGATCGAGCCCTCGAGGCTGAGTCTAGGTTGATCACTAATTCTGAGGCCACCGATGGGTCAGTGTACGATTAGAGATATTTAGTTCGAGCCTCGACTAAATCAAACGTTTTAATATCGTAAAGGCCAAATCATAAAACATATTATTGCGCGTCTTTTTGATCTCTTCAAACGTGTAGTTAGTAGTTAGAAGTAAATAACTTAAACGCCTCTGATGGTAGTAGTTAATTGGAAGATGAAGCTCTTTAGCTAGCTCTCGGCCATCCTGAATGAATGGCTTATCCAAAGGCTGATCAAAGAAAAAAAAAGTTAATTTCCCTAGGAAAAGAACGTTTAATAAAATAAAACTATTTCCTTGTTGGTCTCGATAATGGTCTCGATGATGTGCGTGGTCGTATCCTTAGCCTGAAGCATCTTCCTTCTCTTGATGAAATCTTCCCAGTGGTCCGTCGCGTTGAGTCTCATAAGCGAGTAATGTTCTCCACCACCTCTTTGTCCAAGAATGTAATGATTTACACACTAATAATAGTGATAATGAAATTGATATTCCAATTGATTTAAGGAAGGGAACTTGCAGCTGCACTTTACATCCTATCCAGAAATTTCTCAGGTATTCTCATCTCTCTAAAGCAATGCAAGCCTTAGTATCAAACTTGTCGACCATTACAATTCCAACTAATGTTGAAGCAGCTCTTCAAAATATTGAATGGAAGAAGGCTGTGCTTGTGGAAATGGGAGCACTTGGCAAAAACGGTACGTGGGAAGTAGTCGCGGAAAGTCTCAGGTTGGGTGTAAATGGGTCTTCGCATTGAAGTACAAGACGAATGGATTAGTTGAACGCTATAAAGCCAGGTTAGTAGCAAAGGGATATACTTAAACTTATGGTATGGATTATCAAGAAACCTACGCACATGTGGCAAAGGTAAATATTATTTGGGTGTCATTATATCTAGCTGCGAACCTGAATTGGTCCCTTCAACAACTAGATGTGAATAATGCTTTTCTCAACGATGATTTAGAGGAAGAGGCATACATGGATTTACCACCTGGTTTCGACTCGAAAAGAGAAAATGGGAAGGTATGTCGTCTAAAAAAATCATTGTATGGCTTAAAACAATCGTCTCGAGCTTGGTTTGGTAGGTTTACCAAGGCGGTTAAAATCACAAGGGTAAAAGCAAACTCAAGTCAATCACACACTATTCTACAGATCAAATAAAGGAAAAATTGCGATCTTGATAGTGTATGTTGAGGATATAATTGTTACATGAGATGATGGGGGAAAGATCAGCTGGGTGAAGGCAAAGCGAGCAGAGGAATTTGAGATGAAAGACCTTGGGAATCTCTGATATTTCTTAAAGATGGAAGTGGCCAAAAAACAAGCTCGAAATTTCTGTCTCTCAACGAAGATATGTATTGGACCTCTTGGAGACCACCGGAATGTCAGGATCTAAACTGGTAGATACGGTGATGGATGACAATGAGAAACTCAGCAACGACAATGGAAATGATCCACCGATCAATAAATGTCAATACCAAAGGTTAGTAGGAATACTAATCTATCTATCTCATACAATATTGGATTTGGCTTTTTCGGTTAGTTGTGCGAGTCAATTCATGCATGCTCCTTCTAAAAGTCACCTCGATGTCATATACCAAATTCTCAAGTATTTGAAAGGAACACCAGGACGGGGTCTATTCTTCAAAAGAAATGAAAGCCAAAGTGTAGAAGTATACATCGATGCATATTAGGCCGGTTTGATTCCCCATGACACTAACGAACTCTCCCGATGCTACTCTGAATCCACATCTCAACAGATTTAGATGCCTTTGGTTTGCCCTACGTGTATTGAACAATGCTGAGAGGTTATCGACATGCTCAAAGTCAAGTTATCTATTCACTAGAATATGTTCGAGGTAGACCTCCATGGTTTTGTCAATGTGGTCTCCAAACATTTTATTGAGGAGTGGCTAGTAGGTAACCCTAGCATTTTTCAGCCCGAAAGCGATCGCTTTGTAGCAGTATAGGGCGCAATTTGTGATAGATTCCGTGTTTTTTCGATTTGATTTTAAACCGAGGATGCATTTGTATAGTTGAGCAATTTGTGCCTAGTCATAATGTTGACTAGCTGGTCAATGTAGGGAAGAGTAAAACTTTACTCGGGACAAGCGTCGCTCAGGTTTGAATAGTCGACCATCTAGCCTTTTACGAATACCGGGTTGGATACTACAAGTCATGTAACGAAAATTGAAACATACGGTGTTCATCAATTATTCATTAAAATGCCCACAATTTCGGGAAGCGATTAATGCCCACTAGAGTCCTCCGAGTAAAAAACAAATGTCTGGGGAATTGTTTAATTTTGAAGGGTTCTTCCGCGGGCGAAATCACTTCAACTCAAGGCTATCCTTCCCCGCTTTAAAAAGCGATTCCATGTGTCTACCCTAGGTAGCCACTTTGTACTCCGATTAAACCATGTACACATGGACTCTGCAAAAGGCCACATGAGCCCCAAAATACTCACCTAACTTTCATTGTGATTGCCACTAATTGCAACCCATGCAGTCGAAAGCCCTCTTTTTGACGGGCCTACATGTCAAGAGTCTTCCTAGCTGCATCTTCTTGAACGGTAGGGATCACTTCCGTCCTCCAACACCGAATCATCAATTGAAACCATATCTCTTCTTCCGTGACTTTGATTTCTCCATCCACTTGCTGCTGCTCAACTCTTCTCTCAACCTTTACTCCGAAAGGGAATGCCATACAAACGCCTATGCATTTCCAAGACAAAAAAAAGTCCTCTTGAATCTCGATTACCTTTAATTTAACTGTTTTGTTTTCTTTTTCTCTTTCTTTCCACGAAAATAAGACATCTAGCGGATTAGTTGTAGAATAGCTAACAAGGCCTCCACTCTCCACATTCTTTGCACGCTCTCACCAACCACTTTATTACATAATTTTCATCATCATACTAAAGTCGTCGTCACCAAATAATTTACCATTGTCTTATATGAATAATATCTACCCAATTATAAAACAAACAAGCATATGGCAGAAAAGAAAAAAAAAAGAACAACTCAACTACATGCCCCTCTCTGTTTGCAGACAAGACACAGAGGAGAGTGATTCGTGATGGTGATTTAGCATCAACTTTATACATTTTAAAACCAATAAAAATGACAAATAAATTTGTGGTGGTGGTGGCAGTGGCATGGCATAATCTTGGTAATAAATAATGAAAAGAAATTAAATAGGAGCCGGTGACCAGGGAGTCATGTCCATGGGATAACTCCCCAAGACCCTAAGGAAGGAAGTGAATTCCTGAACCTCAGCGAGCGCGTTCTGTGCTCGGACATCGGCCATAGAGGCCTCGAAGTCGACATAGAACATGTACTCAAAATGCTTGGCCGTGCCGACATTAGCGTCGTCCACGAGCCGGATGGGGCGGTTGCGGTGCGGCCGCGACTCGATCTTGGTGAGGCTGATGTTGCGGAACGCGAACGCCGACAGAACCTTGAACAGCACGGAAGTCCCTTTATCGTGCGCGAACACGATGCTCGTCTTGAACGGCCTGTCCGTGCGAGGGATCACCGGCTCCCGAGCCAGCATCACGAACCGAGTCACGTTCCCGCTGTCGTCCTGAATCCCGTCGGCCAATATGCTGAGGCCGTAGAGCTCGGCGGCTCTGGCGCTGGCTATGGCGGCCGTGTCGCGGAGGTTCTGGGCCGCCACGTACTCGGCGGCTCCGGCGGTGTCGTCCACGGCCTCGCGGGCCACGCTGAGGCCGAGGGCGGTGAGCGTGTGCTCGCACTGGGCCAAGGCTTGCGGGTGAGAGATCACTCGGGTTAAGTACTCCTTTCGAACCCCCGGGAGGGCTAAGAGGCAGTGGTGCACGGGGAGCTGAACCTCGCCGACGATGTGGAGGCGGTGGCGGAGGAGGAGGTCGTAGTTGCGGTGGATCGATCCTCCGAGGGAGTTTTCCACCGGAAGGACTGCCCGGTCGGCGATCCAAAGCTCGACGGCTTGGAAGGCGACTTCGAACTGGTCGCAGGGTATGGCTTCGCAGTCTGGGTAGGCTTTCCCTGCTGCTGCCTCTGAGTACGCGCCCGGGACGCCTTGGTACGCCGCGCGCAGCCGTGAGCCGTGCATCGGCGCCGGAGATAGGTCGGTTATTGTTAAAGCTTTCTGCTTTCCTACCACCGGGACCAGCTCCAGGTCAACGGAGGGCGATTTGTGCCCGTTGACCGCGGCGGCGGCGGCGGCGGCGGAGTCGGCGTTGCTGGAGAGGATGGCGCAGGAGCTCTGCCAGTCGGAGCGGCTCATGCCCACGCCGTTGGGGAAGTTCAAGGCGCGGCAGAGAACTCTGCCGCGGATCGCCGGGGATCTCAGCGCCGCCGGGGTTGGAGTCGGAGTCGGTGAAATGGCCTGCATTTTCGCTCTTTTCTCTTTCCTCTTATTTGATAATTAAGATTTTTTTTTTTTTTTTTTTTTTTTGGGGGTGGAGTTGGTAGGTTTGCTTGAAAGTTCTCTTGGAGAAGGGAACGTCAAGCTGAGGAGGCAAATGGGGTGAGAATGGGATTTATAGAAAGGGATTGGGTGGAGAGAAAAGAAGAGGAAGGAAGGGAAGGGTGGTCTACGTGTGCTTTGGTGGTTCGGTCAATCACACACCTACCACCGATGTCTTTTTTTTATATTTTCTTTTTCTTCTCTCTCTCTCTCTCTGCTTCTTTCTTTTACTAAATAAAATATAAGGAGAGACATAAATAAAGTGAGAGTATTCTATTTACTTATTTTATTATTTCTACTGAGTTGGTAAAATAATCTTTATCAATTTATCTCATATTATTCAGATCTTGATCTCTGAATAATTATTGTTTATGGCGATAATAGTTGTTTATGTTATGGTGTCGAATTGTTGAACGTGTTAATAATCATTTTTTTACTCTTTTATTGGGAAAGGAAGAGGAAGGTAAAGAAAGAGAGAAAGTAAATATGAGATGGTGGTTGTTGAGTCCATTTGTATACCTTGAGCAAAAAAAGAAAGAGTCCATTTGTATATGCCAACGTCGTGCTGATTATTGTGGGTCAAGTTAAGCGACTTTTATTAACCAATATCATTATATATTGCAATAAAAAGAAAATAAACAACATTTTGAACGCGACTCTTTCGTGCACGAACATTATTCATTACCCGAATTGAAATGTGAAACCGTACTTTTTTTTTTATATATTCCCTTTTTTTTTTGGCTCGAGTGACAACCTAATGTAAATTATTTATATCATTCTGAAGTTCACAATGTTGTTAATAAATTCGAAAAAAAAAATTATTTTGTGAAAAGGATTGATTATTTATATAGAAATGTAAATATACTTACTTACAATTACAATAGTGAATATTATAATGGTGAATAACAACCCCGTACTTTCTTAAATGTTAGTATTCTCTTAGAGTTGCCGGAGCCTTAATCGGGCAACGGCGGATGAGGAGCTCCGGAACTTCATTCGGGACCACAATTCGGACGTAATTTTCTTATTTGAAACGCTTGTAGGAGAGGGTAGGATGGGATATTGGGGGGCGTGGGAGTGGTTGCGGAAGGTTTATCGGGGGATTCGTATGTGGTGGAGACAGAAGATTAAGATAGATGTGTGAAGAACTAAAAAAAAAAAAACTACATTTGGACATTTGGGGAGTGGTTAGGGAAGACACGAGGGAAAAAAATTGGGATTTGTGGGGACCGTATGGACTATCGGGACTAGGTAATTTAGCTGAGTTTTGGGAGTCGTTAAGCGAACTAGTTGGGTGGTCGGGAAAAATGTGGGCCATTATTTGGGGGGGGGGGGGGGGGGGGGGGGGGGGGGGAGGGGTGGTTCGAATCGGCTTTGTAAGTTTGAGAAGGCGTGCAAAACTTGCCAATTTTGGGCTCGGATCATGCTTCGATCATCCTAGATTGCTACATGGTGGAAGAAAAGAGAAGGATTTCTTTTCGGTTCTATGATGCATGGGCGGATGAAGAGCTATGTCGGGAGAAGGTGGAGGAAGTGTGGAAGACGAATCATAAAGGTTTCAAGGGGTGGATCTTGAACGAGAAGACTAAGATGGTGGGTTAGGAGATTCATGTGCGGCAAGCTAGAAGGTGGAAGGGGACATGAAAATTCGGATCAAAGAATGCGAGGAAAGGCTTGTTGAGTTACAAAATACAAGAACCTCGCATGAAAGTGTAGAAGAAGAAGCGGCCATTCAATTTAAAATTGTGGAACTCAATCGCGCCGTCGAAGTGGTTTGGAGACAAAAGTCACGTGAGACTTGGTTGAAGAAAGGGGATCGGAATACTCGCTTCTTCTGGCCACCTTGGTTTAGAGTAGGCGCAATCACATTGGGGAACTCAAGGGGGAGGGAGACGTGATGTTAGTTCAAGGAAGGATATTGGAGAGTTCTTGAACACCAAGTAAGCAGAATTATTCACCTTTTCGAATCCGCGTTTCCCATCGGACTGTGTGGGCCATGAATGGATCAAAATCATTTTAAAAAATTATTGATTAAGTCAAACGTAGGTCATGTAATCATTAATTTTGGTACAATTGGTCAAAATATACCACTCTGTCATCTCTCTCGACTTTTCGTCCAACTAGGTCAGATTCATCTTTCCATAGGGCACGCACTTCTCTGACTGAAAAACAGAGAGCTCGCGGGCTCGAACAACTTCATTCGAGGCATCATCAAAATACCTTGCCTCAAATGCCAAAACTTCTTCCACAACTTAAGCCTCAGCGATAGAGCCTTCTGGTTTAACTCTATTTCTCACAAAATGCTTTAACATTCTCAAGTATCTCTCGAATGGGTACATCCATCTCATATGCACCGGACCACTTTCAAGAGCTTCTTCAGGTAAATGCATCGTCACATGAACCATGATCATGAAAAATACAGGGGGAAATATGATTTCAAACTTACACAAGATCTTAACAATCGCATCTTGTGCTTTCTTGAGATCTTCCACTCGTAAGGTTCTGGAACACATGAGCTTACAAAAGTTACCCAGCTTTGCGATGATTTCCTAAATTTTCTCCGGGACATAAGGACCGATACCCACAGCCAACAACCTTTGCAAGATCATGGATCTTCAACCCCATCACTTTCCCATCAGCAATGACATTTTTCTTCAAATTTCCAGCAAGTCCGTTTGAAAACTTTACGGACTTGAGAAACTCAATAAACTCATTCCTCTGCGTCGGTCTCAGAATGTATGAAGTTTGCGGTTTAAACCACATATTCTCACGATTTTCAAGTCTTCCAACTCCCGTCTCGCTTTCTCGGTGTCTTATCCTTCCTGTCAATACTGAGCAATGTCCCTAGTAAGTTTTCAAACATATTCTTCTCTATGTGCATCACATCCAAGTTGTGCTTCAACGTCAACTCTGACCAGTAAGCCAACTCGTAAAAGATGCTTTTCTTGCTCCAATTCAGTTCGCTATCACCTCGCTTTCGCTTTGGACCCCGAGAGTGCTTGCATAGTGTCGTATCAGGAATATTGTTCAGTTGACCACTGCACTTTCACATCCGGTGAGAATCTGGAAATTACCGACGATGGTCATAATACACGACTCTATTTCTAATAGGCAACGCTGGCGTGTCTTTGACCCATGTGAGACACGCAAGATACCCTTGTCCACTTCATCCTGATAAACTTATCCGTTCTGGAAAGTCATTGATCTTCCAAAAGAGTGCGGTCCGCAATCAAAATACTTCATTGTTATCGACCCCATCTCGCAATCAGACGCTTGTTGTCCACAACTCTTTCAGTTCTTCAACGAGTAGCTGCAAAACACATCAATGTCTTTTTCAGGTGACTTCGGGCCCGGAATTAGAAGTGTCAACATCAAATACTCGGACTTCATGCAAAGCCATTATGACAAATTGTACACGGTCAACACCACCGACCACATGCTATACGCTAAACTCATTTCCTCGAAAGGGTTGTAACCATCGGCTGAAAGTCCAAGTCGAACGTTCATCGACTCCGCATCAAAGTCTGGATACGTCTTGTCCAAGTTCTTCCACATCTTCCCATAGGCATGATGCGTAAAACGCCTTCCTCAATCACTCGTTCCTTCTCATGCCACTGCGTTTCGAGAGATGTGTGTAGAGATGCGTACAACCAATTGAGCCGATATTTTACCGAGAAGTACCGTAAAACTTTGCGAGGTACTTTATTCTCAACTACCCATCTACTTTCGTCGTAGACAGGGCAGACGTAAGCGGTTTTCAATCCTTTCTAGAATAAGATGCAATAGTTCGCCGCACACATCGATCATCTCGTATCCCATGCCGAACCGCTTTAACTTTGCCTTCGCCTCGTAGTGCTTCTCTGGAATTCTGTTTCCAGTAGGATGCGACTTCCTCAAAAGTTATAGCAGTTCATTGAGCAACTTATTCGTCCAATGGTTCACGAACTTTATGTGTATCAATGAAACTAAGAACGACAAAGACGAAAACTCCTTGCAACCAGGGTACAACTCTGGTTTCAACTCAGCGAAGAGATCCTCAATCTGCTCTTCTTTGCACACTTCATTTGGGGTCGGGTCGACGAAATCATCATAATTGTCGTGATTCATGATATCATAAATGACGTCTTGTAATCCGCCAATGTCTCGCTCATTCTCAACTGCTACTTCTTCTTCAGAAACGATGACATGTCGTGGCTCGCCGTTATGTACCACTAAGTGTAATACGGAGTAAATCCCTTGGATAAAAGATGCACCCAAACAAATTCTATCTGTTGGGTAATTGTGTTGTTGCATCTACGACAAGGACACTTGATTTCACCATCACTATTCAGGTGGAAACGCGCCGCGCAGATGAACTCATTAACACTAGACTGATATTGAAGATTCATTCGGTCATTCTAAATAATCAAATCTCTACCTGAGTTTGACATAACGCCGAATGTTGGGAGATCAAATATTAGAAAGAGCTTTTATGAAAAAAGAACTTTGGAAGATGCATGTGAGAACGAGATCGAGACTGGACATTACTTTTGAAGTTTGATGTCGGAAAATTGCAATGATTGAGAAAAATAGATATTTTAAAGTACTTCGTTAGAAATTTTGCCGAAATTTTGGTAGAGTTTCCCCTAAAATATCTACAACTTAAAAATGCATATTCATTATAAAAACATATATACCTGGCAAAACTATCCTATTGAACAACTAAATTCTAAACCGAGCCCCAGTGGCTCGGTTACATCAATATAACAATTCAAATCAATAAATTTAAAGAAGTTAATTTTGCAATTATAGTTACAATATTAACTTAATTAATTCTAAATTACGTAATTTTGAGAAAACAAGGAGCCAAAAAATTTGGGAGCATGGAAGCGACATGTCGCTTCTAATTGGCGGAAAAAAATATTAGAAGCGACTAAGTCGCTTCTAATTTCATAATTTATACTTTTTCAATACAAATTGCTTGGATTTCCGTTGACTATAATGGAAGCAATTAGTCGCTTCTAATTAGAAGCGACTAGTCGCTTAAAAACTATCCGTTGCTTCTAAAAGTAATTTTTGTAGTAGTGTAGATAAGATAGCAGTTTATAATAATATAATGTGTTTTTCTACTCATTTGCTTTTATTTTTTTTTTATCTTATTCTATTGCTCTATTGAATTTTTCAATTTCAAATTCTTTAGTTGCATGAAAAGTCGATTCTATTTTATTGGATTCTTAATTTTCATGTTAATCAACATAAGCAAAATAGGTATATAAATAAAACTTCCGTTTATACACTTATTTTGTTTATTCGGACACACCAATTAGTTATGTCATCATATTAACAGTCTTTACTCGTGTCCCAGCGCGTCTTAAAGCTAGATTTTCCTCAATTATCCGTCTCTTGCCTTCATCTTTACTCAAGTTAACGTATGTCATTTCAAGAGTTTGTTGAAGTTCTTGTGGATCAATGTCACTATCATTCACCGTATCATTTATCATAGAAATTAATCTTCATATGAGATATTTGGATTCGAGGGCAAATGAAATAGAATTAGGTACGGTACAGAAACGTTTCACAAATTTCTTGCTCAACCGCCCTATTTGTGTTTTCTTTAGCTTCACATCTTGACAATATATACTTGTCGTTCAAATAGAATTTGGAGTAAACCTCAACAATTTCTTGACTTTTCAAATATACAACTCAAACACGTTTTACATACAACTCAAATACGTTTTACATATTGACATTCTGAAAACTTCATTTTTTTCTCCGCATAGCTACACGTGACTCTACCACCTTTTTTCTAAATATAAAAAAAATACAAAGAGTTTTGGTTATAAGGTATTTCACCATCAATTAAATAGGAAGACCTTTACACAATACTTGTACCAAAGTTAATTATAGATTATTTTTTTATAAATTTAATAAATATGCATTCTCTTTTTGCGCTGAGTCCTAGTAAATGTATAGTTCGTGACCACCATGTTATAAATTTTTTACAACTGAGAGCTTTTCAACGAGATGATTAATTTGGCATTAGTGAAAATCTATGTATATGTTATATTTAAATTAAGAATAAATCTCATTTTTACCATCTGGACTCGTACATCGGTTACATTTCGCCCCCTGGACTCGAAAATGTTGCAAAACTTAACTCACAACTCAAACACGTGTTACAAGACCTCATTTTCATCAGTATTTGGACGTTAAGTTTCACGTTTTGATGACGTCGCAAGATTTAAAAGGGTATAATAGTATTTTCTATTATTCTAAGATTTAAATATTGTTATTAGATATATTAATTATTAAATAAATAAATATTTCTATTACTCTCTCTCTCTCTCTCTCTCTCTCTCTCTCTTCTTCTTCTTTTCTTCTCTGCAGACCCAATTGATTGAATTTGAAGTATTATTACCTAATACAACTTTATATGATTTATTTTGCAAAACACCTCATACCAATAGCAACACGCAAAGAAAGAAACATTTGATTTACTAATTCCAAATAACAAACAATGATAATAAACTCTCTTTCTGTCTTCAGTCTACGAATAAAAACAAATACCCAGATGAAATTCAAACAAATACCCAAATTAGAAAAAAAAAAAATGGTTTACATATTCTGATCAATGAGGTAATCTCCCAATTTCTCGACGACCACGTTGCACTGTCCTGGCGTGACAGGCTCGTCGTATATCCCGATCAGCAGCGACATCCCGGTCTTCTTCACCGTGATCCCACCGGAACCCTAAGACACGATTCGATTTATAATTTAGGTCAGACGAAAAAATAAATCGGAGACAATGAAGCCATAATCAATTAGAGATGAACCTTTTTCTCGCGGATCACGGCTCCGCCCTCGCCCTAGATGACCATGTATTTGGTGCCGCCGAGGAAAAGTCCCGTCGGAGCCAGACTCCCCGGCTCCTCAAAATCCGCCATTATCGCCGCGATTTCCTCTACTTTGAACTGAGGCGCACACAAAATATGTGATTAATTGATGGATCCATAGATTCGAGATATTGTGATGATTGAAATCAGAACCTTAGGGAAGGATTGGCTCTGGGCCCAAACAGCGCCGTCATGGCCAACGATGGCGGCGGCGGTGAGGTGCTTGCCGGTTTCTTCGATGTCGCACATCAGGTGGTCGTCCACGTGAGCCTGCCACGACATGATTTCGGAAGGCTCGCTTCTTCATCGAGGTTGGAGTCGGATGCGCTTCTGTCAATTGGGTCTGCAGAGAAGAAAAGAAGAAGAAATGAGAGAGAGAGAGAGAGAAAGGAGAGAGAGAGAGAGAATAATAGAAATATTTATTTATTTAATAATTAATATATCTAATAACAATATTTAAATCTTAGAAAAATAGAAAATACTATTATACCCTTTTAAATCTTGCGACGTCATCAAAACGTGAAACTTAACGCCCAAATACTTACGGAAGTGGGGCCTTGTAACACGTGTTTGAATTGTGAGTTGAGTTTTGCAACATGTTCGAGTACAGGGGGCGAAATGTAACCGAGGTACGAGTCCAGAGGGTAAAAATAGGATTTATTCTTAAATTAATTGTAGTTAATAAAAAGATAATGCATTCGAATGTTTAAATAAAAAGAGCTAGTGCTTTTATTTAAGTTCTAAAAATATATCTACATTTTCTCTAGTAAAGACTCCCAAAAGAACTTTAACCCATTTATCCCATCAAATAAAATTTGTGAATAAGTGAATAAAATAAAATATTTACGAAATATGCGTATTTTTTATTTATGAATTACTTGGTTTAGTGGTAAACACTATCTCCAAACTGACAGTCGTGGATGTTATCCCCACCGGCACCAAATTCCTCTCAAAAAATCATTTACCAAAGGTATGATAGCCGAATTTTTTTTTGGACCTAAGACTTAAAGCGTCTAGGCGGTTTCCATTAGGGTGAAATCGGTTCGGTTCGGTTCGGTTTTGGACCAATTTGAAAACCGAAACCGAATTTTCGGTTTTGAAAATTTTGGACCGATGACCGAACCGAATTGGTCCAAAACCGAAAATCGGTTAACCGAAAATTCGGTTAACCGGTTTTGTAAAACCGATAACCGGTTTTATAACCGTTTTAAAACTGGTTAACCAGTTTTGAAACCGGTTAACCGAAAAAATCGGTTAACCGATTTCAAAACTGGTTAACCAGTTTTAAAGATGTTACAATTATCCAAATCGGTTATCCGGTTCAAATCGGTTAACCGATTAAAATCGGTTATCCGGTTTTAAAACTGGTTATCCGGTTTCAAAACTGGATAAAAAAAAAATCGGTTAAATAACCGATAACCGAATTTTTGGATTTTCAAAACCGATAACCGAACCGATTCTTAAATTCGGTTTCGGTTAACCGAACCGAATTTTCGGTTTGATGACGTGGCACCGAATTTCGGTTCCGGATCGGTTTAACCAATTTTCGGTCAATTTTTGTACACCCCTAGTTTCCATGAACGATATTTACATCATAGGTCGTGATGGTCGGTATTTTGAACCAATTTGGTCATTGAAGCCTTGGAACTCTTGCAGAGAAATGTGATGCAACAACTCATACGTACTCGCACCATCGTTTCCTTCTTTACCCCGACAATTTTTTAATTCTGCACTCCAGCCTTTGACAGTGTACCTCATGGGAAACTGTGCTACCATATGTACAGGGACTTTTTTCCTTTTTGGATTAGGACTCATCTATTTCCTTATCGTCTTCATATCTGTATGACCTGTCCCAGCCATCTTGGATGGTAGGATTCTTAACTCTTCATCGGCAACCTCCTTGTCGGGTTGTTGTTCAGAGGCGAAGGTAGGTGGAGACCATGGGACATATGCCCCCTTGAACTTTTAAAAATGATATATTTACCTCTATTTATAGTTATATTTTAGCCCAAACTTATATGATTTTTTTTCATGATTTCCCATAGGAAAAAATTTGTACACACTAGTGGATTTTTTTTATTTTTTTTTTATTTTTTTATCAAATAAACCCCGTTTCATTTTGAATTATGGATCTGCCACTGCCATTAACGATGGTTTTCATTATGTGTCACAGCAGATGGTTGCTTGTTTTTCATATTATTTGAGTTTTTTCTCCCGTTTTTCAAGTTGGACTAATGATCTATGCAAAATTTAGACGAGCCATCAATTTTTTTAATTCTTTGAGTTGGAGAAGTACAACTATGCTTGACAAATGTCTTCCTTTGAGACTCGTGCATCTCCATTGAAACTTGCCATTACTCTTATACATTGTTTCTAACGTCAATATATCAATGAAAAATATGTGACCACAGTTTTTACAATGATAAACTCACTTTTGTCGACTTGGATGTATCAATATAGTGAAGATTCTATACAGAGTTGTCTTTAAAATAGACGAATCTATATAGAAAATAAAAATGTTAAGGGTGTTGATGATAGGTGAAGATTATGATGAATAGTGTGTGTGTGTGTAAGAAATGTCTCGTTGTGGTCCTTTTTTAATTTATTTTATAGTCTTCATTATGGCGACAAGAGATGACCGTGAGAGTGCGTGGAGGCTTTTCCAGCGGCCAAAGTTTTTCATCTATATCTTTGGTCCTCGGACCATTGTCCCTTGCTATTCTCACGCAACGGGGTAATCCCGGGAATGAAGAAAGGGCCCCGTATGGAGTCTAAAAGATTATAAATCAAGGAGGTTTGGTGTGAGGAGTCGGAGTGAGAGGACATTATTAGAAAGAGTTGGGGAGCGAATCTTGCTACAACGGTGGAATGGTGCTCTCGCTCCCTGTCCGAGTAGGGGAGAGAAAAATTTCATGTTATGAAGGCGGACATTGCTAAACACCAAAGCGCCTTGGGTGGCTTCAACTCCTCGACTTTGGCCCACGACTCGGACGAGATCTGTCGGGAGGAGTGGAAACTAAATGTCCTCCTTGAGAATGATGATAAATATTGGCGACAACATAGCCAGGCTGCATGGTTTCGAAGCGGGGACCGGAACACTACATTTTTTCATCGGAAACCTAGTCAAAGGAGGAAGAAGAATCGCATTTCCGATCTTTTTTATTCCAATGACTTTTAGACCGAGGAACCTCGAGGCATCTAAGGTACTATCTTAAACTATTCTGTTGATATTTTCTCGATTTCTCACCCTTCTTCAAGTGATATCCACATGGTGACAAGTTGTTTGAGGCTAATGGTTACAAGGAGGATGAACACAGTGTTAGCCGAGGAGTTCTCGCGAGATGAGGTCCATTCGGCGGTGTTTGACATTGGGCCTCTTAAGGCCCCGAGGAGGGACGGCCTTCCGAGCCTTCCAAAAGTATTGACACATTGTGGGGAAAAAGGTGACGAAGGAATTCTTGGATATACTCAATGAGAATCAAGAGATTTGGAAGCACAACGACACCGTGATTACCTTGATTCCCAAGATCAAGGAAACAAAGAAGGTCAAAGATTTCAACCAATTGGTCTTTGCACTGTGGTGTACAAGATCATCTCGAAGTGTATTACTCACCGGCTACGAAAAGCGATTGGGACTTATATCTCAAAAAACAAAGTGCTTTCGTAGGGGGCCAACAAATTTTGGACGACGCGATTTTCGGGTTCGAAGAGGCTCATACTATGCGACAAGGTAGATTTGGTAACGACAAATGTGGGGATTTGTAGCCAGACATGTCCAAATTTTATGACCGGGTGGAATCAATTATGATGAGAAGTGGGTGTCCTTGATTATGAAGTGCGTCCGGTCTGTGAGGTTCACCTTCAACATCAACAAGACTCTATCCAATGATATTACTCCATACCAAGGACGTCACCCAGGTGACCCCTTATCCCTTTTCCTCTTCTTGTTTTGCTCCAGGGTCTTTCGGCAACCTTCCGTCGGGCAGAAATCCGAGGGGACATTTGAGGGATGAAGTTTGGGAACCTGGGGGTTTATGTGTCTTACTTGTTCTTCACGAACAATAGCCTTATTTTATTTATAGCCAATTGGAACGAGTGTCGAGCGGTGAAGACAAGTCTTGAGATCTATGCGAGGGCATCCAAGCAAGTAATTAATTTTGAGAAATCCAAGGCGTGATTTGGAAAGAGTATCAAGAAAAAGGTGGGGGAAGATCTTGCGGCTCGTCTCGGGGTCCGATTCTCCTAGGGGCATGAGAGGTACCTTGGGCTTCCTATGGCGGTGGGACAACGCAAGGAATAAGTCTTTCAATATATCAAGGATTGAATTTTGACAAAGATTAGAAATTGGAAAGGCAGATTCTTCTCCATGGAGAGGAAGTAAGTCATAATCACGGCAATTTCGAGTTATGTCATGTGTTGCTTTAAACTCTTGAAAAGCCTTATCGCCGATCTCCATCAACTTGCGGCTAATTTTTAGTGAGAGAGTAATGAGGAGAAACTCATGACCAATTGGGGGATGTGAGAGAAACTTTGTGCTTGCAAGTCGGAGGGCGGTTTGGGCTTCCAGAATTTGGAGTGGTTCAACAAGGCTCTTCTTGCCAAAATCGTATGGCGAGTCTTTTGTTTCCCAGACACTCTAGCCTCTACGGTTCTCAAAGAAAGGTACTTTCACGACTCGTGCCTTCTCACGACAAGATCGTCCTACAAGGTGTCTAGCTTTTGGAATGGCATACTATGGGGTCGGGGGTAATTAAAGAGGGGTCATGATGGCGGATCAATCCGGGCTCGTCGGTGGAGGTGTGAAAGGATAGGTGGATTCCTAGAGATAAATGTTTCATAGTGCGTGACAACTCTTGAATCCCCGACGGCATGAGAGTTTTGGGGCTCAAAAATGCCGAAGGGGATTGGAATGTGCCTCTTCTCCAACAAGTGCTATGTGCCGATGATGTAGCAAGTGTTTTGCAAGTACCCGGGTCTCTCACAACTATTCTTGAGAAGATTATTTGGCACTTTAGCAAGGATGAAGAATATTCGGTCCGAAGTGAGTATAGGGTGGCTGCTTGTGAGACTCGGTCGGTGGCGAGGACTTCTTCCCCTAGGGCCACAGAGGCGTGGCGGAAGAGTCTATGAATGCTTAAAATTCCGCCCAAGATCCGATCCTTCTTGTGGAAGGTGGGACGAAATTGGATCCCTACGTATGGGTACCTTGCGCGACGAGGAGTGCATATTGAACATTTTTGCCCCTGATGTCCTAAGGGGAAAGAATCTACATTCCATGCCATTTGGGAGTGTATAGAGAGTAGCCAACTGTGGAAGGCGCTTGAGTAGTGAAAGATGATCAAGACTAACTATAATGGGAAGACTCTTGATTTCTTTATTCATACCAAAGTCTATATCTCCATGTTGTCCATATTATCTTTAATTTCGATATTCCGCTGCATTGACAATTTTACTTCCACATGAGTTCGAGCTTTTTGCGGTGCTCATATGGAGTGTTTGGAACCGGCGCAACAACATGGTTCACAATACCCCGGTGAGAATGGAGGTCGAGCTAGTGAATGGGGCCGTTGGGTTCCTCTACGACTTTTGACATGCGTGCGGCCTTTCACGACGCCAACAGCCCTTACCCACCCCTCCTTCACGGTGCCCCCCCTCCCCGGCTCCATAGGTGACGGTCGTGAGCAAGATACGGCTATCCGAGCGATTAGAACAAGATGCGATGTTGGAGGAATCCTTCGAGACTCAAAGGGTATAGTTATCTTTGCCTTTTGTGTTCCTCTAGCTTGGTCCTTTAGTCCTTTGGTGGCAGAAGCTATGTCGGTGTTGTATGGACTCGAGAGGGTTCTAAACCTAGGAGTAAAAAAAGTGGTGATTCAATCGGATTGCGAGGTAGTGGTCAATCTTATCAAGACGAAGTCGATCCCAATGACTGATGTTGTTACATCTAAATAGATAATTTATAAAATAAAATTAGACAAAATAATATTATCAAAATATTAAATAACTAAAAATTGTTCATAATATCATGGAGATATACATATCGGACGATACCAAACAAATTTATAATAACCTTACCTAGAACAAAGGAAAAAGATGGAAGTGTTAAGGCTTGTTTGGTGAACATATGCTTGGAAACGATGAACATATGCTTTCTAAGATACAATGACATATAATAAGAACACCACACAACTAATCATAGCCATTTATTAGAGAGTTCATAACGTTTCATGGAGAAATCTAAGTAATAACTTGGAAAAAAGTTAATAAAATATTCAAATCTATTTAAGAAAAAAAGTTGCCCCGGAAGTGTCGAGGCTCGTTAGATTATCTCCTTAAAATTATATTGAAAAATATGGAGAACTAATTTTCAAATGGTAAGTTGGCCCAATTCGGGTCGGTTCCCACCGATAAGCAGTTCAGTTCAGCACTGGCTTCGAGTGAGATGCCTTATCGCCGAGAGCAGTTAGCACCTTGTCTGGGGGGCGAGTTTCTTGGCTGGTTTGTGCGCCTGTCCTAGCTTGTACTTTGGGTTATGCACCCGAGAGCTCGGCCCCAAGCAATTTCTTAATTGGGGCCAAGAGCAGGCCTCAACACTCTACTAGGTCCATTTTTCTCAGATGTGCCATTGGTTCGTCCGCAAATCTAGTTATCCATGCTAGCGCTGCTCAAGGCTAATTGTGACCCTTGATGGGGCTTGAAAGCTTCCATGTGGTGGCTTTCAAATTGCATTCGGCTCGGATCCATCTTTAATATTGGTTCTCTCATTTTCGGTCATTTGCGGGCAGATAGATGTCTTGACACCAATCGTGCTAATTATAAAAACAAAAAATTAGCCAAATAAGCCACCGAAAGTCTAAAAATTGATAGATAGTCAACTTTTTTGTAAATAGTCACCTTAACTTATTTACGACACTCAAAAAGATAAAAATACACAAAACAATTCCCGCTTATTTTGTGGGGGTTTTTTTTTTGTCATTTTGAGTGTCATAAATAAGTTGAGATGTCTATTAATGAAAAATTAACAAAAAATTTGTTATTATACAAAACGATATAAGTCAAATGACATGACCCTTATAAAAAACGAAATAAATGAAATGTCTTTGAAAGTGTAAAATAAACTGTTACATATATAAATGATTCTCGTTTAAAAAAAAAAAAAAAAAAAAAGATACAAAAGTTTTGGACATGGACCAATATCTATATGTATATAATATAGTAGGAGGGGAGTTGAGGCACGTGGGTAGCTGAGGCACGTGGGTAGGGATATATCGGCAACGTGGACTCATATTTCGATGCGTCGATTTGTGGAGTTTCAGCAATATCTACCAACACATGTTTTTTTCAATCGCATAGTATATTATGTATATATAGTACGCATATATTATATCTATGGGGAATCATCTATCATTGTACCAATAGAAAGAGGAAAAAGAAAGCATGAGGCATCAAGGAGTCAAAAGCAGCTTATCAGCTCCAAAAAGAAGAGCAACCAGAAGCAGGGGAGACAATTCTAGCAAAAAATAAATAAATAAATAAAAGTTGTTTTTATTTCTAGTTTTTGGTTTAGTGTTAACCACGTGAACAAAGCTAATTATGTTTTGCTTTGTGGATTTCAAGCCTCTACATTAAACAACGGGCTATTTTTGATGTGGTTATGGTACTACTACTACATAAACACTTGAGTATGTTTTGTTATGGTTTACTCAGTTTTGATACTTAGAGCCAGGGACAAGCCTAGAGAAGCTCACCACCGGAGGCTAATTTGAAAAAAAAAAGTTTTAAAGGAGTTAATTTGTAAATTTTCAAAGTAAAAAAATTGGTCAAAAGTGTAAAAAAAAAAATTGAGGGGAGACTCAGCCTACTATATCTCCGTCCTTGCTTAGAGCATGCTAACTATTTTGGTGTAATTTTCATATTGTAATACAACTTTTACACTAAATTTCAATTTTGTTCTAATTATTACACCAAAGAAAAGGTTATAAGAATATACTTTCAATTTAATTGATTAAGTGTAATTAAATATCTAATCAAAATATATACTTTTCAATTATTTAATATAAATTGATTAGTTCATAATAATGATTAAACATTTGGTGTATTTAATTAATAGTGTAAAATTGCATCATAAATAGTTTTCGTGTTACCGTCGGAGCACCTTAGCTCCATTTATGGAGTTTTAAATTCTACGTTGGAAACAGTCTAATAAATCTGCTAGTTTTATTTGACCCATTTATTAGACGCTTACTATCTTTTATGTCATTGTGAAGCGTACTAACTTTTACCGCATTACAAAACGGTCATCAAGGAGGCTCATAAATAATTGTGGGAGATATTTTGAAGACCCACCACATCATTAAGGGCCTGATTTGTCCCAAAGAAACTAACAAGATCTCTCAACTGCGAATAGGTGGAGATATGGCACGGCTTCGAGGATGAGTTCATGCCCACCATTAACGTCGAGGCCATCTGCGAGCGAGTTGGGGACTAATTCATAGGACTCATTATGTTGCAAACCCGCAAGGCATTTTATCTCAAATTGAAGTCTTAAAGGCATATTATTGTCCTTTCAAGCTCGCTTAGTGCCTAGGGAATAAATGTATTCATTGTGGCGAAAATTATTATAGGAGCAAGGCTCTCCAGCTATTCAAGAAAATTGGTACCGGGTTACAGCCGATATAAGGGCTTATCGTATACAGTATGATGAGCTTGAATTCCCCTCCAAATATTATTGTATTTTTTCATAAGGCAAACTATAGTGGAACATAACAAATGTGTTTTAACCCTTGTAGCAGTGTATCATTCACATTTCCTTCTTTTTTTTGGAAACACGAAGATTGAAATCTCAAAATAATGACCAAAATGGCGACTAAAAGATGGTAAGAAACCTTTTTTTAAATTTTAATAACCAAGCTATCCAATTTTGACTAGGACGATAAATTCAGGTGTGGTGAAGGTGACTTGTTCGTTAAGAGACAAAGAAGCTCTCAGCACCCAACATGAAATTAAATCTATTAAAGTATAAACCGTCCTAAGAGAGAAAAATTCTTGATTGTTATATCATAAAAATAAGTTGGAACAGGTGACACTGTCCATATATTATTGTCTATGTACATAATAACGTCTTTATTTAATTTGTAAACAGGATGTATGTCTTGCCTATATCGTATAGTCACAAAGTCAATTAAATTTTGAAAATAAAGGAAACTGAAGAAACTTGGTCCGACTAGAGACATTTACTAATTCTACAGATGATATTGGATGATATAAAAATTTAATCATTTACAAAACAAAAAGAGTGAAACAAGCAAAAGAGTCCTAAGCTTTCACAAACCTGGTTTTTCATTACGAATCCACCACCCACCACTGCATATACATGAAGCAACCAATTTCCAAAATGGGAAAAAAGCTAAAGCTACAACCTTGACAATCTAAATATTACAACAAGACCCACCTACCCTCCTCCAATGTACACATAGATATATCCGATGCCTGAACTCCATTGATTCCTGGTTTTACAGACCAATAATTTAGACAAATGAAATCAATCTTTACGGGAAAGAAATCAGAGGCCGACCCAGTGAACCCATGTGAAAAGGCGGCCGATTCTGAAGGGCAACTCGTAGTCCTTGGTGAGGGCAGGGTCTCTTTGCACGGCCTCGGAGTCGGACCAGACATAGACACCGCGCTCTTGCCGACTTCCCGGCACCGTGTTGTCCAACATTACGGCCACAAGAAAAGCTACCACCATGTGCAGAGACAGCAGCGTGTTCAACACGTAGTTCGCCTGAAAACACGTTCGCAACATTTTAACTCCAAGAGCTCGATTTTGGTTTTTCAAAAACAAAAAAAATCACGAATTCGTAAGGGAATCCATACCCCGTTGTATTTGGTACTGAAGGGTCCGTGGGAAGAAACGATGTAAGGTTGAAAATAACTCGGGACAGACAAGTTGGAGTTTGGAGATATGCCGTATTGCTGAAAGTAGGCTGGTACCGAAAGTGAGAAGAACAGAGATAAGCCGACTATGATAATATTTCGAGAGCTTCCCGCCTCGCTGTACCGAAGATTTGACAGCCCTAACGCCGCCAGCATCGCCCACATGAAGCACAAGAGAGCTGCGACCATGACTTCCGGTATCGATGCAATGAACCCTCCGACTTTACCTGTATAAAAAAAGTGTAGGAATCAGAACCAAACGGAAATTTGATTCATGAGAAATTTTGAGTGGGAAAGAAACTGACCAACGAGGGATAAGAGTATCAAAATGCAAGCACCCAATTCGACTGCCCTTCGGCTTCCCATTTTAGTAACGGCAATGGTGTGCACGTTTTCAGTTAAAGTTGTGGAGGCAGTTCCGGTGCCCCACAGAGCAGCCAATATGCTTGAAACGCCCTCCAAACCGATCCCTCGACTAACAACTCCTGGGGTTGGAGGCCTAGATGCCACCAATAACGAAGATGCGTGGTAAGACCCCACCTATGATAATATACAATATAAACCAAAAAATATTACAGCTAAATGTACCTGTAGAATAGAAAAGAATGACTAGTTTTATCTGTAACTAATAATAAACAATCGGAATTATACGACTTATTTGTACATGTTGATCACTGTGGGATTTCTCCGATGAACGCCTTCGGTCGAAAAATAAAATAATTTTTTTCCCTGCAAAAACTCCACGCTAAAGTAGATTCCTACCTATGCATGTTCTGAACTATGAACGCCTTTTGTCCAAAAATGAAATAAAATTATTCCCTGCAAAAACTCCACGCTAAAGTAGATTCCTACCTATGCATGTTCTGAACTACATCTGCTTCAATAATTTGATTTTCTTCTCTAGAATTGCGTGGAATTGGTAATGTTAATAACCTAATAATAGTAAATAACTAGAAACCCTAGCAATGTTAAGTCTATATTGCTAACTCTAGTTGAGTCTATAACAGGTAACAACAAAACATATTCAAGCAGGCACCTTAACATCAAGCAGTAATCTAAATTTCCTGACGTGTGCCGAAAATGCTCATGAAGAAGACAGAGTAAATCTATTTGTTGTTCACACAAAATCAGATGCGTTAGGAAACTAACCGAGTCCACAGACGCGATTAAGGAGACAACACACATAACAAAAGCCATTTTCCAGGAGAAGACTGGAGTACCCCATTGTAAAGGGTAAGGAAACCTAAACCACGGGGAAGATTTTAAAGCATGAGACGTATCAACTCGACAGTGCTTCATCCTTGAAATATGCTTTCTGCAATGTTCAGATACTATATTCGAGGCTGGCACATTTATATCACAACCTTTGTAGCTGTATGCCCCGGCTTCGGTCAGTAAAAAAGCCGCTGCCCAAGTGATTCCCATACCCAAAGGAACCTGCCAATTCAGTAAAACCATATCAAAACTAGCAATTGCTAAGTGGGTACCTTAGAGAGGGCCTGAACCCAGAACCGACCATAAGACTAAGACCTCTTGGCTCGCCTTATCAATAATATTATTATATCACCATTAACCAGGAGGGAAAAGAAATTACTTACCGCGTATATTAGAAATATACGGTGCCCAAAAATGGATAACTTACGCATGTACTGCAGATACAAATATTATTATTTTCAAGTCAGAAACCTACATACTGAAAAATCTTAATCATGATTGGAATGAAATCAGGAGAAACTTCATTATACTTACAAGAGAAAATAAAATAACCAGCAGAATCTGCACCGCCCCAATCTCAAGACAATTGCCAACAAGAGGGAAACCATAACTATAAAAGGAAAGTCCAACTGCAGCAATTGTCGGTGACACAACAACTGGATTAATTACCCTGAAGAGAGGGAAAAAAAAATTGGTCACTGTGAGTGATGAAGAAAATTCCAACACATGCGCTACGTAATGGAAAACTAGCTATATAGAGCTACATCCTATCAAGAAAGCTTGACCGGTAGAATTCAGTTGATAAATCGTGCTCAAAAAGAAAAGAAAAAGAAAAATAAATATATACAAGAGCAAGAGGAGAAAGGGCAGAGTCCACCAAAAGATTCATGGGTCATGAATGTCATAAAACACGCAGACTTAATAAGGAAGCAAATAATTCGGTGATATTTGTCCGCCAGGTTCTTTTTATCAAGACTAGCAGTAAATAAAATTAATAAAAATTCGGTTTCGTTTTAGATACCAACAGAAAAATTTAGATTCATTACTATCAACTTAACACAGAAAAAGAAAAGAAAAGAAAAAAAAATACGCGTAATTGATAACCCCATCTATTCAACTCATTACTTACACACAAATTTATTTGAAGAAGCAAACAACAGTTACACCAACATGTAGTGAATCCTACCTTAAAAACAGTGACATCAAGCCACTATATCCGAGAATTACTTGAAATGCCGAAGATATAATTAAAGCTCCCTGTAGCTCCTTCATGATATGCTTGAAACTCTGCCATGTGAAATGATATTTATCAAGTGAAGCGGCGTGATCAATTGTTGTATGTTTCAAAAACTTGGTCCATATACAATATGTAAGAAAGAGAAAAAACATACATTCCCGTTTAGTTGTTGAAATTCGGGGGAGTTAATGATGGCCAAAGCTGGAGCAAGGAAAACAAATGATGGGCCCTGAATCAGGGGCAACCTGGAACCGAGAGAGGTGTGAAGCAAAGTCGTGAGACCCGACACAAACAGCACCGTCGATACCACATTCGCAGTGTCCTCCTACACAATCCCCACAACACAACACTATACAGAGTCAGAGTCAGACCAAACAAAGTAGATTCCATTTCCAAGACGGAAAACTCACCGGAGATCCTCCCATGGCCGGGACTATGACCAGCGGGACAAGAATCAACGATCCAAGTACCGACAGGTAGTGTTGGAAACCGTATATGCCAATCGGAACTGATACGCCACACACAAACACAACAGAAATAACGAAATGTATGGGAACCCGAATGATAAAATCAAGGAGAAAGAAAAAGCACTAACCAAGTCCAGGAGTGTCTCGAAGTTCATACTTCATATGAGAATGTCTGGCCATATCCCCGGCGCCATGATCGTCGTCATTCACAACCACCACATTGACCGCCGCATTGCCATTAGGCGGTGGCGGCGCCGGCGCCGGCGGTGCGGAAGGTTTCTTTGGAGGAGCCTTGTCCCTCTCGGCCTGCCCGTTGGGGCGGGCTTGGCCCGCTTCGAGATCGGGCTGAGCGGCGGGCCGAGAAGGGAGCGATATCTCGCTGGCATTGGTCTCGCCCGATAATTTGGGCTGGAAATTGGTCTTTTTCGCCCACGTGGTCGGCGCCGATCGGGTCGCTGCCGCGGCCGGCGGCGCCGATCGGTTCTCTGCGGCGGACGGCGGCGCCGGGGGCCACGGTCCCGGGCGGGGACGAGGCTTGGCGTTGGGGTCGGAGCTCGGCATTGTTTTCGGGCACAGCGCTATTCGGAGGAAGGCATGGCAATGGTGAACTACAAGCACAGATCTGAGGTGTGTGTCGTTTCTGGAATCTTGCTTTGGGACAATGCGAGGTTTGGGGGAGAAGAAATGCGAGGGAATTGGAGTGAGGGAATAGGGTTTGTTCGAGTGTGTGTGAGAGTGTGAGAACGAACACCAAGAGAAGCGAGAGTGAGAGAGAGAGAGAGGACAAGTTGCCTTAATACCGCGTCTTTGAACCTTGTAATCTTATGTAATCAATGATAATAATAATAATAACAATATCCTCTCTGATTTTTATTTTTGATATTTGTTTGGATCCTCGTTATTGCATACCAACCGCGACGGGTCGTATCACAAGTTGTCTGTCTGATAAAAAAATAAAAAAAAATTGTCTGTCTGTGATACACAAAATATAATAATGTATATTAAATTGTTCATAAATTGTGTGTTGTTCATTAATTGTTTCTTATTGGAACCAAAGTCTATGTTGTTTTCCAGGAAGAAAATAAAAATGAGTATCGTGGCATTCAGATTGGGCAAAGTGTCTGGAGCATTCCTATTTGATATTTGTGAATGATACAACACTCTTTTGTAGAGCCTGAGAGGGCGAGGTTGATGAAGGCTCGAGGTGTTTAAAGACGTACCAAAAATGGTCGGGAAATTAGTAATTATTAAAAAGTCAAGACTAATTTTCTTTAAGAATTGCTCGAGAAACCTTTGTCGGATGATGTGTAGGGATGGAATCTTGAAACTGTGATTTGCATTACTCAAATGTTGAGGTATGATATATCGACCCGCAAAAGAGAGAATCAAGACCAAGGACCAGGCGAACCTGGTGCAATTTAAAGAGTTGCTCGGTCAAGGGTTGCGATAGGCCTGGAGCAGGAATTGCCCGGTTCAATATCCGAGCAGGAGCCAAAAGCCCAAACCAAGCCTAGATGGGAGACCAAGCCCCAAAAGCACAACCAAGAGTACATTATGGGATAGGCACACTAATCGACCACGAATCCTTGACGGTGACGGGGTTGGGGTCAGAGTGGGAAATGCGCTTGGCGGGACAACTTCTCGCTTAGCCCATCTGAAGCTCCCTCTTGGTACTTGTGTCAAACAAGTTGTTGAAGGAAATCAATCACATTCGGGCCCACTTACCTATTGAATGTAAGCTCCACACATTTTTCCTATAAATCGAGGGCCCTCCTCCTAAAAAAATCTTATACTCTCGGTTAAAACAACATAAATCTCTCATGAATTAGATTAGAGTACCCGTCATTCTAAGAACTTTAATGTCCATAGTTTTGTAGATAAAAAAAATCTAATTATGCCCCAAGCTCCATAAGTTAATAAAACGTCTTTCGAGCTACGTACTATTTTATATTTTCAAAATGTTTAGCTAATTTTACACTACAACATTAGTAATCTCTTTTTTCTCATAAGAAATAGGAGGGTTGGCTTTGAGAATCATAAGGAGTTAAGAAGAAAGTTCTTTAGACTCGAATGGCGGATGGAGAAAGCAATTTTGGGGGATGGATGGTCGACTCTTGCGAAATTGGTCATTCAAGGTATCTCAAGTTATTTCACCACCTATTGTTTTCCAAAATCACTTTGTTTGGCATTGACAAAGAAGCTCAAAAGTTTTGGTGCTCTAAAAGAAATAAAGAAGGTTAAAGTTAACTACCCTTACCAAGTGAGATTTGATTTGTCAACCAAAAAGCTCTTAAGCGTCGGGGTTTCAACAATTCAAAAATATAAGTTTGGCCTATTTTTCGTAAATTTTGATGGAATGGGCCACAAAATTCAATTTTTTTTACTGCAATTGAAGAGTGGAAAATATTGCTAAAATCAAGAAATTCTTCGAGTCACATCCAAGCTCTCGAATTAGGTGGATGGCGGGATATGCTTGCTACTCGGGATCTCATAAAAAATGAACTTCTTTTTCACATTTGGATTGGCTGTAATATGGTCATTACGAGACTACATTTGGCCATCGTATTTAGAGTTGTGTGGAAAAAAATGAGGACTCAGTAAGAGCCCATATATGATTTATTGCTTCGGTCCGAGAGTTCTCAAAGTACTTAAGTGTGCAATCACCGTTTAGACAATCGTCGGAGCTACCTTTGATCATAAAGATTTAGTGTGTAGACCAAAATATAGTATTGGGTCCAAATAGTACTAAGACCCATAGAAACTCAACAATGCAAATAAAATAGATAAAACTCATGTCATTGACGAGGCAAGAACAAACCGATGATTGAGTCTACAATGAAAGTTCGAAGCCAACGTGATCCGGATAAGTTAAATACTGTTATTCGGAATAGATGTAAACATGAAAAGGGCAAATTAGTAATTGTAGGTAAGAGGGTAGATTCTCCAATTTTACAATAAATAGATGTAAACGTGAAGTATAAGTGATGAAATATTCACTAATATCTAGATATATATATTAGAGATTCTGTCTCTAGGAATAGTAACTTAAAAAAGATAAATGAGAAAGAGAAATACGAGTGGAAAGAAAGAGGATTTATTCACTGATTGAGTGGTTATACATGTACAAAAGCACCCAGATAGTTGACGTTGTATCTAAAAAATGCCATCGCTTCTTATACACTCATTATTTAGTGAAGGAAATGAAAAATCGAGCAAACCAGCTTGAAATAAAATATAGAGAAAGACTTATGCAATGACAGAATAATGTTTGGAATTGATGATCCAAGAAATGATGGGAGAAAGACATGAAGATCAACGATGAACAAAGGCAAATAGAGTCACAAATGAGAGGAATATAGATTATTGAAGAGGATCAAGAAGATAGCGATAGATTAGCAAAATATGTTAATGAAGCGGAAGAAACAATTCGTCTCAATCTACGAGAAGCTGGTAAAAACAAGTGCATAAACGTTGAAGAATTGTGGATGGTGGAGGAACCGAGAGTCTTATCCAAGGTTGTCTGATAGATAGAAAATGTTTGAAGTTTAGCAAAAGCGCGCTCGAGAATCGGAAGAACCAAAAAGATAGACCAAGATGATCGAACGAAATAAGAATTCCATAGAGAAAACTAGAATTCACAAAATAACGAGCAATTGAGAAGATAAATGTGACAATTAATACATGATCAAATCACAAGACAAGCTCGATCTCCTTTTTTTGGAGAAAGCTTCTAGTAGAACCAAAGCCAAAAAGATTTCAACCTGATGAAAAGTCCAATCATTTTATGTTCTTCTTGGTTTATCAACAAACAATCTATTTAGAGAAACATAGTAATGCAATGCAATGCTCAACCTCGCGTAATAAGGTCAAGTCTTTAATATGACGTGTATTTAACAACTGCATCCGAATAAAAAATGAATCCATGACATCATAAAGTATTGGAAGATCCTTGCCACACGATCTTCTTCCCACCATCTCAAGACAAGGTGACATGTAATTTAAGATACATAAATGCTAAGACACTCAAACTGCACGCATTTTCGAGGAGGAAAATGAAGTGAGCCAAAGCGACATCATTGCGACACTTGTTGGAAAATATACAAAGTTTTTCAAAGCGACTATTCATCAACCCAAGAACGTCCACAGAGTGAGTGGCTAACTTCCTTGATGAATTTAGAAAGGTGATTGTAAAATGAGACAAACAAAGACATTGATCCACCGAGCCGGTGGCCTCCTTGAGTGAGACTTAACGGGGTGAATGTTGATTAAGAAGTTGATATGCAGTGATCGAGGTTCAATTCAATCTCTAAGGGGTTAGATTGGAGAAAGACCTTAGCTTTTATAAAATAAATGTCTTTTACCAAACTAGTAGACGGAATGGTCTTAAATTTGATGAGTTCGTGTCACTCAGAGGGAGAGGCTCCTCCCCCTTGTGCGCTTGGAAGAAACTCGTGCAGATTTGCCTTCTATATGGCTAAATATAATTTAAACTTTCTTTAAAAAAAAAAAAAAAAATCCCGCCGTCACGTGACTTAAAAATGGCGGGAAGCAAGTCACGTGTCGTCTTCAACCAATCGCCCCCGCCATTTCCACATCGTCAAAGAAACATCTACTTAAAAAGAAAAGTAAGAAAACTCTTGCCTTTTTTTTTTTTTAATAGAAAAAGATAAGATGCAAAAAACACAGCGAGTTCTCCATTTCTTTTATGAAACCCTAACACACCAACCTAACGAGTTCTCTCCGAATCGTAATTTTGAGGGTTCCAGGGTTAGGGTTTAGTTGCGAATTTGATGGGGAAGAACAAGGTCACGGACGAGCTTGTCTCCACCGTCAGATCGATCGTCGGCTCCGAGTACTCCGACATGGATGTTGTAAGAGCCCTCCACATGGCCAAGAACGACCCCACTGCCGCGATAAACATCATCTTCGATACTCCGAACTTCAAGTCCAAGGGAATTTTAGGGCTCCAGAAGAATCAAGAGCTATCTCGCCGGAATTCAGAGCCCGTCCTCGCGAGTTCTGAGGAAATCGGTGACCTTGACGCGGGAAAACGCTCTTCGGAGACCGGAGACAGAGACGGAGAAGGTCTCAGTGAATCCCAAAACGGCGATGTTTGTGAAAGGAGCGTCGAGAGCTCGGTAGATGAAAAATGGTGGTTAGTCGGTTGCTGTGAACTGGCTGGGCTGTCGACGTGCAAAGGAAGACGGGTCAAATCCGGCGACGAAGTGATTTTTTCGTTTCCTTCGAAGATTGTTTCAACTTCGCCCTCGCCGGGGAAGGCTTTTGGGAAGGGACGGCAAGCCTCGGCGTGTACCGAGATTGTCAGGTTCTCGACGAGAGATTCCGGGGAGGTAAATTGGGTGATAGATTGTGGATTCAATTGGTCTGTATCTGAATTCTTTTTTACCCCATAAATTTTGAAGCTTTTTACATTTTATGGGGTCTGGCAGATTGGTCGAATACCCAACGAATGGGCGCGGTGTCTTTTGCCTCTTGTGAGAGACAAGAAGATTAGAGTTCAGGGTTCTTGTAAATATGCTCCTGAAGTGTTGAGTAGTATGGACACTATTCATTTGTCTGTTGGGTGAGATATCTATGATTTATAATAATGCTTCTCATGAGCTTATAAATTATGCCTAACAAGAATATGGAACTCCACTGTGCATACGCTGTGTCTCTTCATAGATAACGCATTGTGAGTATTGATTGGTGTAGTTTCTTTTGTTTCAGCGTGTATGTCAATAGCTCTATGTTACGAAAGCAACACGATACATCGCTTAAAGCGGCTACTTCCGATGAATCAGTGGTTCATCCTTTCCCTACATTGTTTCGGTTGCTAGGCCTGACTGCAACAAAGAAGGTAATAATTGGAATTTATACGTCGTGATAATCATTTGACAAAGGGTGCTCATTTTTCACTGTTTCTAATAGGCAGAGTTTACTCCTGCTGATTTATTAACGAGGAAGCGCCCTTTAGACTCCAAGGTTAGAAAAGGTTCATATATGAATATTTTCTGCAACAACGTCCACCGTTTAATTTGGCTCGAAACATTAATTGAACAGGGGGACTCTAGTATTGGTGCCTCATCTTTGCATCTGAGAAAGCTTACAAATGCTTCAGAGAGTGGTAACGAGAATGCGGATGAGGAGCCCATTTCAGATGCTGATTTAGAAAACATTGTTGGCGTTGGAAACGCTGATGAGTTAGAGGTATTGTGATTTAGCACGTTTGCTCTTCCTATATTTCTAAATTTAACATCTGCAGTTTCATTTTTTTAGGAAAGTGACCCTCCTAGTACACTTCAATGCGAACTTCGCCCTTACCAAAAACAGGCTCTCCATTGGATGACACAACTCGAAAAGGGTCAATGTATGGATGCAGCTGCAACGACCCTTCACCCTTGCTGGGAGGCATATCAACTTGCAGACAAGTATGTATCAGAATTCTAATTTTCTTACTTTCTCTGCTATCCCTTTGATTTATAGAATTTTTCATGACTCGATGCTTTCCTCTGAGTTTTGTATAGGCGAGGGCACGTTGTGTACCTGAATGCATTTTCGGGTGATGCCACAACGGAATTTCCGAGTACTCTTCAAATGGCAAGAGGAGGAGTACGTCTTCTATCTCATAAATACTAACTACAGTGTACTTAATACTGACTTGTAGTTTATAAAAAAAATAAAAAAATAATGCTGACTTGTAGTGGATTTGAAGATTCTGGCAGATGCTATGGGCCTGGGGAAGACCATCATGACCATAGCTCTCCTTGCTTGTTCAACAAGAGCTGTAGAGGTTAGTGAAGTTAGGAGTACTTCAGAAGTGTCTGTAAACCTCGGAAAAAAGGCGGTCAAGTTTCCAGGTTTTGATAAATTAATGAAGCAAAAGAAGAGTATCGTGGATGGTGGCAGTTTGATCATATGTCCAATGACTCTGCTTGGACAGTGGAAGGTACTTGTGTTGGTTTGGTTCTTTATGCTTGTCATTCTGTATTGATGCTATTAACTCATTATTGCACGATCAAGAAATTATGCCATTCTGAGAACCATAACATCTAGCTTTGCTCTCAGGCAGAGATTGAAACTCATGTGCAACCGGGGTGTTTATCTGTCTATGCTCATTATGGACAAAGTAGGCCTAAGAATGCAAAAGTTCTAGCTCAGAGCGATATTGTGATCACAACATATGGTGTACTTGCCTCAGAATTCTCCACAGAGGTAATTCCGTATCCTAAGTAGAATTGGAATTTGGCTGCTGACGTAAAATGTGCTATTCGCCATGCAGAATGCTGATGAAAACGGGGGACTATATTCTGTTCGGTGGTTCAGAGTAGTTCTAGACGAGGCACATACAATTAAATCGTCCAAAAGTCAAATTTCTATGGCAGCTTCTGCTTTAGTTGCTGATCGTCGGTGGTGTCTTTCTGGTACTCCTATCCAGGTGAAGCTTTTGCTAAAACTACGTATACTTGCTGCTTTATAAATTTCTCTTTTCTGAATAAGACAAAATGATTAGTTCAAGTACATTTTTCTTTGCCTTCGAGATATGCCATTCATGAAGCAAATAAGAAGAAAGACCATATATTAAACCCAAAAAGTGCAATGAAGAGGATACTATATCCATACGTGTAAGACCTTTGAATTAAAATTCCTAAAGAATTGAAAACTATTAATGTGGGCACTGGTTTTATGAAATGCTGAGATTGGATTGATCCAACTATTTTTTTTTTTAATTCAGTGTGCTGACATCACTTTCTGATTGCAGAATAATTTAGAGGATTTATACAGCCTGCTACGTTTTTTGAGGGTAGAACCATGGGGTAACTGGGCATGGTAAGCTTATTCAGTCTTGACATTCTGTGACAATGTTGACTGATGGTAGATATACTATTTGGTGTACTTCATATGCTTGTATTAATGTAGGTGGAATAAGCTAATTCAAAAACCTTTTGAAGAAGGTGATGAAAGGGGCTTAAAATTGGTTCAGTCTATCTTAAAGCGAATCATGCTAAGGAGAACAAAGTCTAGCACAGATCGCGATGGCAGGCAAGTCTAACACGCCATTTAATTAGCTTTCTGTATGCTATACGTCTTAAGGGTTTTTTTTTTTTTTTTTTTTTTTTTTTGGGCAGACCGATTCTAGTCCTTCCTCCGGCTGATATCCAAGTGATGTACTGTGAGCTCACAGAGGCTGAAAAAGACTTCTATGAGGCCCTTTATAAAAGATCGAAGGTATATTCGCGTCTGCAAAACTGCACTTGGGCAGGAAGTGCTATCAATTTGGTATTTGTTCATAAATTTATAAAAGCCTTGCTGCGCTTAACAATTATCCTTGGCATCTCAGGTAAAGTTTGACCAATTTGTCGAGCAAGGACGTGTTCTTCATAACTACGCTTCCATATTGGAGTTGCTCTTACGACTTCGCCAATGCTGTGATCACCCGTTTCTTGTAATGAGGTGTCTAACCCAACACATTTCTCTCGAGTTCCACGATCCAGTAGGTTTCATACTTTCCTATATAAATCACTTTCTGTTTTATGATCGAATGCTTGGATATATGCAGTCGTGGAGATACCCAAGAATATTCGGATTTGAATAAGCTAGCAAGACACTTCCTAAAAGGCAACAAGAGCTGTGTGGATGGGGATGTCAAAGACGTTCCTTCCAAGGCTTATGTGAAAGAGGTTGTGGAGGAGCTCCGAAAGGGAGAAGAAGAAGAGTGTCCGATATGCCTTGAAGCATTTGAAGATGCAGTGTTGACACCGTGCGCTCATCGTCTATGCCGTGAGTGTCTACTTGCAAGTTGGCGAAGTACAGCTTCTGGGTTATGTCCCGTTTGTAGGTATTCAAACATTTCACTTATTTTTCTTTTATTTTGTTTTGTTTTGTTTTGTTTTGTTTTTGTTTTCTGGTTTTAACCTTTACTATTACAGGAGAACTATAACCAGGCAAGATCTCATTACAGCCCCCGCAGAAAGTCGGTTCCATGTTGACATTGATAAAAATTGGGTGGAATCGACCAAAACTGCTGCTCTGTTGCTAGAGCTTGAAAAACTACGTATTTCCGGATCCAAGAGCATTATATTCAGCCAATGGACTGCCTTTCTTGATATTTTGGAGATTCCTCTTTCTCGGTAATATATTTTGAGCATTTTAAATACATCTTTATCACATTGATACGATTGAAACACCTAACTGAAAAATCCACAAGGCCATACATCCTTTAAATAGTTTCCTTTTTCAGAAACAAGACTATTGCTTGCATTTGAATGTGTTAAGCCTGGTGCTTTGTTTCTCCTTGTCTGATCAATCATCCAGCTTTTCTCTTGCAATTATTCCAGTCGATGCATAAATTATTCTCTGATCTAATCCATATCAATAGAGGACATATAATCGATGAGTTAAGTTAATATCAGGATTTTTGTCAATATCATAACAAATGTGTTTCCAGGAGCAAAATTCAGTTTCTCCGGCTAGATGGGACACTGAGTCAACAGCAACGTGAAAAAGTGTTAAAGGAGTTCTCCGAAAACAGCGACATCCTGGTTTGTTCCTTTTAGGCATTGTGCATTTCATAATTTACTGAAATGCCCTTTAAGCCTTTGCTAATTTTTTTTTAATGTATTACTATCAGGTGTTACTGATGTCACTAAAAGCTGGAGGAGTTGGAATAAATCTAACGGCAGCTTCCAGTGCTTTTGTCTTGGTATGGAATAACGTAGTCCTCAATTGCACATCTCGTTTTGCCTCTGAGATCTGGGCTTGAACAAAAATTGCTCTATTTGTAGGATCCGTGGTGGAATCCAGCCGTGGAGGAACAAGCCGTGATGCGAATCCATCGCATTGGACAAACAAAAAACGTTACAATTAAGCGATTCATTGTGAAGGTTCAGTTTTTTTTTTTTTGTTTTTTTTTTTTTTTGTTTTTTTTTTTGTTTTGTTTAAGTCATCAACTCCTTCAACTGTGATTCTCATACGGCATTTTGAGCTTGTCACATTTGATGAAATAATAAGAATGAGTGGGCATTTAGGGTACGGTGGAGGAAAGAATGGAAGCCGTGCAAGCGCGTAAGCAGCGATTGATTTCTGGTGCCTTGACCGATCATGAAGTTCGAAGTGCCCGCATTGAAGAACTAAAGATGCTTTTTGCTTAGTCTTTCTTTGCTTTTCCTTCTCCATCGCCTGTTTAGTCGCAGAAGATGGTGTTTAAAGTTTATAATTTTTCTGTCTATAAGCCCTTTTCCAATCTTTTCCTTATTGTTTTGAGTCATTAAACTAAAAAAAAAAAAACTGTGAGTTGTGTTGTGACCTCCTAATTTTTTTTATAAAGAAGAGGTCTATAATATTCCAAAGTATATGCATTAAGGAACAAAACAATACAGTTACAGTAATACAATATCGGATACATTCTATCAAAGGTTAGGGATATTTTACAGAAAAAATTTACCGCCATAATTGACTGTAAAAAACGGTAAGATTATATTTTCACTACAAAAAAACATTGTCATTGCAATGGATGATCTTTAATTTGCTTGTCGCAATTCCTATTGTGTAGATCAGACGTGCGATAATACTTTTTCCATGCACAAGTATTGGAGACGATGGTGGTATGATATTCAAAACGACAAAGAAATGGCTTGTTATATGACTGTTTCCCAGAATTTCTGCGAAACCATGAAAGCTTGCTCGTCCATCAGAGTTGCCAAGAAACTCCACGCCCAACTCATCTCCACTGGCTTCGACACTTCTGTTTTCCTCCAGAACCATCTCTTGCACTCCTACTCAGCTTGTGGCTCCATAGACGACGCCCACAGAGTTTTCTCCGCCATTGACAGTCCCAACGTCTTTAGCTGGAACGCCATTATCGACGCCCTCTTTGATTCGGGTCAGGTCAGACTGTTCGACGAAATGCCTCAAAAAGATTCCGTCTCGTGGACTACCATGATGTCCGGCTATTTCCGCAACAGCCGTCCCGGCCAAGCGATCAGAGTCTTCACTTTCCACGGTTGGCGTTTCTGACCCCTTTTCTTTGACTTGTGCCATGAAAGCCTGTGGGAGTCTCGGCGCAATCGCACTGGCTCGTCAACTCCACAGTCTCGTGGAGAAGCTGGATTTCTCGAACAACATGCCGGTTCAGAGCTCGGTCATCGACATGTACATAAAGTGCGACGCGGTTGTCTCTGCCGAGAAGACGTTTTCGAGGATCCCGAACCCCAGTTTGTTCTGCTGGAACAGCATGGTGTACGGCCACTCTAAGCTTTACGGGGCAGCGAAGGCGTTCGAAACGTTCACTAGGATGCCCGAACGCGACTCCGTGTCTTGGAACACCATGATCTCCGTATTCTCTAACCACGGCCTCGGGGCCCGCAGTCTTGCCTCGTTCGTTGAGATGTGGGACCAGGGAATTCGACCGAATTAATTGTTATTGAAATTTGGTTAATTGTTATTTAAAATTTTGGTCAATAATTATTGAAATATGATCAACAACAATTGAAACTTAATTAACTAAACTTTGGTTAATAACTATTGAAATCTGGTTAAGGAATTTGAATTATTCTATATATTGAATAATTAAATATCTCTAACAAATCTAATGGCTATAACTAAAAATTCCCTTTTTAATAAAAAAACAATTTAAACTGAACGAATTTAAATAAATTCGTTTAATTTTTGGATTTTATATTTCTAGATATTTAAAATTTTAAATCGACTCCGCTAATTTATTTAAAGTTATTTGTTTCAATTATGTAATAAAAATTGAACCAAATAGCTCGACGCCAGGATGATAAAAAGCTTAACACCTCTGATCCTTAATTACTTTATTTTTTCAATAGTAAAAAGAAAAAAAGGAAAAGGTCGTCTTATTCAAAACCCCAATTATGAAATCCCTTCTCTCCCACTTCACACCTCGGAACGCCCAGTTCTTATATAGAGAGATTCGCTTCTTCTTAACCCGAAATGGGGAGAGGAAAGGTTCCTGGTACTCCCGGGAACAGATCCAGTGGAGACGGGGCCTGTAGCTCAGAGGATAAGAGCACGTGGCTACGAACCACGGTTTCGGGGGTTCGAATCCCTCCTCGCCCACAACCGCCCAAAACAGGAAGGACCTTTCCCTTTGGGGGTAGGAAAATCATGATCGGGATTGCGGACCCAAAGCTAAAGCTTTGGAATTTGGGCGTGGGTCTTTTGTCGAAATGGATGGAAGGGCCTTACTCTTTCTTTTTCTTTGGAGACGGAATTGTTAAAGCCGATGTTCCTTTTAGAAGGGCAAAATCTAAATATAGTGTTGAACAAGTAGGTGTAACGGTTGAGTTCTATGGCGGTGAACTCAATGGAGTCAGTTATGGTGATCCTGCTACTGTGAAAAAATATGCTAGACGTGCTCAATTGGGGGAAATTTTTGAATTAGATCGTGCTACTTTGAAATCCGACGGTGTTTTTCGTAGCAGTCCAAGGGGTTGGTTTACTTTTGGACATGCTTCTTTTGCTCTGCTCTTCTTCTTCGGACACATTTGGTATGGCGCTCGAACCTTGTTCAGGGATGTTTTTGCTGGTATTGACCCGGATTTGGATGCTCAAGTGGAATTTGGAGCATTCCATCAAATCATTTTATTTATTTATTTACTTGCTAATTTAATTTTTAAGGTGAATGATAGAGGTAAAGAAACGCTTGGGAGAAAAGAAAAATAAAAATAAGGGGAAAAAAGTCGGAAGAAACGGAAGTACTTTTTAGCAGTCCTGGAAACCTAAACGCGAACCGAACTCTTCAGAGTTTTTCCTAAAAAAAATTAATAGTCAAATCGCTGAAGAAACCCGAAGCCAAGAAACGCCAAGGTTTCGATCTAATCGAATTGCCCTATCGAAAGAATTCTGCGTTTCAGGTAAAGTTTCCGAACCCTCTTCTTTGTGCGCTTCGCAGATTAAATATTTGTAAGATCATCGACGGAAGAAAAAAAAAATGGCCAACTCGGTAAAGGATTAAGCTTTAGAATTGGCTAGGAAATTCAACGTTGAGATGGCTAGTTCAGCTGTCAAATTTAATTTCTTCCCGTATCACACTCACTTATCTCTGCGAACCCATGTTGTTCATAATCTTTATAATGCTCAGAAATAACTTAGTTGAAGTATATTAGAATTTAGTGAAAGCTGTTGATACCTCGTTGCAACTTTGCTCGACAAAGTATCAAGTTTTGCTGGTGACATATTCATATATATATATATATATATATATATATTTATTTACTTGTAATCATCTGCTCAATTCGTGTAGTTATTAGAACTAGATATTGACAGGTTAGGGGTTAGGATAATTAGAAATCATATTAGCCTATAAATAAGGGAGATTAAGAGAGTGGAAGACATGGAAATGGTATCAAGAATTAGAGCATTGAAGAAACTGGAGAGAGCACGTACCTCTGGAAAGTCCGATACTATCATTGCATTTCCTTTCGTTGTAGTACAATCAATACAAAAATATCAGTAGTATATCACAGATGAGTAATATGCTCCAGTGTCAGTAATCGCGTTGTGTTCTTAGACTAAGTTAAAAGTAGAGTTTTTGTAGATTTACCGTTGAGAACTGTGATAAGCTAGTCAAAAATCATCTCTGCTTGTTCTCTCTTTTATTTATTTCACTGTCGAAATCTTTCTAATTAGAAATACAAAACCCAGTAACTTGTTGAATTAAGGAACAAAACAATACAGTTACAGTAATACAATACCGGATACATTCTACCAAAGGTTAGGGATATTTTACAGAAAAAATTTACCGCCATAATTGACTGTAAGAAACGGTAAGATTATATTTTCACTACAAAAAAACATTGTCATTGCAATGGATGATCTTTAATTTGCTTGTCGCATTTCCTATTGTGTAGATCAGACGTGCGATAATACTTTTTCCATGCACAAGTATTGGAGACGATGGTGGTATGATATTCAAAACAACAAAGAAATGGCTTGTTATATGACTGTTTCCCAGAATTTCTGCGAAGCCATGAAAGCTTGCTCGTCCATCAGAGTCGCCAAGAAACTCCACGCCCAACTCATCTCCACTGGCTTCAACGCTTCTGTTTTCCTCCAGAACCATCTCTTGCACTCCTACTCAGCTTGTGGCTCCATAGACGACGCCCACAGAGTTTTCTCCGCCATTGACAGTCCCAACGTCTTTAGCTGGAACGCCATTATCGACGCCCTCTTTGATTCGGGTCAGATCAGAGAGGCCGAGAAACTGTTCGACGAAATGCCTCAAAAAGACTCCGTCTCGTGGACTACCATGATGTCCGGCTATTTCCGCAACGGCCGTCCCGGCCAAGCGATCAGAGTCTTCACTTCCACGGTTGGCGTTTCTGACCCCTTTTCTTTGACTTGTGCCATGAAAGCCTGTGGGAGTCTCGGCGCGATCGCACTGGCTCGTCAGCTCCACAGTCTCGTGGAGAAGCTGGATTTCTCGAACTACATGCCGGTTCAGAGCTCGGTCATCGACATGTACATAAAGTGCGACGCGGTTGTCTCTGCCGAGAAGACGTTTTCGAGGATCCCGAACCCCAGTTTGTTCTGCTGGAACAGCATGGTGTACGGCCACTCTAAGCTTTACGGGGCAGCGAAGGCGTTCGAAACGTTCACGAGGATGCCCGAACGCGACTCCGTGTCTTGGAACACCATGATCTCCGTATTCTCTAACCACGGCCTCGGGGCCCGCAGTCTCGCCTCGTTCGTCGAGATGTGGGACCAGGGAATTCGGCCGAACCCCATGACTTACGCCACCGCTCTCAGCGCTTGCGCGAGCCTGAACGACTTCCGATGGGGAACCCATTTGCACGCTCGCATCATCCGAACCGAACCGCGTCTCGAGTCTTTCGTGGGGAATGGGCTGATCGACATGTACGCGAAATGCGGACGCTTGAGACCCGCTAGATCAGTGTTCGATGCGTTGAAGGAAAAGAACGTGGTTTCATGGACTTCCTTGATAAGTGGAGTCGCACAGTTCGGCGGAGAAGAAGCTTTGGAGCTCTTCAATCAAATGCGACGAGCTTTCGTCGCCCCTGACGAGTTCACATTGGCCACGATTCTTGGGCTTTGTTCGACTAAGGATTTTCTTTTCGCCGGAGAACAGATACACGGATTCGCGATCAGAACTGGAATTATGTTCTCGATTCCCGTAGGGAATGCTCTCATCATGATGTACTCAAAGTGCGGGAACGCCGATAGAGCGACCCGCATCTTCGAGCTCATGCCGGCGAGAGATATAATATCACAGACGGCCATGATCACCGCTTACTCTCAGGCGGGCCGAGTCGAGGAAGCCAGAGAATGTTTCGAGAAAACGCCCGAGAGGAATGTGGTAACCTGGAATTCGATGCTCGGCGCGTATATCCGGAGTGGTTCATGTGAAGAAGCTCTCAAACTTTACAAGTCCATGCGCAGCAAAGGAGTGAATCCCGACTCGATAACGTACGCGACTGCGATCGGCGCATGCGCCGATTTAGCAGCATCGAATCTCGGAACCCAAATCGTCGCTCACGCCGAGAAACTCGGGCTCGGCTCCGACGTCGCGGTCGCCAACAGCGTCGTCACGTTCTATTCGAAATGCGGACGAACGGAAGAGGCCCGGAGGGCTTTCGATTCTATACGCAACAAGAATCTGATATCTTGGAACGCGATAATGGCGGGTTTCGCTCAGAACGGCGAGGGAAACAAAGCGATAGAGACTTTCGAGGAAATGTTACGGACGGGCTGCGAGCCTGACCACATAAGCTTCGTCTCCGTGCTCTCGGGGTGTAGCCATTCGGGTCTCGTGGAAGAAGGGAAACGCTTGTTCGGCTCGATGGTCGAAGATTTTGGGATCTCTGCCACGGCCGAGCATTTCGCGTGCATGGTCGACCTGCTCGGAAGAGCCGGGCTTCTCGAGGAGGCCAAGGGTTTGATCGAGAGCCCGGGGTTCAAGCCGAGCCAGGCCGTGTGGGGTTCTCTGCTCAGCGCCTGTCGGACACGTGGCGAGTCAGGGTTGGCTGAGATGGCCGTGAGGCGTTTGGTCGAACTGGGTGCAGAAGATTCCGGATGTTACGCCCTTCTCGCCAGTCTATACTCCGAGTCGGGACATGTAGAGGCTTTCGCGGACGTGAGGAAGGTAATGAGAGAGAGGGGGGTTCAAAAGAATCCCGGGTGTAGTTGGATTGAGGTTGAAAATCGGGTTCACGTTTTCACGGCAGACGATTGTGATCATCCGCGGATCGGGAACGTGTACACAATTCTCGGAAATTTGATTGAGAATATGGAAGGAACAAGACGATATGGATCGAGGAGAGTGAGTTTCGAAAGCAACAGTGTCGAAAACTTCATCGGGAACTAATAAGTTTTACATTATAGCAAAGAATAGCCAATCTTGCGTTCTTAAGCTCTTGTCATTCAATTTTTCCGGGTCTAGCTAGTTTCATTTTGTCAAATTTTCTAGGACAACATATACTATATAGGCCAATTGCCAAAATCAAAACTTGTGACTTTATTTAGTTTTTCTTAGGATGTAAATAATATGTTGCTTATAGTACATTTGTAAATAATTTTATTTTTTAGCTTAATCAGAAGGAATTATTTCTTTGATCATATCTCATGTTGTTCTTACTTAGTGAAATACGAGCCTAAATATCCCGCATGTTGCCGTGAAAATTTATTGTTCATCAATAAATATGTTGGATAAAATAATAACAGAATAAATTACATCAAATAGTTATTATAACCTAGCAACATATATTAAGGATTCAACTCAATATATGTTTGAGTCTTACATGATATTCGCATGTTCCATATCTTGTGACAATAATTTTAATTACTATATTGTTAGGCTAAAATTTTAACCTAAAGGATTTAAATCAATCATATGCTAAATTCTCCAGTAATAAAATGATGAAACATATTATAAATTAGTAACAAACATAATAATAAATATAAGTTTTATACGGCATATATTTTTAGTGTAGAGGTTTACAAATTTTTTATTTCATAAACACTTGGATCAAATTAGCAACAGGTTTAACAAAATATTCACAATTTTAATTTTACTATTTTAGCTTATATATAAATGCATCAAAACATGAAGAAAAAAAAAACATAATCATTCTAAACTAATGGATTAAGATATAGGCAACATTCTAAGTTTTCTTAACAAAATAGCTATTGTTCGAGGTCTTTTTTTTTTTTTTTTAATAGAAAATTAGCAAAAAAAAAAAAAAATAGCCTAATTATATTAATAACGTATAAAACATTGAGACTATACATAAAGTATTAACAATTGGTTGATTTTAATTTTTTTATTTTTATTTTTATCACTCATCTTTTTTTTTTTCTTTTTTTTTTTTCATTTTATAGGGTTAATTCATTTTTTTCGATTACATATTCTTTAGATTGTAAATAAAATATTTACACTTTATATAAATTATTTACACTTAGTACTTTTGGAACTTATTAATTCTTGACTATTTTATTAATTTTAAATAAATTATTGAGATTTTAGAGTTGCTAGTTTCTATTTATTATTTAGCAAAAATGATCATATTATTTATAAACACGAATAAAATTTAAATTTTACAAAGCAATCTGAAAAAACAATTATGTTACATATAATTTATATAGCAGACTATCTGAGCGATATATTTTTATATGAACATCTATTATATTTTCATTACTATTTATAACTCATATGTTGTTGCATTCATATGTTATATATGCATAGAAAAATTATTTTATTATAATAAAGTTAGACATCTATGTTCTTAATTAAAAAGTTCGTGAACGATTACTATAAAAAAAAAAAAAAAAAAAAAAAAAAAAAAAAAAAAAAAAAGTTCAACAGCAAAGGAAATAATTTTCCAGAGATATACATACAATACAAAATATATATCAAATATTGTTAAAGATAAACACACTAAAACAAAAAAGCGGGCTGAATAACTAACCAAAATAGCCCATCTATTTTTAAAGAGATTTATAAACAACTAGCTTACTTATAGAGTGGACTTTTAAATTATAGCTCAACTATCTATTTATATAGGGAAATAGCCCATATTTCTCATACTTCCAAAATTGCCATTGGTTTCATAAAACTTCGTTCTTATTTGTTTGTTAATTCTAGATTTTTTCCAGTTATTCATCATCGGATTTGAATCATGGAATCGTTCGCCAAATCGGAGACATGTATTTTGTTTTTTCGAATGGTAAATAATATTTACTATCGGATGGCCCGACTGTAAATATTATTTACCATTAAAATTATCCTGCGATTTGCAACCAGGATATTCGACAACTCATTTGGAGTAGTAGGATCATTGATTTCGTAGATGTTCTTCTATTGTTCTTATATTATCTATTCGTTTAGGTTAGTCATTTAATCCTTCTTAGTTTACGTTTGTCTAGTGTAGGTGTTTAGGTTCTTTAGTTTCTTACAACTTCGTTCTTATTTGGTTGTTAATTCCAAATTTTTTCCAATTATTCATCATCAGATTTGAATTATGGAATCGTTCGTCAAATCGGAGACAAATATTTTGTTTTTTTCGAATAGTAAATAATATTTACTATCGGATGATCCGATAGTAAATATTATTTACTATCGGATGGTCCAATAGTAAATATTATTTACTATCGGATGGCCCGATAGTAAATATTATTTACCATTCGAAAAAGCATATTTTATAGTTAATCTAACAGAGAATTGATAGGAGATGCGGGGAAGGGTTTCGATTATGGTGTTCTATGGGTTAATCGAATTGGAAATAATATATACTTACCATTTTTTCCAAGTCTGAGAACGGAGACGCTTCGTCGGCTTCGGAAGTGGCAAAATCAGAAAATTTGTGGCGGAAAAGGAGGTCGGACGCAATATCGGAGGATTGAGGGATTTGAAATCGACGGAGAGTTCGGAGGCAATATCGGAGGATTGAAGGATTTGGAGTCGGATACGAAAATTTTGGTGTGTATTTGATGATGGGTAAGATATGAATATAATATTGTTTGGTAGTGGATTGGGCTAGTTACCTAATTTAAGTAATAGTTGGGCTACAATTTTAAAAGAGGTGGTCAATTTTGGCTAGATACCTAACCGGCCCCTATAAAGTCCAACTATTAACATAGTTAAGCGAATGAGAATAACTTTATCAAATTTCAATACTACCCTTAAAAACAAACTCACGCTAAATCAGATGCGATTAACCCAAATAACCCATCGATCCTTCCTTCGTCGACTGCCATTCCTTCGTCGAACGTCGATACTTCAACTGCCACCGTACTCATCCTCATCAACCGCCTTCACGAGTCGTTTAGCAAACGTCGATTTCTTTTGCCCTAATCGATTTTGTCAACTGTCAATATTGCCTCAATCGTTCACCGATATTGCCGTCGTGTCCATGCGTGTCACATGGACAAATTACCCAATCTGCACGGTGTCGCTCCAGACGAGCTTGGTGCCGGCGTGATCGGAGATCCGTGGCGCCGCTGTTCGAGATCGTTTTTGAAAGAAGATCGTCGTAATCGGATTAACCTTCACAGTTAATCTGATTAACTATCATAGTTAATACACAGAATTGGACTTGCGACCTTCGAACGACCGGATCGGCGTAACATCAACACTCATCAATGTTCGAAATCGTTTTGAGAAGAGGTTCATTACTGTTAATTAGATTAATCTTGACAATTATTAAGATAAACTGCGACAATTAATCAAATTCACTACGAAAGTTAATCGTATTAACCATCGTCTGTCTCTTCCTACGTGGACTTCGGGGGTCACCGACGGCGATGGCATGGCGGCGTGAATCTCCAGAACCGCCCTGATTCTCAGACTCGACTGTCCTCCGATCGTCGACGATTCTCTCGATGCCGGAGAAGAAGTTCTCCATCGCTCAAATCGCACGACCTCAAACAAGATCGCGGCGAGGATCGGATACTCGTTGACCGTGTCTTCTTCGTCGACGACGAATTCTTTTTTGGAATTTTGATTAATATTGACTATTTACCTAAATAAGTTGATATTTTGAATATTATTTTAATCATCCCTTATTAAGTGTTAATACAAAATATATATAAAATATTGTTAAAAGATAAACATACTTTAAAAAAATGACCATGTTGAATCTACAGTAGAATGGGGTTTTATTTTAGTTATGTAATATGTAGGATAATGATTTCTTTTCTCATTTTCATAACGCATACACAAGGAAAGTAATTGAATCATAGTTGTCGTATGTGTGTATAACTGGGACAAATTGAACGTCTTTTCCATTGAAAAAGGGAAATATAATGGAATGGTTTTCATTGTTCTATCAATGTTTCTCCAATAAAATAAACTTTAGATAGTGGCTCAATTATTTCTAATCCCTACCAGTGTCAGAACCAGTGCTTTAGAGGAAATAAAGATATATTTTTCAGTAGAGCATTTTAAACTGGACTTATTCGATCAGATCGATTATGAGATTGTAATAATTTAGTTTAACAAACCGTTTGTTTTTTTCTTCTCCTTTTTCAGAAGTCCTGTTTTGTACGTACAATTTAGATGATGTCTTGGGTTTAAAAATGATTATATGCCTGAAACAATTGGAAACACCATATTTTTTTCTAAATCTTTTACGAGTTCTACTTCTATTTCTACCATCTTTGTTAGTTTTCTAATGTTATTTATATTTTTAAGATTTCAGTCAAACTTGACATAATATTCCATTTAACTTCAACCAAGGTCCAAGACACAGGTGCAATATCGTTAAATAATGTGGGAGAGCATTTCCAAGACTTTTGTCATCTCCATAGTTCCCAAATTATTTTAATATTATTTTAATATTTCATGATATGAAACAATTTTATTTGGATGATAAATAATAACGGCACATTACCTATCTCAAAACATGTTTAATTAGTAGTGTGAAGTCACTGCGCATAGAAGGCTGTTACACAGTAGGAAAAAAAATTGACTAATCAATAAATAATCAATGATACTCGTCGATCTAATTTGAATAATCACCTGTTTAGAGCCGTTTTCCTATTACACTAGAAAAAAAATGGACTTTAACAACAAATATCACTTATAAAAGTCCACTTTCAATCTTTTAGAAGCAACATTTATCACTTCTAATCATTAGGACCTAGAACTAGCCTGTTGCTTGGGGAGGCTCGACTGCTACACGTCACTCGAATATAGAGCGACATGAATTCAAATAGTCTGTCCTTTACCATAGCCGTCGCTCTTATAAAGAGTAACGTAAATTCCATACTTTTCCTGAAAAATAAAGGCCATGCTCATCTCATGGCCCATCCTGGGCATCGGACGAAATCGGAAATCCCGTACCGAAGTCGTGACCTTCCGACGATCTCCCGGAAGGAAGCTTTCCGTCGCATTTCACACGGAAATTCCGTAAGTGCGGAAATGGTTTTTCCGTGCCGAGTGAATATTTGACGGAACTGGTTGTTGCCGAGCTGCGTTAATGGCGAAAATAATCTGGGTCGTTGGATTTTACATCCAACGGCCCAGATTAAAAAAAAAAATAATAAGAAACCTGCTGTGCTCTGCCTTCCGTCCTGTTCCTTCGATCCCCTACAACCACTTCCGTCGCTCCACGGAAATCAAGTTGCCATTTCCGTGCCACACGGAACTCGGAATTTCCGTAGGCGCGCGGGAAGTCTCGGAAGCCCGTCCTTCCGTGTGCTTCCGTACCGAGAAGCCAGCATGACTCATGGCATTCTAATCCGTTAAATGGATTATCAAAGAGATTTTGATCAAATCAATAAGGAAAGTTGTTCACAAAAGCTTATGTGTTCACTTCAAACCTTTTAATAAAGAAATACTAGAAAATGCATAATATGGTAATCACGATCAAATTAGTCTCAAAATGTGGATATAATCTAAAAACCACAAAATCCAACATAGTTGTTGTTAATGCCTGAAAATGGATCAACACGAAAACCGGTCCGCGATTCGGTTTAGGGCGGCCGGACCCTATGACCGTGCGGTGATCGAATGGGGAAGTTGTCTCGGCACTTGTCGCCTCCGTCATGCCGGAAATGAGTTTCCGACGACTCTTAACCTGAAAAAGAGAGAAACGTGAGCTAAAGAACCCCGGAAGGGTTTCCTCCGGCGGGCACTTTGACGCTCAACATTAGTCCAAGTGCCTCTGCCTCTCTCTCATCTGAGACTCTCTCTCTCTGTCTATCTCTCTAGAACCTTGAAGCAAGACACTAGGACTAATGTTGAGCGTCGGAGTGCCCGCCGGAGGAAACCCCTCTGGGGTTCTTTAGCTCACGTTTCTCTCTTTTTCAGGTGAAGAGTCGTCGGAAACCCATTTCCGACACGGCGGAGGCGACAAGTGCCGAGACAACTTCCCCATTCGACCACCGCGCGGTCATAGGGTCCGGCCCTAGACCGAACCGCGGACCGATTTTCGTGTTGATCCATTTTCAGGCATTAACAGCTGTCTCATATAAAAATGATACAAGTCATTATGGAGATTATTTTTATTATTAAAAAGAAGCATAAAAGTATTGTTAATATAAAAATGGATCCAAAAGAAATACGAGGAGGTCCATTCCTCCTATTCTCCACGGGTTCACGCCAAACATCAAACATGAAGGCAAAGCGAGAAGATAGAAAGAGAAAAAAAATAAATTCAAACACTAAATTTTCTTCGTAAAATTCAAAAAAGAAGAGAAGATTTTTATATCAAATAATTGGCTACGTAGCCATCTTAAACACTAGCAATTTGGTTTAGCCAACCTTTCGTTAATTTCATCTAAATAGCCATCTTGCTTGCGTGGCAGCTTATTAATTGAAATTTTTTTACACGTTTATCCTTACTAATTAAGCTGACTAATTAAAGATTTTTTTTTTCCTAAACTTGAATCTTTCCGATTTGGAAAGAGTTTTTAACGTATATTTCAGGATTTTATGGACGTGAGATATGCGTTGGCTTTAGCTAAGTTTGTTTCTATTTTCGTGGCTATTAATTATGGAATAAAATCAGCAAATATATTCTTTTATTTACTGAATATTATTTGATTCAAAACAGCGAATCATCATTGATGAAACAATTGGTATTTGTTGTTACGTTGTTTTGTTGGCTCTATTTTTTAGTGCAAGTAGTATGGAAAGATGTCGGATGTTATGTTTCATCTTCTGGATTGACATCTTTCCTCGTGTGTGCAGACAGTATTTCAGGCAAGTTTCCAGTTTCGACAGATTGCTTCGCTGGTGAATTTTTGCTGAGTTATTGCCTTGCTGCTGTCTTCATTACAAGATATCTGCCTCGCTGGAGCCTTCATTGCAAGATATTCTCCGCTGCTATCTTCATTGCTCGAATATTCTCTTTGATGGAGTCTTTACATTGAGATATTCGCTTGAGGCCGGGTAAGGAAACCCGAGATATCTTCCAGGATTGTCCAGCTGCTATAAAAGCCGTGTGCTCTCCCTTAGCAGCTTCGATACTTTTGATCAAACACTCAGAGCTCTTAGACGTGCAAGACCGGCGGACTGGGAGGCTGTGTGTTTTGGTTTTAAGTGGTGTACTCTCTCAAACACTATTCTTCAGATTGAGTGTATGTGAGATTTGGGTTCTTGTGCTTTTCGTGATTGAAGGTTCACGTGCTTCTGAAGACTGAAGGTCAACCGAGCCAGGAGGTTGCTCGAAGGGTGGAATTGAGACGGAGCTCAAATTCAGGGGGAGTCCCTGTCTAGGTGATCACTGGTAGTAATAGTCTCTAGGTTTTATTGATTTGTTGATTGTAATCAGATATAACCTTGTGTGTACTATTGACTACAAGATAGTGAAAATCCTTTCCACTGGCAGCGTGCCCCCAGACGTAGGTGTGTTTCACCGAACTGGGTAACCATATCCTGTGTACTTTATTTCTGCACCTTTGTTGTTTATCCATATCTGTGTTCAAGCAAGTTGTCGGACACATTGTCAACACATTGTGTGCGACATCTTGCCTTTGCAACTAATCAGATTTTCAATTGGTATCAGAGCAGGCACCTTGATCTCTTAGGTGGTTTCCTGTATTTTCTTTCTGATTGCCTATTATGGATAGTTCCCGAGAAGGAGGTTCTGTCGATCGCCCTCCAGTACTCGACGGAACCAACTATGGATATTGGAAGGCATGCATGACTGCCTTCTTGAGGTCCCTGGATAGTCGAACATGGAAAGCTGTGATACATGGGTGGGAAGCTCCTGTGACTACTGATGACAAAGGAGCCCGTACTGGAACCAAGCCGGAAAAAGACTGGACCCCCACTGAGGATGAGGCGGCCCTTGGTAACTCCCGTGCTCTCAATGCTATATTTAATGGTGTTGATAAAGATGTTTTCAGGTTGATAAATACTTGCACTACTGCCAAAGAGGCCTGGGAAATCCTCGCTGTTGCCTATGAGGGAACTACAAAGGTCCGGGAACAAAAACTTCAGTACCTCACAACCAATTTCGAAGCTCTCATGATGCTCGAAGACGAAACTGTCGCTGAGTTCAACGTTCGCATTCGTGATCTCGCCAATGAATCTTATTCTCTCGGAAAACCCATGACAGATGAAGATCTTGTTCGAAAAACCCTGAGAGCTTTGAGCCCCAGATTCAAGATGAAAATCACGGCCATTGAGGAAGTTCATGACCTAAAGACGTTGAAATTCGACGAATTAATGGGATCTCTCATGACGTTTGAACTCTCTCTTCCTAAGGTGGAAAAGAAACAAAGAGGGATGGCCCTCAAAAGTTCTGTTCATGAACCGAGGGATCAGGTATATTCAGACTCTGACAATGATATTGATGATACTATTGCTATGCTTGCAAAAAACTATGGCAGGGTCATGAAAAGACTTAATCAAATGAATGGGAAAAATGTCTCACAAGATGTCAAGGACAACTTCCAACAACGTTTCCAGAAAAATACTTATCCTCACAGGAATAGTAAAGGTGGTGAACGATCTGGGAAAGGCAAAGGCATTCAGTGCCACGAGTGTGAAGGATTTGGACATATTCAGAAGGAGTGTCCCAACTTCCTCAAGAGACAGAAAAAGGGATACAACGCTACTCTTTCAGATGAAGAAGATGAAGAGAGCGACTCAGATCAGATAAGTAATTTTGTAGCCTTTACTGCTTCTGTTCATACTCATGAGTCTACTAATGAATTTGGTGAGTGCTCTCAGAAATATGTTCTTGATGATGAACTATCTGACGATGCTATGAATGAAGCCTACAATACCCTTCATACCAAATGGGTTGAGGAATCTCAGATTCTAGACAAACAGGGTGCTCTCATCCTTACCCTGACTGAAGATAAAGCTAGACTTCTCGAGACTATTGTGGATCTAAAGAAGGAAGTCAGTCGTTTGAACGGCGAACTCGAGCACATGACTAAAACTGTTAGAATGCTGAACTCTGGGACTGACAGTCTTGACAAAATCCTCACCATCGGCAAACCCGCGAAGAACATGAAGGGACTTGGATATACCCATGGCGCTTCATCATCCCAGACTACGTTCGTTCCTCAAAAGCAGACTAACCAGATGTCACGAAACTTGCCTCAACCATCTGGTAATAACAAATTTCATGACATTTCTCGATATCATCAATCTGGACCAAACAGGTCTCCTGTCAACAGACCTCGCTGGGTATGCCATTATTGTGGAAGAAAGGGACATATTCGTCCTTTCTGCTATCGTTTGTATGGGAGAAATGTTCGTCAACACAGGTCCATCCACAGAAATGTCTCTTCTCATCAACAACCTGCTACTCGGCTGGAATGGAGAGTGAAGAATACCTCCTATCGTGCCAATATTGCCTACACCTCTCTGAGCGCCTCCACCGGGAATGACTGGTACTTCGACAGTGGCTGTTCTCGTCATATGACTGGGGATCACACCTTTCTGACCAACATAAAACCTTACTCGAACTGCCATGTTACCTTTGGAGATGGAGTCAAAGCCAAAATTGTGGGTAAAGGTCAATTAAACTATCCTGGTATGTCTTGTTTGACTGAGGCTTTGTTGGTAGAAGGACTCACTGCTAATCTCATTAGTATTAGTCAACTTTGTGATCTGAATTTGCATGTCAACTTTACCCGTGATAAGTGTGTGGTGATTAATGAAGATCAGGATGAACTTATGCGAGGAAATAGATCACGTGACAACTGCTACATGTGGAACCCCGCACCAACCAGCAAGTGTCTCTTGACCAAAGCAGATGAAACCAAGCTGTGGCATGAAAAGCTCGGTCATCTAAATCTCAGAAGTATGCAGAAAATTGTCTCTGAGAATGCTATCATCGGTGTCCCAAAACTGAAGATTGTTGAAGGTAAAATTTGTGGTGAGTGCCAGATTGGGAAACAGGTCAAGAAGTCCCACAAGATGGTGCAACATCTTACCACGTCTCGGGTTCTGGAACTTCTCCACATGGACCTGATGGGACCGATGCAGGTCGAGAGTCTTGGAGGGAAGAGATATGTGTTCGTCTGTGTGGATGACTACTCCAGGTACACTTGGGTTGATTTTATTCGTGAAAAGTCTGACACTTTTGCTGTTTTTGAAGCTCTTTGTAAGAAGATTCAGAGAGAAAAAGGAGAGAGCATAGGCAAAGTGATCAGAATTCGGAGTGATCATGGGAGGGAATTTGAGAACATAAGCTTTGCTAAGTTTTGTACTGAAGAAGGGATAGCACATGAGTTCTCAGCTCCTATCACACCTCAACAAAATGGAATTGTTGAACGAAAAAATCGAACCCTTCAGGAGATGGCTAGAGTAATGATGTTGGCCAAGAATATTCCACCACATTTCTGGGCTGAAGCTTTAAATACTGCCTGCCATATTCACAATCGAGTTACTATTCGTCCAGGTACTTCCAGCACTCATTATGAAATATGGAGGGGGAGAAAGCCAAATGTGAAATACTTCCATGTTTTTGGTTCGGTGTGTTATATTCTTGCTGACAGGGATCCACGGCGTAAATTTGACCCGAAAAGTGATGAAGGTATATTCCTTGGATACTCTAGAAATAGTCGTGCATACCGTGTTTTTAACAAACGCACTAAGACTATAATGGAATCAATAAACGTGGTGATAAATGATGATAATCATGATGCTACTAACAGTCCTAATGATGAGGATGAAGTTTTTCCCAGTAACCCAGATGACAGGACAGATGTTGCTAACTCCTTGGACGACATCTCCACTGGAAATCCGAATGTCAGGACTGATGCTGATGACAAAGTTAGCGACATTGTTCCAGATGAAGGCTCCCCTCCTGAGACTGAACAAAGAGTCCCCTCTCGAAGAATTCAGAAAAATCATCCTGCTCATGAGGTGATTGGCGAAATCAGTGAAGGAATAAAGACTCGTCCAAAACCTTCTGTTAACTACCGGGAAATGATTGGTAATCTCTGCTTCGTCTCTAAGATTGAACCAAAAAATGTTAACGAGGCTATTGATGATGAATATTGGGTTAATGCTATGCAAGAAGAACTGGTTCAGTTTGAAAGAAACCAAGTCTGGGAGCTGGTCCCAAAGCCTAACAATGTAAATGTCATTGGGACTAAATGGATTTTTAAGAATAAATCTGATGAACATGGTAATATAACTCGCAACAAAGCTAGACTTGTGGCGCAGGGCTATTCACAGGTGGAAGGTGTTGATTTTGATGAAACCTTTGCCCCTGTTGCGAGACTAGAAGCTATCAGACTTTTGCTTGGCATCTCGTGTCACCTGCAATTCAAGCTCTATCAGATGGACGTTAAGAGTGCTTTCCTCAATGGGTACCTGAATGAGGAAGTTTATGTAGCTCAACCAAAAGGGTTTACAGATCCCAGCTCTCCACAACATGTCTACAAACTCAGAAAAGCTCTCTACGGCCTTAAGCAGGCCCCTCGTGCTTGGTATGAAAGACTTACCCAATTTCTTGTGCAGAATGGGTATACTCGAGGTGGCGTTGACAAGACCTTGTTCGTGAAAAAGGAGAATGGCAATCTCATGATAGCTCAGATTTATGTTGACGACATCGTCTTTGGAGGAATGTCGAGCAAGATGGTGGATCTTTTTGTTCGACAAATGCAGTCAGAATTTGAGATGAGTATGGTCGGCGAATTAAACTACTTTCTGGGCTTTCAGATCAAACAGATGAATGATGGTATCTTCCTTTCCCAAAGTAAGTATGCCAAAAACTTGGTGAAAAAGTTTGGCCTGGAGAAATCCTCTCACAAGCGGACCCCGGCCGCTACTCACATCAAACTCACTAAGGATGAGCATGGAGAATCTGTTGATCAAAGTCTCTACAGGAGCATCATTGGCAGTCTTCTTTATCTCACTGCCAGCCGACCAGATATAGCCTACTCTGTAGGTGTTTGTGCGCGCTATCAAGCCAATCCCAAAGCTAGCCATCTGGCTCAAGCTAAGCGAATAATAAGGTACATCTCAGGTACTGCTGATTTCGGTTTACTATATACCTATGATACTTCCTCTACGCTTGTGGGATACTGTGATGCTGACTGGGCAGGTAGCACGATTGATAGAAAGAGTACTTCTGGTGGATGTTTCTATCTTGGAAACAATCTCATCTCCTGGTTCAGCAAGAAGCAAAACTGTGTTTCCTTGTCCACAGCTGAGGCTGAATACATCGCTGCTGGGAGCAGTTGCACTCAGCTTCTCTGGATGAAGCAGA